>NC_057765.1:43677419-44277419 GCF_010389155.1 Erigeron canadensis | reverse complement strand
CATGATTAAAATAAGAAATAATTTATACTGATTGTTTAAAAAAGGGCAGTATTTTCTTCAGCCTTTTGTCATACAGTTTACCTTCTAAGTTTACAACTTCCAAATCTATCAGTTGAATAAAATCTCGACTAGTTTCTGCTTTCTTCCAGAGAATTGTCTTCTTGTGATCGTGAAAATTCGAACATTCTAATAATTGTTCTTAAAGCAAATCAGACACATGATAACACAACCACTTTTAAGATCAACCAATTCTCATTTCACAAACAATCTCTTGAGGATTCATTGTGATAAATTTATTTTAGTATTTAGCAGTGAACAATGTCAATAAACACCTCAAAATGACAAAGGTTAAAGTAACTTCTGCTTTTCAACAAAAAGGTTAAGCCATTAAGGAAAGCACCATTTTAGACCTAATGAGTCATAACTGGGTAGATTTGAGCCAAGAATAACTACTTCCATCTAAGTCAAGCCATCTATAAAGAGCATATTTTAAATGTTGTTGTTTTGTGTGACCAACGTACAAACGTTATTACCGTGACAGATATACAGATGCCAAATCATCAAAACTACCAACAGATACATACACTAGCAATATTTGGAAGCGTTCTAAGTTCAATACATATAATCCACGATGAACTAAATTTGAATAAATTTCCATCCAGCAACTTATTATTCACTTTGACAATGATCAAAAGCTAGCCCCTTTCTCGTTATATATCAACAAAAGTAACATTTGCAGAAAAATACTATTAATTTCTTTTATATAACCACCTTAGAAAAAAAAAAACACAACAAAATTAAAATCCAACCTCTGAGGCATTCTCATTTTTCGATCTCGAAGCTTTCGAGGAAAACGATCTCGTCTCCAGAACCCTCACATTACTCATTCCATTGACCCTAGAAGAAAATTGGAATCTTGACCTTAATGAAACTAAAGGACTAAACTTTCCTGCAAGAAAAATAAAACCCATTAATAAAAAACAAAAATTTTACTAACCAATGTACAAAAAATCAACTTTCTTGATAATATATATACAGATATATATGCATATACCATCCGTTTGGCTTCTATATGGTGTGGTGGCGAAACGCCGGACGACGGCGGAGGTGATGGGTGGCCGGAGCAATGGAACAGACGGTGAGGATCTGTATAAAGAAGCGAACTTGTATAAAGTACGTGAAGATGATCGAATCATGATGATTATGATGATATTTTGATAAACCCTAATTTTGTGTATTGGGGGTTTTTGATAAATTGAATAGTAATAATGATGAGAATTTTTGTGTTGTAAAGTTTATAAAATGGGTCGGGTTATGACCATTTTTACCAAAAGTTTATAGACATACTGTGTGGAGTGGAAGTGAGTCGGGTTATGACCCGGTTGTAATGATAGCTTGTTTTTAAAGAAATTGATTTATTAGGAACCTTTATAAGAATTGATTTCACTTTTAGCTAGTTAAAGGTATAAAACTGATGAAAGTTATAAAGACAAAGTGATACTTGCAAGAGGATTTAAAAATCAAACCAATAAGGGATTTATTAACTTCCTAAATCTTGGAGATCTTCAAAGCAAATTTTTTATAAATAAATACATAAATGATAAATCGATGAGGTTTTTTTATTCAAATTATTAATATAAAAAAAATTCATATATTTGTGGTTCAATCGAGATATCTTGTTAAATATTTTTAACCTATGTTCTCTATTGTCCATAAATTCGAATATAAAATATTTTGTGAAAATATTCATGAAGACACCTAATAAGTAATAACTATGGGTAATGATCAATCCTCCTAATTGTTTAGCCTAAAAATCTTTTTAATTAATAGAATCATGACATGTGAAAAATCAGGGAATAAGATTAATAAAGATAATTAGTGAATTACATGTATTAACATATATATTAGGAAGATTTTTATAATGATTAGTTAGGAGTAATCATTTTCCAATAACTATATCACCTACGAGGTTAATGGTCTTGGTGTTGGTCAAACCAATGTATATTAAACAGGTTAAAACACATGTGTTTTAATATTCGGCTCACTTTTAAATACTACTAACTTACATTTCTGCTCACTAAATCATGATTGATTTTTTTTTTTGAACAGCAACTTTTATTTAAAACATTCTAGCAAGATGCTAGTATCACAATTACAACATACTAAGCAAAGGATTATGTAACCATCCTATTCAACTACAATTCAACTTACTTATAGTATTACACCAATTATACGACAAAGCCAAAATTTCATCGAACATAACTGCCTTTAGAGGAGGCTGGCCACCAAAGATAACCTGATTACGAACTCTCCAAATGTACCACCATAGCACGTAGAAAATACCTTCCAATACTTCTTTTAGCTTACCCCGAATTTTGAGGCTCATATACCATGAAATCCACTCCTCATATGACCCAAACTCTATCACATCAATGTTCCATCATATCAAAATCTTGCGAGCTAAGCTTTTTACCAGTGAACAATCAAACATCAAATGGGTAGCTGATTCCACATGTGAACCGCATAAAGGGCATAGAATGGACTCAATTTCCATCCCTCTAAGAGAAAGATTTAATCTTGTATGTAGTTTATCTAACCTTTAGACGCATAACCCTATTAGAACTCAAAAACTCATAATCTGACCACATTATTGCACATACAATTTCAGCGACCACATTATTATAAACATTGGCCCATTAATTTCCGTAATTCAGGATACCCGATCAAATCATACGTAGCAACCGTTTCATACACATTGAACATAAGATTTCATAAGTAAATATATCATCTAGACTAATTAGGACTTGGCAGGCCACCCATTGAAAAATACAAAAGTCAACCCATTCATACCATCTATTGACACATGGTAAACCCATTTTGACATGTAACAACCTAATCCATCTAAAGCAAATCAAGTTAGAAGTTACCGGCCCAGAATGTATTTGTAAAGCATACAAATCCATCTAAACCAAACAATGTTTATCACTTATCTTATCAACATTCAGCAGCCATGGTTCGAGCCCTACAGGTTTCCGGGCTAGTCCAGGCCCGGACTGAAACCCGGTTTTTATTATAAAATATAGGGACCGTAAATATGGACAAAATCTTATTTAGAATTTGATATTATTATATTATATTATTTAAAGACGACAATGACATTGATATTGGAATGAAAAAGTAAAGTTGCACCCTAATTATGCTAAGAAATATTCATTTTCCGTATTTACATTATGTAACATATATATGTTACAGATTCCCTTTCCAAATGTTTAGGCATGATGTTTATCTATAACATAAAAAAGATCGGTGTTTATTAATATATATAATAAGTCACTCGTATTATTCATTTTATTAATTACGGTACATGGCAAGGCGTATATTTATAATTATTTTTGAGAATTACTTAACCTAATTTCAATTAACATTTTTCATATATAAATAATAGGGGAGGTCTGAAGTTGTTATATAAACATGATGAAGAATTTTTTTTCGTGAAAGATAACATCAAACCTTAACAAACATTTATCTTATAAGTGTCAAACAAACAAGAAAAAGGATCTTCTTCTTGGATTTTCAATAACAATAAAAATGTCTTTCTTGTCTACTTTTGTTGCTTATTTGAAACATGTAATCAGGGGAGGCGCAGGAGCAGGAGGAGAAGTGCCTACAATGACGACGACCATCACCATCGGAAACCGTTGGTCACGACCACTATTTATCCAATATGGATCTCCTCCCACTAAACCTGAATTTGTACTGCAGACTTGGTCTGATTTTAGAAGGTGTGACGATCGAGTCTTTTTTTTTTTCATAATGTTTATATAAATGGCCATCTTTTGTACGTGTTATAAGTATTAATGTGACATATATACTATATGCATATGTTGTTGTAATATATAAATTTGTGTGTTTTGGAACTAGCAGCTGGGCTATGAATAATGCAGGATTTGGTTCATCAGCAAGTATGTCGATAATAAGTAGAAGGGCGAGAATTGTGCATTCAGTCGATACTTCAACCATTATTATGAACTCGTCACCATCAAATCCTGCAGCAAAAAGGCTTCTTGATGCTTTCCATTTGATGGAAACTGATGCTTCGATTAGGGTATCTTTTTTTTTTTTTTAATTAAGATTGACATGAGTCTGGTTCGATGGGTTAGGTTATGTTATGTGATGATCATAATATGCGACGTTTTAAGGCTTTGTTATAATAGGTCTATTATTCTCTATATTTTTCGTTTTTGTTGTGTTAATTATGTGACATTATGTCATGACTCATGAGATCATTGAAGAGCCTAATTAAGATGTACACGAAAATCAGCCCGAAGAACACGAAAAGCACAAAGCTAAAGCTAAATTTACTTTTTACATACTTATTATAGTGCTTTTGATAACCTGCTCTGCTTTCCCTAATCTAACACTAATTGCTTAAATACAACCGGATGCCTTAAAAGTAGTAAACCAAGTCTAATTTAATTTATAACTCATCAAAGAAACAGCTAAGGGAAATGGAGATCCCTGCTTACACACAAGTGATTTGTTAGGCTACCCCCATTAAATTAAATATCTAATTTGTATTGTTTTCATCTTTGTTTGAAGTATTAATGATTTATTATACTAAATTCAAGTGTCATTTTTTACAATGGTTTTTTTTTTTACCTTTAGTGCTAATTGTTTACCTCTTTTTTTTTTTTTGTAGAAAGTTGTGATATCGCTATCAACAGATTACCATGTATGGAATTCCATTGTAAGGAACAAAGCGTTTCAGGAACTTTGTATATCAAAACCGGGCACAGGTTTGTTCAGCTCCCTTAGTATAAGTGTAGCATGGTTAATATATCAAATCAACCCGGCCTATTCAATCAAAGCTGTTAAATATGTATCAACACTATATAGCCCCAAATGTATTGGTGCAACTTTATCTTGGATGTGTTGGATCAATAAATAAAATACCACACTATAGTTAATTACATTAGTAATAATATTAAAAAGTTGGATACACATAATTTATAAAATCTTGAGTAAGTTGGATACTAATAATAGCCTTGATGTTGGGACGCCTTCAATAAGGCACACAACCTCTGCTTATTTTCACAAAAAAATTGGAAACTACACTTGTGAGCTTACAATTTCATGACACAGCAAACGAAGAAGCAGCCTTGAGCTACATGGAAGAGGGAGAATCTGCATCTCAAATCATTAAATGGTTATTTTCAAACATGGCATCTGGAATCACGGAGTTCATGGGCAAGATAGATGGTTGTGTGTCTGGTGTATTACAATGGTTGCCAAAAAGCAATAACACTATGTTGCCACTTGACGACGGTGTACTGGAAGAGAGAGTACGATCTCCTATGCTCCTCTCTATTGTCCTACTCATGGTGTACTTTGTAACCAAGGGTATGGACTTGGACAATTCATGATCCCTCCATCTCTGGTATTAACTTCTTCGAAAGGTTCGTTGGTAGGCAGTTTTGGAGATTTTTTAAATTCTTGTATCACACATTTGAGTGTGAACAGTGAGTTGCTTATTTTTAGTTAGTATTTTAAACCATATGGTGATGATAAATTTTCCCGAATTCTAGTAGATCTTCAATAACAGGGATAGTTATCCCTAAATTTTTGTAACTTGCTACTACATTTACCTTTGAGTGTGAACAGTGAATTGCTTGATTAATTAGCTTGTTTTTAGCATTTGAAACCATATGGTGATGATAAATTTTTGCAAATTCTAGTAAGAGTGTGTGTTATACTAGAACATATGCTTTGTGATCACGAAACATGGGGATTCATGTCTGATAAGGTACCAACTCTTTGTAATATCGTGATGCTGCTTGTTTCTGATGTATATAATGCATCATCAATACATCAAACACATTAACGCTTCTCTTTTTATTTTAGAGTAAATTACACTTTTGATCCCTGAAGTTGGCACGTTTTTCACTTTTGATCCCTAAACTTTAAAAATTACAATTTTATTTCTAAAGTTGGCCAATTTTTTCAATAATCGTCTTTTGGCCTTACGGCGTTAAAAAATGGCCGTTAACGTACGCACGTGTTAGACACGTGAGGGCACTAATGTCATTTCATCTTACACCGAGGGACGAAAAGTGAAAAAATAGCTACGTGAAGGATAAAAAGTGAAAAAATAGCTACTTGAAGGACAAAAAGTGAAAAAATAGTTACTTGAGGGACGAAAAATAAAAATCATACATATAAATTTATTCTTCCATTCTTTCTTTTCCGATGAAATTTTTTGACTAGACATTTATTTTCCCTATACCACCAAGCCTCTCCAATCACCACCACCTAATAACCACCACCAACAGCCTCGCTACCAGCCACCGCCGTCTATAACCACCACGAGCAACTGCCACCCACACCCACCGCCGCCTATAATTACCACCAGCCACCGCCACTACAATCAACACCAGCCACCACCGCCTACAATCACCACCAGCCACCACCGCCTACAATCACCACCAACCACCACCGCTTACAATTACTACCAAACACCGCCATCTACAGTCACCTCCAACCATCGCCGTCTACATTCACCACCAACCAACCGTCGCCACCTAAAATCACCACCATCCACCGTCTTCCTTTCAATTAAAATCAAAATTTAGAAAAAAAAAAAAAGATGACTGACATGTTTGAACTATAATTTGTTTGATTGGTTGTGTTTTAAATGTCATGAATTTGAGTAAATGATTTTGTTTGTGGTATAGATTTGGATTCAAAGTCGGAAAATTCCATCGGTAAAAATGATCGGAGAAGATGATCGGAAAAGAAAGAATGGAAGAATAAGTTTATTTGTATGATTTTCATTTTTCGTCCCTCAAGTAGCTATTTTTTCATTTTTCGTCCCTCAAGTAACTATTTTTTCACTTTTCGTCCCTCGGTGTAAGGTGAAATGACATTAGTGCCCTCACGTGTCTAGCACATTTGTACGTTAACGACTATTTTTTAACGCCGTAAGGCCAAAGGACGATTATTGAAAAAGTTGGCCACCTTTAGGGTCAAAATTGTAATTTTTAAAGTTTAGGGATCAAAAGTGAAAAACGAGCCAACTTTAGGGACGAAAAGTGTAATTTACTCTTTATTTTAAAACTAAACAATTTACTATTGAAATCCACAGTGGGACCCCACCAAGTCTGGTAGACGAGTACTTTTCTCCTCTCAGAGGACTCGAGTCTGAACTAGAACTGCCGACAATGCAGAGAGGGCTTTTACATAAGCTAACTAGCTAAGTAGTACCTTGTACGTGATATTGACACTGCAAAGTTGACCATCAAGTCTTAAACCTTTCCGGATCATTTTTTTGACACGATACAAATCATCTTTACAGTAAAACCATATTAATGTATATATGGTCATTTGTTTTTTACTAAATTTGAATTTATCGTTCAGTCCAATTTCATAGGTTAATTTTTTGTCCAATACTATGGTTTGATTTGACATTATATAATGGGAAGTGATATCCGTACCACAAGTAATGATAAGTCTACCACATATAAGCATTATCGGCTTATACTGTACGCTATAAAACTTGTACACTATGGTAAATTAATCAAAAATAATGATACTATTATCATTTCTCTTATATATATAATGGGCTCAATAAATCTACCATCACGAACGGCAGATGAATTTTGGATCTTCAACCTCGAAAGTAAAAATAAAAAAATTCATTCATTTCTCACAATAAGGGTCCTTTTGTGTTTCACATTTTCATTACTTTTATATAGGAATTAAAATTAGGCAGAAGTTTTAAACAAATGAAATAAAAATGGATGGAAATCAGAAATCACAATGGCGTTTCCTTTCACAAATAAGTGAATAACTAAGCAAATTCTTCTCGTTCTACTTTTGTTCTCCTTCCCTTTACTGCTTATATCAAACAGAGTTTATTCATGCCAAAAATAAGCAAACAAAGCACTACTTGACACAGTTAAACCCAGATGAAAATGGTACAAAAATATAACATCTACGCGAATGACACGCTACAATAAGTCGTGAAAAAACAGAGGCAGCCTTGAACAAACCTATCAGGCAGTCTTGGCGTTATATGAGTCAATCGGTTGTGCTTCGCGTATTGGTGAAAATGGGGAACTCTCCTTTTTTTTTTTAGTTATTGCCTGCATTACACAGGAACCACCGTTATGGCATTTAGTAGAGGTTGCAGTTTCAACCCAATTACTTGTGAATATGAATGTGCTAAATCTGGTTCTGCTCTCAAAGGGTCAAACGAAAACAACAAATAAAATAAAAAGGGTCAAACAGGCCTAAGTTTGCCCATATGGCAATGAGGCGGGTATTGTCAGGGATCTCAATCCCCATCCCCATATCTGGTTTCCAATTGTAATTCTCATCCCCGTCCCCATTCCCGTCGTGGAATTAAATTACATCCCCATACCCGTCCTCATCGGGTATTGAGGACGGGTATTGGGGATACCTTTTTTAAATAAACATAAATTCATCGCAGCAGAAGATAAGTACGAGCGTATGTACTTTGACCTTTTCTTTCTATATATAAAATAATATCTATGTTAAGTAATGATAAGTAAAGTATAACACATAAAAAGTATTAAATGAAACTTATAATGATTCTAAAATTTAGAAAAGACTAAAGTGATTCTAATAAATATATAGAAAATGTGTAACAAAAAGTGTTTCTACTTAACCAATCAAGCCCTACTGTAAGTAAAGAAAAAAAAAAAGGCTAACACGAATAATTTGGACTCATTAACCAAACTTCCCAAAGAAAAACTTTTCAGGACAACAAAGCCGCTACATTTTAAATAAGATCAGGGCAAATCCAAAATGGAGTTGATGATACCTTATGGATTGCCAAGGTTGAATCAGTTAGCGATTTCTCGAATCAGGCCAGAAGATAAGATTCAAGAAGCATTCTTGATTGGGATGGCGAGCTGATCTCCACTTGCAGATACATAAACTTCCATTGCCTGCCTTCTTTGTCTTTGAACATCTCGGTGAAAACACCTTGCCAGCTCCACGTGGCCCTCGGATATAAAAATTAACCTACAAACGTACAAACAATCATCAAATGAACTACTCGTACAAATCATCAATATTATCAAATAAAAGATGAAAGAGTAAAACATAAAGACGGGGGGTTCAAATGAGTAGTATTTCTGAAATAGCTTCCTTAATGTCTTCCAAGACATCATGTTTAATAAAATAGATTCTCAATTATAGATTTTACCAGCAGAAGTTTATTACTAAACCTAATTACGTAGACTTAAAAGGAGTTGAGGAGAGTAACCTCAACATGCTCAACGCCTTCATCATCCTTCCAAACTCTATTAGGGATACGTTGGTGAGCTGCTCGGTTTCTGCTTTCCTAACCATATCCAGTAATAGGAGACTCAATCCTGACCCTAACCTGGTACAACGAATTTTAAGATTCAAAACTTCACAAACTATACATTACAAACCCAGACAATACCTTGAGTTAAAGCTATGAATAAAACCTGACTATCATTTTGAATCCTGACCAGCGCCTTGTTAAAAACCGTGCACCTAGAGCTAAACAGCACAAAAACGCTAAATTACGTAAACACTACACAGTTTAAGTGCACAACTTATAAGATTTATTCTCTGAAGTCTTACTCTTTTTGTTCAAAAATCAGTTCTTTGAAAACACCAAATCCTGCTACAGCAGCAATGCCAAGCCCTGCCAGAATAACGATAATCAAATGAATCCTCCTCAACTGTTGATAAGCCTTTTTTGGCCTAGAAAAAAGTTTTAAAAAATATGAGACAAACTTAAATCCAAATCTCAAACTGGAAAAGATGTGGCAATGAAAAAGTGTGTTAAATGCATGATTAATAATAAATAAATTACACTGCTAGTTTTTTTTAAAAAAAAAGCAGTGTTTTCTTCAACCTTTTGCCATACAGTTTACCTTCTCAGTTTATTACTCCAAATCCATTAGTTGAACAAAAACTCGACTACGTTTCTACTTTCTTCTAGAGAATTGTCTTCTTGTGAATTGTGATCATCAAATGAACATTAAATGATTTTTCTTACTAAGAAATGTTCTTAAAGCATATTATACACATGATTGCTCAACCACTTTTAATATCAACCAATTCACATTTCACGAACAATCTCTTAAGGATTGATTGTGATAAATGTATTCTAGTATTTAGTAGTGAACAATGTCAATAAACACCTCAAAATCACAAGGGTTAAAGTAACTTCTACTTTTCAACAAAAAGGTTAAGCCATTAAGGAAAACACCATTTTAGACCTAATGAGTCATAAGTGTATGAGAACTCTTCAAGTAAATGAAAACCAGGTGTTGAGATTCCATCTAAGTCAAGCCGACCATAAAGAGCATATTTTAAATGTTGTTGTTTTTGTGTGTCCAACTTTCGAATATTGTTACCTTGACAATCATCAAAACTACCAACAGATACATACACTAGCAATATTTGAAAGCTGGATAGACACGATAAAAGCGTTCTAAGTTCAATGCATACAATATACATTGCACTAAAGTTAAATTAGTAAATACATTTCGAAAACACTAATACCCAAATCCACATATGTAATCAACTTATTATTCACTTTGACAATGATCAAAAGCTAGCACCTTTCTCATTATATATCAACACAAGTAATATTTGCAGAAAAGTACTATCAATTTTCTCTTTTATATAACCACCTTAGTAAAAAAAACACAACAAAATCAAAATCCAACCTCTGAGGCATTCTCACTTTTCGGTCTCGAAAAACGATATCATCTCCGGAACCCTCACATTACTCATTCCATTGATATATAAAAGGACTAAACTTTCCTGCAAGAAAAGAAAACCCATTAAATAAAAAACAAAACTTTTACAAACCAATGTACAAAAAATCAACAATCTTTGATAATAGATATACAAATATATATACCGGACGACGGCGGAGGTGATCGGTGGCCGGAGTGAAGGAACAGACGGTGAGGATCCATATAAAGAAATTAACTTGTATAAAGAACGTGAAGATGATCAAATCACGATTATGATGATATCTTGATTAACCCTATTTTGTGTATCGGGGGTTTTTGATAAATTGAATAATAATGGGGATTTTTGTGTTACCACTTACCACCATTTACAACAACAACAAGACCCAATCTCTGCACGGGGTATAAGGGAGGTAAGATGTAAACAGTCTTACCTCTACACAAAGGTAGAGAGACTGCTTCCATAGGGACCTCCGGCCACAAAGGAGTGCAAGACGGAAAATAAGAAATGTTTAGAAAATCATACTTGTATGTCGAGAATCTGAAAAGCAGAAATACCTGTCTGTTGGGTCCGGCTCCGAAGCATCGAGCTCTGTTCTTGGTGTATCTTCCTCTCTTTCATTACTAGCTCCCCCGAGATCCTCCGAAGCATCGAGCTTTGTTCTTGGTGTATCTTCCTCTCTTTCATTACTAGCTCCCCCGAGATCCTCCGAAGCATCGAGCTCTGTTCTTGGTGTATCTTCCTCTCTTTCATTACTAGCTCCCTCGAGATACTCAGAAGCATCGAGCTCTGTTCTTGGTGTATCTTCCTCTCTTTCATTACTAGCTCCCCCGAGATCCTGCTCAAGAAATCTCTCAACCCCCTTTTTTGATTTGAACACTTTGCCGGTACCGGGTTGTATATAGTACTTGTTGTAGCCCTTTCCTTGGGTGCGTGTTTTTTTTCCCATCAACCATCCTGATGGAATGATGGAAGGCCTTCGGTTTAAATATTCCGAGATCACCAACTCTAACACAACCTCAAACTGTAGTGTGGCTAATGGAGGGGGCACCCTTACATAAACCTTTGTTAGCATTTTTGTTTTTGCTTTCAATGCATTTGAAGATAGAACAATAAGAACAGAAAGAGCTAAGTGGTGGTGGTGGTGACGGCGGTGGCGGCGGTGGCGGCGGCTGATAGAAGCCAAGGGTGGCGGCTGTTGATCACTTACCACCATTTACCAAAGGTTTATAGACATACTATGTACAAGTGAGTCGGGTTATGACCCGGTTGTAATGATAAAAAAAATGATAAATTTTCATAATAAATAATTTAAAATTTATTTTAAAAACTTTAAAATATGACATGTGAAATTTACTTATTTTTTCCTTTAATTTTATTTATTGATTTATACAAGTGTCATGATTAGGCTGGTTGTTTTAAAAGGATTTAACATTTTCCTTAAAGAAATTGATTTATTGGAAACCTTATAAAAAAGGTCCTCCTAAATAATCAACCTAAAAATACTTCTTTTTTTTTAAAGGTGAATTTCGATTGAAATTTCGTGTCGCGATTCGACAGCGGGAGGTCTAACATACGTTATCTTAACCGGGTCCGCGCTAGAAAGCTCTCTCAAAGTAGAAATGCCTATTTCAAATGCCCAATGGGGGGAACCCCCTACTAATCCACCCGAAAGCACAACAATTAATACTGGTAAACTCTGCCCCCTCAGACTTGAACCTAGGTATACTCAAGTCAAACCCTCATGGAATGACTACTTTATATCTCAAAGTTGGCTGAGTAGAGATTCAAAACTGGGACCTAAAGGTCACTAGGGGAACCCCACACCATTACACCAAGTAATCATTGATACCTACAAATACTCCTAATTACAAGATCATGATATGTAGTTAAATCAAGAGATAAGATTAGGTAATTAAATTAGTAAAATACAAATGTCAAGTCATAAAAGTTTTAAGAAGATTTTTAAAAGAATTAATCATTTTCTTATAAAAATTGATTTCACTTTTATAGCAAGTTAAAGGTATAAAACGGATTAAAAGTTATAAAAACAAAGTGATATTTGCAATTGGATTTAAGAATCAAACGAATAGGGTATTTATTAACTTTCAAGTTTTAGGAGAACTTTGATCTAAATTATATTTCTAAATTAATCATAAATATAACTAAAATGATATCCGGGTGACGTGATGGTGTAATGACAGTGACGGGTGGTGGTGTGCAGCGGTGGTAGCGGTGGTGGCGGACTGACGGTGATGACTAATGGTGGTGCGCAACGACGAGTAATGTAAGTTATTTATGTATAAATTGGTTTTGTTTAAATTATTAAAACTCAATTGTTAAAAGTTCAAACTTAGAATTAAACAAAAACCCTATTTGATATATAACATGGTATAATTATAGATATACATAAATGATAAATTGGTGATGTTTTCTTATTCAGATTATTTGAAGAAAACAAGTCATATATATGTGGTTCAATCGAGGGGCAGTATTACATGAGGTAAGCGGACCCAATGCTCCCTCCAAAATTTAAGTATCGTCATGTATTTTTAAAATTTTGTCCTCTTTTAAATTTTTTTTTTTTTTTTAGATTTTTTGTTTTTGTCTCCTTTAATTTTTTCTGGTATCTTTTCTAGTTCAATCAAGATATCATAATAATGTTTTTTAACTATGTTCTCTATTGCTAATAAATTCGAACATAAAATATTTGGTGTGAAAATATCAAGACGCCTAATAACTACATCACCAACGATCTTGGTGTTGGTTAAACCAATATTAAACAGGTTAATCTTTAGATAAAATCAATGATATAAATTTTAGTGACGATTTTGGTATTAATAATGCATGTATATACAATTTGTTTCCATCTATCTATTGACCAGAAATTTTTGATGCATCAATGTTTTTAAAAAAACAGATCAAGATATAAAAATGAAAATAAATAAAACACACATTTTTTTTCAAAATCCTGGTTACAATGTTGAAAGAAACCTTTAATTTTCCTAGATACCATCTTATTACTTTTCTTTGCATAAGAGTCGAATTTTTCTTATACATAACAGACAAACTTTGAAAAAACTCAAAAAGTTAAACTTTTTTCAAAATCATATAAGAGAAAATATATAAAATATTCTTAATTTTATACACTTTCTCTTATGTAATCTTCAGCATTTGGGTCATTTCTTTTTATTTTAAGATAGTATAGATTAAACTATAATTAGTCTTAATTACACTTACCAATTCACATTTTTAAATTCGAATTTGATGATGTTTATTTTAGCTTAAAATTCAATTATAGCCCAACTAACAACTAGAAAAGAGGGAAAATTATTGTTCTTGATTCGGCAGATAATCATATTTTAATTCCATAGTTTTGAGATTGTCTACAACAGAAACCAAATAACCTAAGGCTAAGTCGATATCATACAAATATCCTGATATCGATCTTTTCTGTTTTTGCGCACGAGTTTTAGGTATCGTAATATTTCACCATTATATTATATTGCGAGCTGAGGGGATTCAGTATGTATATGACGACGTCGATACGAATGAATGTATTTAAATTATTTCACGTACTCATCTTTCTACGACTTGAAGTTCCATACCCTTACTACTACTAGCTTCACTATCTTGTCTAGTAGAGGAAGAGCATGATGAAGACGAAGAAATAGATTCAACGTCTTTGGCCCTCATCTCTAGAGAACGAGGGGGGCTTGTCATGGTCTCTTGAACGTTCTCGGCTAAATGCACTTTCATCTCTCGGTGCTCTTGACATATTGCACACCAATGCAAGCAACAATGTACCCCACAAGGATCACAAGGTGAATCCTATACACAAAACATACATTCAAACCAATTACGTACATACGTACCGATCGAAATGATGCCTCATTAAATGATAAAAATGTATCATAACATACTGTACAAATATATATGTCATGTACCTTGAGGTGATATTTACGTTGCAGCGATTGACGTGCCATGCCCGTATAAATACCACACATCCACCACGCGAATAAAAGGCCCTCGGTAATGAGACATGAAGTACCTGGATCAATACCTGGGACGAATGTAACAATTGCGGCTAAGGCCAGGCCCCCTTGTATACATAATACATGACACATACATGCATTGTTTGCCGGAATCTCTTCGTTCAACTGCTCTACGTTGCGGCCAAACAACATACATGGACAACACAGTCCGGTTATACCTAAGAGAGATCGAGATCGAACCAGCAGACAACGTATGTACATTCAAACAAATTAATTAATGCCCATATATATATATACGTACGATTAACCAAATATATATATAATTGGAGATCAAAATTAATTTCTTACAGCTTTCAGGGTCATCGGCACAACTAAAGATTCCAGTAGACCAATCTTCGTCGCCTGGTGGTTCGTAGGATGAGGGCAAGGATTGCCCACATTCTGGGCATCGACGATCATGTAACTATCAAAATAATATATGACCCAAAGTAATTAATTTAATTAGAAATATGTCATTATGTAATACTCGTATTAATTTATATTAAAAGAACCTGGTATGCATATTCGTGCATGCGCAAACATAGATTATTTTTCATGATATATATTAGATCGATCAATATTTAAGAACCTGATGAACGTCGATAGGTTGGTTGAGCTCGCCGGGTGTGATTTCTTGTAGCGACGCTTCTTGCTCTTTGGTAAGCTTCACATAAGATTTCTCTCCCATTGTCGTCGATCGATCTCTTTACTACGAGTACTATTGATTCATTTATAAAACATAAAAGCATTTGTTTAATTAGTTGTTCACTCAGAAATAATTTCACACTCAATGCGTCGTTTGATCAATATGTATGTATTCACATGCATCCCGACATTTTAGTTCGAAAGAGAACTTTTCTCGAGCTCGTAAGGTATGAACCATCCTTCAAATTAATGGCCACAACTTAAAATAATTTAAATCCAAAATACTCGTAATATTTTATCATTAAGTGATACTCTTATGGCTTGAAAAGGTTTAAAATTTTAAACCTCAAATTTATTTTTCTTTATTTAAAAAAAAAAATAATATAAGGGTATCCGTGCGTTGCGGCGACATCTTAAAAGAAGAAGTAATGATCTGTCATCGGTTGAGTGAAGAGGTGGTTGTGTGAGTGAGTGTGTGATGGTAAATAAGACTCTATAGGATGTTTGTGTTTTTTTGTTGTATGTGTGCCATAACGCTAGGTTAGGGGATAAGGATATATATATTATATATTATATTATATATATATTATATATACTATTTATTATAACTTAGTTTCGATCATTGGTTACTTTAACCACAATTTATTTCATACTTACGAATCATGTATAAGACATATTCAAAAAATTTTATGATACAATCTATATAACTACCGTACATCATACGAGTATTAGGATTAATCTAAGAATATATCTAGTCGATATTTTTTGTTTATGATCTTCTTAATATTAATCTTGTTTAATATTTTTATTTAAATAACATAATTTTTTTCACCTATTTAGTTAGTTAATTTATAAAAATTAAAAGTTGTGATTGATCCGTTGAAGTTATGACAATCGTCTTTTAGTAAATGATGAGTTAGTGTAGTGGTTTGAAATTTCTTTAATGACTTATAAGTCTCCGGTTTCGAATCTCCATTTCACCCAACTTTGAAATATAGGTGTCCCTTTATGAGAGCTTGACTTGGGTTTACCTAGGTTCAAGTCAGAGTAGAACATAGTTTACCTCTACTAATCGTGGTGTCTTTGCATGGTTTAACAGGGGGTTTTTCTCCATAGGGCATTTGAAACAAATATTTCTACTTCGAGGGAACTCTATAGCGTGGACCTGTTTAAGACAACGTATGCTAGACATCTCGCTGTCAAATCACGACACGAAGTTTCAAACGAAATTCAACTTTTAAAATATATATATATATATATATTTATATTTATATTTATATTTATATCTATATATATATTAAAACAATAAGAATCATAGGCTTCTTAAGCCTTCTTTCAATCTAAAGCTAATTTTAAATATTGCCACATAGGATTTTATCCTACGTGACATCTCCATACATTTTTTACAATATATTTATTTTATAACCTTTATTTATTCTCAAAATAATCTATTTTATTTTATCAAATATAATATAATATATTAATCATAATTATATACACAAGATAAAAAATTAATATCAAACTCATATTAAAAAAAATAAAATAACATCCATGCATCTACTAAATTGGTACACATATTTGACAAAAATAATATTATTTATTAAAATATATACAACTTTAAAGACTATATTAAATTTTAGAAATTATTTGAATATATCATTAGATTATATATGACCAATCAATTTTGTTGTTTTTTTTTTCTTTTTGCCGAAACTTTAACTAAAGTTGGTTGTTATTCTAATCATAAAACAAAGTCTATTATATAATAAAAAGCAAAAACTATAATGATTTTCTCTTATTTATCTATTGGGTTTTTTTTTACTTATTCGTATTGTATTTATGTGTATTTCATATGACTAAATTTATGTGTATTTTATATGACTAAATTTTTGTCATGTTTGGTTTTTTACTTTGTACATATTATTATGTTTGATGAATATATAACATGCTACATTATTACGCGATTTACGTTTGATTTGTTTTAGTGTTAATCTATAAGGTGAATACATTTTTACGCGATTTATGGCTACACAAATGGTGTTGTTGATGATATCAAAATATCTTAGGTTAAATGTTCTTAGAAGGGATGTGTAATCACTATAGTAGGTTAAGTGACTGTGCTATCGACATGTCCGAAAAAACAAAGGGTGACCAGAGTGATACATGAATTAACCATGAACTATAACATAATCAATTTTTACATAATAAACATATAGAATAGCTATTTACTAATGTATAAAATAATCTTTTTAGCTAGCCGCGCATCACGTGGGGTAAAATACCTAATATATATATATAAGAGTAAGATAATAAATTAATGAAAATGTTTACGATGATAAAATTTAGTCATTTAATCATTAAATTTTACTAATGATAAATGATGAACCATAACATTTTACTAACCAAAATTCCAATTGGTCCAGATATCAATAAAAAATCACCTCGATCTTACATTAAAATTCAATCAATCGTTAAGCAATATATATAAAGACAATGACATTAATATATATTGGAATGAAAATATAAAATGCACCCTAATTATGCTAAAAATTTAAGAGATATCCATTTTCCGTATTTACATTATGTAACATATATCTGTTTAGATCCCTTTCCAAGTATTTAGGCATGATCTTTATCTTTATTATTATTTTTATTTTTATCTACTAATATAAAAGAGATCGGTGTTTATCAAATAAGTCTAAGATAACTTTTGCTATTCAAAAAATGTTGATTATTATAATTTTTGTTACAAATACATATACCCTTTCATTTTTTCCTTTTTCACCGTCAGTCTGTTCTATATATAATTCACATCTATCTATATATGCGTGTCATATATATATATATATATATATATATATATATATATATATATATATATATTATGTATGTATTATTTTTATAACTTAAAAATCATCACCAATTTCCTCCCAGTATCAAAATTGATATATCAGTTAATACCAGTAAGTTTCATATTCATTTTTGTCTATGGTATGTAGTCTTACACACAAGGCAAGACGTATAATTATATTTTTGAGAATGAATTAACCTAATTTCAATTAGTAATATTTTCAATATATATCAAACCCTAACAAACATTTATCTTTAAAGTGTCAAACAAGAAAAGGATCAATATTTCTTCTTCTTGTATTTTCAATAAAAATAAATATCAATGTCTTTCTTTTATACTTTTGTTGCTTATTTAAAACTTGTAGTCAAGGGAGGCGCAGGAGCAAGAGAAGAAGGAGCCATAGTACCTACAATGACGACCACTGCCATCGCAAACCGCCACTCACATATTATCCCAAAGACTTCACCTTATGCATCTGCTCCTAATAATATTGAAATTGAAAATGCCATGTTGAATTTGAAAAGGTGTGATTGATTGAGTCTTTCTCTTTTCTTGTTCTGTTGCTCATAATGTATGTTTACAAATTAAAAATAATATATATGGCCATCTTTAATTTGTACATGTTATAAGTATTAATGTGACATACAGTAATATATTTGACTGTATATATATATGGGTGTTTTGGAACTAGCAGGACAATGAATGGAGGATATGGTTCACCAGCAAGTATATCAATAACAAATAGAAGAGAGAGTATTGTGCATGAATCTCATTCAGTCGATACTTCAACCATTATTATGAACTCGTCACCATCAAATCCTGCAGCAAAAAGGCTTCTTGATGCTTTCCATTTGATGGAAACTGATGCTTCGATTAGGGTACGTATACGAATACCTTTTTTCCTTTTTGATTGACAATCATACGAGTACCTAATCTAACACTAACTGCTTAAATCCAGCTTTTAGTAATGCCTTCAAACGTAGTAAACCAAAGTCTAATTATATTCTATCTACAAGACTAGAATCGCACCAAAGTTACTAATAATGATACCATTAAAATTAACCTAAGAATTATAACAGTATATATGTGACAATGTACATATATGGTCTTTTTAAGGGCAGGACTAGATCTATACATGTAACTGAGAGCTAGAAACAAAATAAATCAATACATATATAATGTACTATCATCTTCATATTTATTATTTTTTACAATGGTTTTTTTACCTTTTATGCTAATTCTTTACTTTTTTTTTTTTAGAAAGTTGTGATGTCGATATCAACAGATCACCGTGTATGGAATTCCTTTGTAAGGAACAACGCGGTTCAGGAATTTCATAGCTCAAATCCGTCTGCAGGTTTGTTTTGTCCCCCCAGTAAAAATGTAGCATGGTTAATTTATCAAATCAACCCTATTCAATCAAGGCTATTATATCTCACTTTGAATGTTGTTATTGTGTACGGACATCCAATTTTGGAATATTGCTATTGTATGTATCTGGCCTGGTGATAGTTTTTATCGATGTGACAAACTTTATCTTGGACGATGTTGGATCAATAAAATACCACTGGATACTTACAACAGTGAGTAATATTTAAAAGTTGGATACACATTAATATTTATAACATGTTAAGTTAATTGGATACTGATAATAGTCATGATTTTGGGACGCAAGGCACAAAATTTCAATATGCTTATTTTCGTAAAAAAAGTTAGGAAACTGTGAGCTTACAATTTCATGACACAGCAAATGAAGAAGCAGCCATGAGCTACACGCAAGATGGAGAATCTGCATCTCAACTCATTAAATGGTTATTTTCATTCATGAAATCTGGAGTCACGGAGTTCATTGAGAAAATACAGCATTATGTGTTAGGTGCACTACAATGGTTGCCAAAAAGCAATAACACTATGTTGCCACTTGACGACGGTGTATTGGAAGAGAGAGTACGATCTCCTATACTCCTCTCTATTGTCCTACTCATGGTAGTCTTCGTGACTAGGAGCATGGAGAACCAATGATCCCTCGATCTTTGGTATTAACTTCTTCGAAAGGTTCGTTTGAAAGCAGTTTTGGAGGTTTTTTAAATAATCTTGCATCACATTTGAGTGTAAACGGTAAGTTGCTTGATTTGATTGTTTTTAGTATTTCAAACCATATGGTGATGATAAATACAGTTACATTTGAGTGTGACTTTTTGATAGATTGTTTTTAGTATTTGATATCATATGGTGATGATGAATTTTTTGCAAATTCTAGTAAAAGTATGTGTTATATTAGAACATATGCTTTGTGATCACGAAACATGCATGGGTCACGGTGGTTCATGCATGGAGATTCATTTTCGATAGTAGCTTTTCGTATCTTTGTTTATAATGCCGACATGTTTAGATGGTGTTTCAGATTGCGTTTTGAGGGAGATTATTTGGTATATCCTTGGCTCAACCACATTATTATCTTATGCTACAGCATTTGATCACACTTTGATTGTTTTTTGTATACGGTTTATCTTTAGTATAGTTATTAGAAGTGTATCATTTTTAACATTTCCTTCTAAGATCCATTTTTGAAAAAAAAACAATAGTATGAAAATGCAGTGATTTTCGATCTAAGTTTTTGAATTCTTAGGGGCCCAAAAGCCATGAAATCCTATAGGAAAATTCAAGTGTTTAGGCACTTCAAGTCTTGCTACAACTGCATTTGTCTCCCCAATCTTCTTGGCATCCAAAATCACCAGATAACACATTTGTTCTGCCACTGCATACTGTAAGTAATTATCCATTAGTTCAGTTTTTGCGTTCATAAGAAATCAAATATTTATTTGATTAAAGTTCTGTTTGGGCATCAGATCACATACCTCTACCACGACAAGGTATCCATCGCCTTCTTCGCTTCCCTTTGAGATGAAAACGGGCTCACCTATGAATCTTCGCGTCCCTACTGACCATGTTTGAGTGGAATTGTTCGCAGTGTTGAACGTAACGACTGTATCAAATGGGAAATTTGGTAGTTCTCGGCGAGCACCTAAAGATGTTGCTGCATACACATACGTATTATTGCGTCCACCAAAATCTTGATTGATAACTGGGAAGTCAGTTGCGTTTTCCCATTGATCATTTAACGGATTCACACAACATTTTTCACAATTTCCACTCGCATCCATGGTAATTGAAACTCTAACAAGATGAGATAACAACTTATCTCCTTCTTTATCAGCATTCATAATCGATGGGTCTAGCTTACCACTCTGCCAATTATACCCTGTCAAAATAAATCATCCTTCGATATTAGAAAACTTTCTTCAAATCTGTGCTTAATACGAGTGATTTGACAAATCCAAATGAATTTAATCTATTTATTATCAATCAACTTACCGAAAATTTTATGAAAATTGAACCACTTGTAAGAACAGCTGCTGGCTTGTATCTGAATTTGTGTATTCCCATTGAAATCTCTTTCTTCGTATGCATTCCCGACATGAAGTACCCACATTTGTGAAGGAGCTTCAATCGGTACTTTCCAATCCCTCTTTCCTTGGTGTTCACGAAAACGCGGTAGCAAATATATAGGAGATGTCAACTTACTAGGATTCACAGCTAATGCCGATATCATCGGAGTAAGTCCACATACAGCTGTCATTGATCCTGTATTTTATGGGTTGATCTAACTTAATTTCTAACCATAAATCCATAATTACCAATTCTTCATGTGAAAAAAGCAGAAGATTTTCATAAGTCCATTTGCTTAGATATATGTAGTTGTATAATGTTTTAATTGAATAAAATAAAATGTAGTCAAAAGTAGGGTTGTCAATGGGTTGGGGTTGGTCGGAAAAATACTCTGGCCCTAACTCGACTCATTCAAAGTTTCGGGTCAAAATTTTCAAACCTGGCCCACAACTTGTCAACCCAAACCCAACCCACCAACCTGGAGTTGGCGGGTCAAATAGATTGGTGGATCGACGGGTTGATTTCGGGTTATATGGGTTGTGAGTTTATTTCAGGTCAAATAGGTCATGGGTTGGCAGGTTGTGGGTAAACCCATGAAAAAACATTACTATATAAATTGTAAAAATTTTTCGGGAACGGGTGAATCTTTTACCTTAAAAGGTCAACCCGAACCCAACCCAACCCAAAAAAATCACTTTAACGGGTTGACATATGAGCGGGTTGAGATTTCACAACTCCAACCCAACCCAAAAAAATTACTTTAACGGGTTGACATATGGACAGGTTGAAATTTCACAACTCTAAGCCGGTTTTTTTAGATCTGTTTTGGTCGGATTTCGAGTTTGGCGAGTATTGATAGTTCAAAGGAAAGTTACCAAGAATGTCAAGTTTGATCCGGTTGCCAAACAATATGTAATGAGAATCTGTGAAAGCCCAATCATGGATCATTAGATGTTCTGGAATATTGAATTCTTGTTTCTGCAAGATCTTAAAGGCACTATCAAATTCTGCAAAATAAATAGAACACTTCATTATATCAAAATACCAATATATCAAATACTTATCGACAATCTACGATTTACATTACGTTTTATTTAAAATATCATATTTAAACTTGTACTATGTAAGAAAATCATTAGGAAAGAAAAAAAGAATTTAGATAATAAAAGATGAAAATATAAAATAGCTTTAAGGATCAGTTATATGTTTTTTCTTAATTTAAACTTGCCGAAAGTTAATTTTTTATAAATGTTGCTGTTTTGGAAAAAAAGTTTATAACAAAATCAAGAGGTTTAAAAAACAGTGTCTTATATTTATTTTTTACCATTAAATTACTGAATTGATAAAATCACTGAATGAATATATAATGCTTGAATGAATTAAATTAATACAATTGTTTAATTTTACGATGGATCTCTCCATTGGGAGTATAAGAAACTTAAGTTGTTTCGATTTTTAATAGAAGAAATAAAAAAAGTTGAAGAAAAAGTTTTTTTGTTTGAATATATAAATGTGTAGTACATTAATAATGTATTTGTTTATGCAAAAATTATTTTCATTAAAATTACTCGTATTATATATGTATGTTTGTCACAAACAACTAATTATAATAATTATAATAGTTATGTAGGAATTATATATATATATATATATATAAGTTAGTTATTTCATAAAAAATATATTTTTTGGATTTCTTGAATTATGATTGGATACGTTTCATTTAATAAAACCTAGTATGACACATGCGGTCTTTATATATTAAAAAAAATTCGTATTTTTAAATATGGACGTTAAACTTGGTGTGAGGTACAAAATTGTTTTGATGGTCTATCTTTTATTCTAGAGCCTTTAAATATGACAAAAAAACATTTAATATTGGCCATTTTTGAAAAAAATTATGGCTCCCTCCCTAATGTCGCATTCTTGAGTTATATTTTTAATAGAAATGGGAAGAAAGGATAAGAAATAAGGAGAAAAATGTATTCTTGAGTTTTTTTTCAAAAAAAAGAAATGAGAAGATAGGAGAAATTAGGCACTTTTTGATCCGAAAATTTCCAGCCCAATTTAGACAGATTCCCCTGAAAAAGAAACTTTTTGTGTCCAATTACTATTTTAGCCTTTGACCATAACCTTTAATATAGTATTATAGAGGATAATTTTGTAAAAGTATCACTTTTTCTTTCTTTTCTCATAAATTCAAGAATGCATTTTTTTTACTATTATATTTTTTTTCTATCGCTATTTAATCAATTTTTTTTTTAAACTCGAGATCGTAGTGTAAATAAAAAGGTGTAGTAGTACCGTAGAAGGTGAAAGTGCTGCGTGGGAGGAGCATATCCTCTGCGTTGCATGACACCATAAGAAGCCTATCCCTCACTGCATCCATCTTATAATGCGACAACAGTCGTTTTGGTGGCATATTGAAAATCCCTGCGTACAAGCATCAAACTATTAAGTATATTTTCTTTTATTCCTATCTGATTACGTACACGTGAATTACACAAGTACACAACAATACGACTACTCCTATATGATAATATAATTAATACCTGTTAAAGAAATCATACAATATCAAGAAAATTATCAACAAAAGATTATATAAAGAAATAAATCATGTGATTTAAAATAAGGATAAGGCTAATCGTCCTTTACCGTTTCATTGAATCACTTAACTGCTATTAATTGTTTGGAATTTAATTAACTAAATAATGAAATTTTTATTTAAAAACTAAAATTTATATGAAACCAAAAAACTAACATGCTGTAATTTGAAATTTAACACAATGTGTTGATGCCTGCCTACCACCCGCACCAACATTTCTCTCGGTCCTTCTCTTTTTTCATCCTCCTCCGGTGATGCCATGGTGGAGCCATGGCAGTAAGAGCAGCCCTCAAACTGTATCAAACTACCACACTATCTCTTGGACAGCTATATACACATTGTATTACGTTTTAAATCACAGTATGTTTAACCAATTTTATAATTCCACATAAAATTTGATTTTCAAATAATCACAACTTTAACTTAATAAATAAATGTCTTCGACACAGTAAGTCATTGAAGTATTTGTTTGAAACTTAATTGGTAAAGAATGACTTAACTAAAAGAAACCACAAATGTATATTTCTCCCATTTAAGTCGTCGTTTTTGGTATGTTTTTTTTATTCAACACATAACACATATATAATTATAATTTACAGTTTTCGATCTTCACACATACAACATATATTTATCTAAAAGATAGACCTAGCATTTATAATGACTATAAAAAACAAACGGGTCTTGGCTATGGTTAGCGAGTTAATAATAAGTTTGTATCCATAAGGCAACTTAATATACAGAGTATCGATGTGACAAGTTTAAGAATAATATATAAACAAGAACTTAAATAATTAATGGTACCGTATAATATTGGCTTTAATACGCTTGTAGCAACATCCAAAACGACATCGACACCACCCATATTGCAGTCATAGTCAGGATTCGATGGTGTCGATGAAGAACCATCGACAACACCATTGATCAAATCGAACTTCCCAATAGTATCCAACGACGTAGGATCGACCTCATAGGGCTCCCCTCCTTCCCACAAACAGAACAATCGGTCTCCCCAGCTCAACACAGTCGTGTTAGCAACGTTTTTCATAACTTTCGTGTTCCCAACCTTTTTTCCGTGTTTAAGGACTGAAAACGGCCCACGATGAGTGAACCGCCACTCGCCAGTGTCACGGTCATGCTCCTCAGCTTGAGCCTCGGTTTGAATGTATTTCGCCATGAAAGTGACCTCACCTTTTCTTCCGTCAATTGTGAACGCTCTAAGATAGCCATGACCGTCTAGAGGGTGCACCGTTGAGCCATGATCATCTTTAAATAGTCCCGGTCCTGTTAGATAATATGTCCCGAGGGGGAAATCTGACGGTATGGACCCCTCGACAATACGTAAGCTAATGGGCTTAACAGTTTCTGAACGTTGTGAAATAAACAGAAACTGATAATCCCAGTAAGCTGATATTTTTTCGTCTTCAACTGAAGTCGAAACTTCTTGAGTTGGTATAGATATGGAAATGTCTTGAGGGACGCGATCCGGAAATAAGATTGCTCGAGGTTGTGGTAGTTTGATCGCCGGCAACGACAGCTTCAATGGGATGAGATTGAAAGCTTTCGCCTGCATTTTTATATAATATTTAAGGGTACGTGGTGGTGTTGGCAATTTTGTAATAATTCAAAATAATGTGGTAATTACAATGTGCTAGCTAGCTACGTTTTTCTATTTATATATAGAACGACATTTCTTTCAATGGCATATATACCCTTAATTAATTGTGTCATTTGGTTACATTGTCTCGATAGTAGTAATAGTAAGGCATATTTAAATCTCGCTTAAAATATTAGTATATTTAACTAGAAAACAAAATTAATACACTATCTAATTAATAACTTATCTTTTTGTATACAGTATTCATGTAAGTAAAGGGACTTTAACATGCTATATCCTTACATTATATAAATCTCATCTTAAAATTTGTTAATTATTGTCTATTTAGCATGCTTAAAAATACAAGAAAATCCAAAAATCATTACAATATTGCTCCTTGGAAGGTCTACGGATTAGTTACTTTTATAAGAAGTTCAAATTTTTGAAAACGGATTAGTTATGCTTTCAAGAAGTTTAAATTTTCGAAAATTTGAATATGTAACCGTTCATGTATTGCTTGTGGCGGTTACTTTCTTGCATGTCTATGTCTATATAAGGCCACTTCTATTCAGTTTTAAGGCATTTCAAAACGTAAACACATAACAGATCAATTTTAACATGGCTTCACTAAACCATGTTTCAATTAGAAATTTGCGTCCAAATAATAAGCCATGTACGATAACGGTTATAATTTGCGGCTATGGAAGCAACCTCTATATGGAGATGTTAATAACATAGGTAGTATTGAGATGATCCTGATGGACAAATATGTAAGTATTCATTGTTTGTGAATTTTTCTTTTTTGATTAGATTACTTTTTAACATTACTTTCTTTCGAATTTATAACTAGCTTTTTAACATTCTAATGTATAAACATTTTCATTTTGACAGTTTGATAAAGTGGTTGTTGTTGCAACAATCGGTTTTATTCCAACAGGTCAGTTATGGTATTCAACGGAATGTGTGAACTGTTCTCAAGAAGTTAAGTTGACCGATCTCTACATGGATGCAGTCGACACTATTGATGCTTTAAGGGACAACAAAATGTGGATTTGTTGTTCATATAACAAGGAAGGAGTTCTCATCAATCCTAGATATATATTTATATTTCATATTAATACTCTATAATCATTAAGTTGTGTGATAAAATTGAATCTTTCTTTTTTTTCTTTATTTTTTTGGTAGGTTTAATGTGCAAGTTAGGATTGTAGATGCCACTAGTGTTATTGGAGTTAAAATGAATGATCAACAAATTTCAAATTTTATACAAAGAACAGCCTATCAAATTTGTGATGAAAATTATGAGGTATATTTGGTTTATTTTAGTTCTAAATAAGACTTTTCTATGCATTTTAAGTCATTAACTTTTTTAAAAATGGTCATTAGTTGTAATATGAGTACATTTACTTCACTACATGCATGCTTGAACTGGTGTTAAAGAAATTATTTAAGGTTATAGCGCATTCACGTGGATCTATATATCAAAGTGGGGGAAAATTCATAATACCTATCACATCCATGTAACCAACATAATCTTTCTTACTATGGGCAATCAATTTTATAATTTCTCTTCGGCGTGCAATGTACGCGTTTTAAGCTCTCGTGTATCATTAATAAATCCCAAAGTATATCTAGCATTCTTCTTTTTTAAATTAATCAACTCATAAGAATATTTTTACTATGTCCAACTCAGTTATATATATTCATTGATACAATCTTAAAATAAAGGTTAAGAAAAATTATTTAGGGTTGTCCGTGCATCGCACGAGGTCTAAGCACTACTATATATATATTCCAAATAAAGCTTAACGACTACATATATATGATCACAAGTTACTTTAATATCCAAAGTTTATCTTTTGATTAGTTGGTGTAACTTTTTCCAACTCGTTTAATTTAAATGGTTTTAAAGTAGACCTTTTTAAAACAACCATTAACCAGGAGCTTGAAAGTCTTAAAAGAGCTTGAAAACGAACATATATAAAAACTATAAACTAGTCTTAATAGTTAATACATTACGTATTATGTACCGATTGATACATTTTTTCATACAACTATTAGTCAATATCTAATTAATACCGCTTTCTATAACGATAATGGTGAAACGTGATTAATGCAATTTTTAAATTTTCAACCACGTATACCTAGGTTAATAGATAGTTAAATACTTAAATTAAAAGTAATACTAATTGATTAGTTAAAAACATGGATATTTTTTAATTACTCGTAATTAACATGTCTAATAGATTAGGATAACTATATTTTATTTCTATTGTAATTCTAAATTAACATCGTAAATATGAATGACAATAAAAATTGATAATTATTGTGAGTGTGAACATAATAGGTTTTTAGTAAGTGCTAAAGTTTTATTAGACATGTATCTATATGCATATACTCGTATTAACTAAGTAATAAGTATAACTATTTATGATATCTAAGAAATTTGATTATTATATAGATTAAAATGGATGCGTATCACTTAAATAAAAAAATTACGAGTTGATTAAGGGATACCGTGCTAGTTATTAATATTATAAAGAGATAAGTTGAGATGCAATCGCATATTGACATTAGAGCATACTAAAAATGCTAAACAAGTTAAAGATTTTGAAGCTTAACGAAATTTAAACATTCGGTTTTGTAGTTCTTACATCATGAACCATTTCCATTTCGAATAGTCCTATAAGTTTCTCTAGAAATTTCATCAATTATTACTTATAGTATAAAAACGAGGAATTCAAATGTCTCCATTTAAGTGAGGCATTAGAAATAATTCTAATAGTTTTAGTCATCTAAGATTGGGTGCATGGTAGGGCAGCTTATGCACTTGATTATCAAAACTAGATGGACTGCAATCAGCCGTTCTTTGCTAATTTGACAACATAGCTTGATTCTTTATTTCTTGCAAATTTGCATACACGCACACAGTGCATGTACGCGTCTTTTCAAGTTGATTCATTCAGTAATTTATCTGTATATAAAACCATGAATCATAAATTGTCTTTGAGAAATGTTTATGAAATACACGCTGGATGGGAATTTTCTCAAGACTTAAATCGGTCAAAATTTGAAATAGTCTCTAAATTTTGACCATTAATTTGAATTCAAAAGTCAAAATTTGCCTCATGACTAGTTATGTTAGACAACTTAGGGAATCACCATAAAATTTTACTACACTTTGTTATATGTTGAAAAGAAAAATATTGGACAAATACTTTTTAGCCAGTATTCATTTGATCAATTCATTGTTATCAGTACGAAAATAAACTTTATAGACGTGATGAGGGAATTAACGAGTCAATTTTTAAATTTAATAGTGTTGGCTCCAAAAGTATAGTAGGTAAAGGTTGAAGGGCTAATTGTTGTAGACCACAATAAACTATTTAATCCGTTTATCAGTTTTAGCATAGAAATCATACATATTGTTCTTTGATTTATCCGTTTATCCCAACCTGATGTGCTTTCTTTAAATTAAAATATATGTCAACCGCAAACGTTTTGTTTTATTCCTTTTCGTTTCGTTTGTCTAGATTCTAGATCGAGTCTAAGTTGAAGAAAGGTACACACAGAATATTAAGTATCGCAAATGGTTTTGCTATTATGATTCTTTTTCGTCGGGGAAATCATAATAAATATCAAATTGAAGAGAAACCAATGAATGCCAATATTTTAATAAGAAAAAGAGCAATAATAAAATTTGGGCACTATGAAAACAATGATGATTAAGAGTTTGATACCAAGGAGTCATGTTGGTGTTGATACTATCAACAAAGTGACAAAAGGTCCACTTATTCCCCCCACTTCATACCATCTAGTGAATGTTTTACCTCTTAAACAAATAAAAAAATGTCACAAACCCAACTAAAGATAAAATAACACTTTTGTACGTATGTTGGTGAATTGTCATTCCTACATCACTTCCTTTAGTTTAAGGCAAAAGGAATTAATCAACATATCCTAGAACCCACCCATCTAATCTAACCCATTTGATACAAAGTGATTGACTTGTTTGACCCATAATTTTGACCCAAATAACGTAAGCTTTTTCACGGTTTTGTTGAACAGGTTACGATCAGGATCAAGTCTCGATTAGCGGGTGTCGGGTTTGAGTCGCATTTTCCAACATGCAGGTTATGTTATCGTATTATAACGCCTTGGTTTGGTGACTTTGACTAGACAAGCCGGACATGCTAACATGACCAACAAGTTGTAGTTGGAAGAACACATGAATTATTTCGAGAGAAAATGATATCACATATTCGAATGATCCTTGAAGAAGAATATGATTTTGGTTTGATCATGAATTATTGGGAGGGTTTTTTTTGTTAGGAAAATGGGGAATTGGGGATAAATGATTAAATTGGTTTAAAAAAAAAAAAAAAAAGAGTAGTTATCCACTGATATATCAAATTTGATGTAAACTGAGAATATCATTCCTCCAAAATTGGTTTAAAAACCGTATACGATACAAATACTGAAATACATAGCTCTATTTCACCAAAGTGGCTAAAATTGGGACCCCTTCGAGAATATAGTTAGAACCAGTTTCCGATTACATTTCAAAATTTTTATGTTTATACTGTATTTTTGAATATATTATTTATCGATCTAAAAATGATTTTGTTTTGATCAACGTCTTACAATTTATGATGTTACTTTTCCATATGCATAGATCTGAATATCTGATTCTGAACTAGAAAGCTATTAGCAGATTAAAGAGTCCAATCTGTTTGGGCCAGTCTTTATATTCCCTTGGGCTCAAGTTGAAGCTAATGGATCTGGTAGCCCTTCACTGAATCCATTAAAAAGGAATAGATTGGGCTAGCCCTTATCTTTCCTTGCTGAGTTCCAAAAAAACCGGTCCGGAACTTGGGATTATCCGGATTCAGAACCGAAACAAACCGGTTCCTTTAGATTCGGTTCCTGTTCCTCAAAAACCAATTAGTTTGGAACCAGTTCTACTTTCGGATCCAAAAATCGGTTCTTGGACAAAAGAACCGGGAAAAAAAACGGAAAAAATTGGTCAAACGTTGACCAAGAACTGGTTCTGAACTAGAACCGGTTCTTACTTCATCACGTTGACTGAAACCGGTTCCGGTCCCGAACCGGTTCCTAAGAAAAACCGATTTGGCCACGTCGAAGTTGCTGTGCATGGAGATTAAATATGTTTGATAGATTCATGTGACATTGCATTTCTCAAATGTTTGATGAGGGTAGGTTGGAATAAACAGTAATTGTTTATCTTTTGGAGTTTCTTAGTCTCTTAGGCTAATTACATGAAAGATGAAAATCATATTTATGGAAGTATGAAACGCTTGTTTTTTACGACATTTTATTGTGTATTAACCATAGCATTGTTTAATTTCTTTTCGCCCAGTCATTGGACAACTACTCAATGTTTTGACCCTTTACCTTATTTCACACAATTCTTTCGGTTATGCCTTTTCTTCTTTACTTTCTATATGACATCCAAAATCTCTGAATCAACTCATGAGAACACAGTAAGGTTGAAATTGAAATGACTCGCTATCCAGTCTTTCGTTTTATATAACGCAGACTTGGATTAGTATTCTATGTATGCATACACAAGATTCCAATTGGTAAAAAGTCTTGAAGTAATTGACAAATGGCAAAAGAAAATGAGGTCATTTACTTGATCCTTGCAATCTATTAAAAACTGGAAAATTGGTAAGTTAAAGTCAGGTATGCCTCTTAGAGAAGAAATTAATCTTCTTAATTGATATTATAACTAATGATTCTTGATTTACTTGTCTCATCACACTTCCAGCACATCAGTGAACCAAAAGAAATCCAAGAAGTATTTATTAAGGAAATTTAATACCACTTCATGCTATTTCTTCTCCAAACCAAACTTTTTCCACCCAAGAACTGCCTAATTCACTCCTCTTATATATACTTACAACTCCATCGACCTTTTCACCACTGCCAAACTCTTTGAACTCTATAACGCGAAGAGGTGGTGCTTTTTCCAAAACTAACCATGTCAAAGATCAATGGCAGCTGCGCATTTGATGGCTCATCAACAACTAGGAGGCTTCCAACGCCAGGAAAAGCCACTGTGCTTGCGATTGGTAAGGCCTTCCCAAGCCAACTCATTCCACAGGACTGCTTGGTTGAAGGCTTTTTCCGTGACACCAATTGCGTTGATGTTGCTATGAAAGAGAAATTGGAACGCTTGTGTAAGCAAATTAATTTTGTTTATCTCAAATAATTTTTTTTCAAAACGGCATTTTATCCTACTCCTACTCCTACATTACACGCATGCCTGGAATGAAACCCAGGACTATATTTTACCGATATGTTCCTATTTGTCTACTGAATTTTGTGATTTTTCTTTTCCAATGTCAGGTAAAACAACTACTGTGAAAACCAGATACACAGTAATGTCGAAGGAAATCTTAGAAGAATACCCAGAACTAGCAACAGAAGGCACAGCAACTATTGCTCAAAGGCTTACGATAGCAAACCAAGCCGTAACTGAGATGGCTAAACAAGCTAGTTTAGAATGCTTCAAACAATGGGGAAGGTCTGCACAAGACATTACTCATGTAGTCTATGTATCATCAAGTGAAATTAGGCTGCCAGGAGGTGATCTTTACCTCGCTAGTGAACTTGGGCTCAGAAACGATGTTAATCGTGTAATGCTATACTTTTTGGGATGCTATGGAGGTGTTACAGGCCTTAGAATTGCTAAAGATATTGCAGAAAACAACCCTGGAAGCAGAGTATTGTTGGCCACTTCTGAGACCACCATTTTAGGATTTCGACCACCAAACAAGTCTCGTCCTTATGATCTAGTAGGAGCTGCTCTTTTTGGTGATGGAGCTGCAGCTGCAGTTATTGGGGCTGACCCGATAGCCAATGTTGAGTCCCCGTTCATGGAACTGAGCTATGCGGTCCAACAGTTCCTCCCCGGGACTCATAATGTGATTGATGGTCGGCTTACTGAGGAGGGAATAAATTTCAAGCTTGGACGTGATTTGCCTCAAAAGATTGATGATAACATTGAAGTGTTCTGCAAGAAGTTGATGGACAAAGCGGGTAACTTTAAGGACTTCAACGAGTTGTTTTGGGCGGTGCATCCTGGTGGTCCAGCTATATTGAACCGGTTGGAGACTACATTGAAGTTGGGAGGGGAGAAACTTGATTGTAGTAGGAGGGCCTTGATGGACTTTGGAAATGTAAGCAGTAACACTATATTTTATGTGATGGAGTATATGAGGGATGAGTTGATGAACAAAGAGAATAGTGAAGAATGGGGGCTTGCTCTAGCTTTTGGCCCGGGGATCACTTTTGAAGGCATTCTTCTTCGTAGCCTCAACTAAACATAGAACCAACACGCCTCTAGGATTCAGTACTATGAGTTAAACACAGTAACAAAATGGTAATTTTATAAAGTTGTTATTTGAATGTTTCATGCTAAGAATTCTGCCAACTATCATGATGGGCAGGATTCAAATTTACACTTCCTGTCAAGTGTTCTTCCTAAAAGCTATATAGCATGAATTTAAAATGTTATTTTAAGGTTTTATTTCAAAAGCTTTATTCAAATTGTCATTGTGGTTGTTCTGATCAGAACCATATATGCTAAAGTATTGGCTAATTACACCTCAATCACAGTAAATCATGATGCCTCCATAATATCAAAAGTTTCTGTTGTAGAACTCGATCTATATACTGAAAACGTTGAACAGTCTACTAGATAGTCATTTGTTTGGCAAAATAGACATTGAGCATATGCATATCTTTCCCCCTATCTTATTCATACAAAATCCAAAACTGTCCCTAGCTAGATATAGGTAGTACCTTAATCCTTGACATATGTAACGTGTTTTTAATGTGAAACTTAACTAGAGGATGTCTTATTTACTTGTTACTTGTGATCTTAAGCCCGTTAGTACATTTTGGATTGGATGGATTATATCTTAATCTAGACACGTAAAATCCTAATAAGATAAGACATTGTGGAGGTTTGTGATCCGTTTGGGTCTAAAATAGGATTTGCCAAGCATAAGTCATAAGATATATAAATGGGTCGAGCATTTGTCAAACTGATACAAGAGTCGAATTTATTTAGGTCGACCATATGTCCGATAATAGGGGGATTATGGTCATTAATTACATTCTTGCTTGCTTGTCTTCAATTTTTCGGAAATTCTACTTTTGTAAACTGATGTCATACCATTACCAAGGTTGATGGATTGACCCATTTGAAAGCGCAAGATTTTTTTAAGGTATAACCCAAACATGAAAAACACAATTTTGATCGACATTGATACGGGATCGGCATACCCAATTAAAGATTTCATATTCTATTCTAATTAAATTTTAAGGGACCCCAAAAAATGAGATGGGTCATGAGATTCCAAATTGGACAAAATTTCTTGCTAATAGACTAATAGTATTCTTTGTATGAACCTTTTTATCAAGCTTTTTGACCCACTTGATGGGTACCTTTCATCGTAGATGTTCTAGCTACTTGGGTTAATAATTGTTTAACCTTTTAAGTTTCAGTATTTTTAATTACTCGTATGTTTTAATCTTATAGGATTATTTTGATGATTTAGTTCATTAAGTTTTTGTTCATTTATTGATTTAACTCTTCAAATTAAGTTTTTGTTCATTCATTAAGTTTCAGCCCTTATTTAACGTGCATAAAAAAACTTGTATCTTCCATATTAAAAGCCCGTCCCTGATTTTCATGGTAAATGTACAAACAATTTATACACCTTAAAATAAGGGCTGTATTTAACAAACCCCTTAAGGATTTTATAACCATCAAAATATTAGTGTTAATTGACAGAATAAACTACCAGATAACTTACAGAGCAAAATCATTGCAACAGATAAAGTTTATCGAATTGCCTAAAATGTTAAACTTATAAACTATGAAAGAACTTTGGGAAATCATTTCATTGAATTGCCTAAAATGAACAATTACATATTTACATGGGTATATACATTATTCGACTATAAGCTACAAAAAATACATAACTAGCCCTCTATGATCAAATATGTACAGTTATAACCCAAAATGTGAAAGTTTTTTTTGAATACTTCATGGATTTACAAGAGGTCTTTTTATCACATGAATTGACCAAGTTTTTTTTTAAGATCTTTACAAAAGGTCTCATGTTCAAATTTATCACGTATAATTTCAGGGATAACCAAAGAAGGGCTTGAAAATGATCATAGGATACACATGTTAGATCGGGTACAACTGAGATGAATAAGAAAAACAAGAAGAACGTCATCTCCTGATAAATGGATAGAAATTAAAAAAGTGAAAACTTCCATTCTCTTCGAATTCTAATAATGATCAAGATACCAAAGTAATGCTTACAATTTGTGAACATTCTGCCACACTCCAAGCACATGTTCAATTCGCTCTCTTTTTTGCCATTAAAAAAACATGTTCACTCTAATACATCTATCGTGGATTTTCCAAAGATCGAGAAATAAAAGTTTAAAAGGAAAAAAAAAAACACCTACTCATTCTCCGAGCTGAGAATACTACATTTGATTCATTATTATATGCATATATATATATATATACTAGAGGAATATTCGCGCAATGCGGCGGTGTAGTTTGAGGCGTGACGGTGGTGACTTGTAGTGACAACGTACGGCGACGAGTAGGATCGATAGATAATTTATGTAAAATAATAATTCATGTGATTTAAGGAGTTAATGAGGTAATTTAATAGAAAATGTATGCAATAAATCTTTTAAGAAATTAAGAGATTCTAAAAATAGAATACCTAGTTTGTATTATAAGAGTGTATAGATATATAAAAATTAAGAGTGAATTATAATGTGTTCATTCTATATGATTAGTTTGTTTAAATAAAATCTTTAACCAAATAGATGTATTTAATGAATTAGCTAGCTAGTCTTTAAATATATATTATAACCCGAAAGATTTGCTAGCAAAGCAAAGAGATCACGTTTTGTCACCTTTATAATTGTCACTATACCTTCCATTTGATAATGTAGGAGGCATATATAATTAACGATTATTATTATTATTATTTAAAGGACGATATCATGACCAGGGTGCTGGTTATGATTATAAAAATGATATTAAAATATATATAATACAACAAAGGCATGACCAATGAATTACATTGATTATATATATTATATATATTGATGAAGTTTAATACAATAATTGTGTTTTGTTTTGGGGGAATAGGATAAAGAAGGGGTAGAAATTTACTTTAGTTTATGATTAAGATCCTGTATATCACTTTCACGTCTGCCTTAATACAAGTAGTCCTGTAGTCGGTATATGGTTTTTATATCCTCTTAAGGCAACTTAATCATGAAAAGTGCCAACAAAAGTTCATAATTGCATCAGGAGGTCCTTACTATTTTTAGGAAATCATTAATATACGATAGTTTTGGCCAAAAAGTAAAAGTAAAAGAAAAAGAAAATAAAATATTATTACCTTTTCAATTAAAAAAAAAAAAAAAACAATAAACATAAAGTAAAATACATGGGCCCAATGTCCAAACTATAATACTCGTATACATATTTTGATCGATCGGTCACTAAGTGATATACAAAAATATTGCAGTGCGAACGACGACGTGAAACACGTGTGAATATAATTTCAATGGCTTTTAATTGCAAATTCGTTTTAATATATAGCGTCATATATTTGCGACAAACGATCGAGAATATATAATGTCCGACGTACAAGATGATCCAGCGAATTTGTAAAACATTAAATTTTTTGGCACCTTGTATATATATTTTCTTTTTAAACATATTCGCCAAGCTAGCTTGTTTTATATATATAAAATTATATTAAAAAAAACATATATAATACTAATAATTGTAGATAAAATATATATACTTGGCTAATTTACTTTATAAATTTCATATATTTTACATTACATAAAAAATACAGTAATAATTTATTATTGAAATTGAAAAAAAGAAACTTAAAAAGTAACTGAATTGTTAAAGTGACTGAACGAATAAATAATGTTTTAAGAATTGAATATTGAACAAACAAAAAAGAGAGTGTTGGATACACACAATTTGACACCTAACTAAAATAACTAAACTCAGAATAGTTAAAAACTAACTAAATGATCGAGGCTTCGGATCGAATAATCGTGAAAGGTGAAGTTTAATTACAATTACACACTCGTGCTGATGATTTTTATTTGTTTCTTTCCCCAACAGAACCAGCCAATAACTTATAAATAAAAGCAAATCTAGAGTGAAACTAGATTTAAAAGAAAGAAAGAAAGAAAGAAAAAACGACCCCAAAATATGATCACACGCACACACATAATCATGCATCTGTCAAATAAATATATGACTACTGCTTAGGGGTGTTGTTAAAAAATCAGCTTTACACAGCGTCATTTTTAACTATATATATATGTTGATACGTTTCATGACGTGATATATTTAATTTAATTTAATTTACCAAAGAAACGGCTCTACTTCTGGCTCATTATCCACAAGGTGCCACGACGAAGGATTATAACTGAAGTAATCGACTCTGTCAAGAGAAAGATCGGGCAAGTGAAAGAATGCATCATCTTGCTCCTCTTCTTCTATGGATGGTGATGATGATATTGATGATTCTTGAGTAGTAGTAGTGTTATCAGAAGACGATAATGAGGACAAGGTATTTGATGGATTAGAGTGAGAAAGTGTAGTAGTGTCCAATTGGCTAGCTGCAGTAGGAGGTGGCTCGGCTCCTACTGCAGCCTTAGCCGCGGCTTCTTGGATATCTTTAGGTGACGTGGTGGCTGGTTGTGGAAGCAAATGTTTCATGTCTGGGAAATTAAGGAAAGCGGAATGACCTTTTATAGCTATTGCAGCCACGTCATGGGCTCGAGCTGCCATCTCTGCTGTTAAGAATGTTCCTAGCCATATTCTTGATTTCTTTCTTGGCTCACGAATCTCGGACACCCATTTCCCCCAACTCCTCATACGTACGCCGCGATATGTTGGATGACTCACATCCCTTGATCTCTTTTGCTCGTTGCCAATCATATTGTTTCCCTCTTGATGATGATGATGAGATGATGATCTTCTTTTTGTGCCTTTTTTGTTGTTGTTGGAATCATCTGGTAGCTGGTTGATGAGTTGAGGGGCATTTTCCATGTTCGTTTGTGTGTGATCAGGCTTCCAGCTACAAAGGATGGAATGTTGCTAAATGGTGGAACATATGGTTACAAGAAAATGAGTGGGTATTTATTTGATTCCTTTGAATACAATATATGATGATATTTGGTTTTTTAATAAAGGAAAGTGATTAGACTACTATACATGGCATCTTATTCTTTTTGCATTATATCTTGTCTAGATCTATCTACAATTAGTAAAAGATATGTATTGCTAACGTCGTTATACGTCCTTGACTGTCTAGTCAATTGTCATATTGTGTATATTTTTAAATATTTATTATAAAAATCCTTTTTATTTAAATCTAATCATACATAAATTCTTACATATTTTTACAAACATCATACGTATATTAAATTATTAAATAGATGCCACAAACGTATGCGCAAACACATCATATCGTTAAGTATAGAAAATAACCACAAACACCATAAGTATTAGATAGCTTTATTTTGTTTTGTTTTTTATGACAACACGGATCGAATTTCACAATAAAGGGTCTAGACTATATTTTAATCGGTTCATGCTATATAGTCTTTCACACAATACCTAGTAAGAGAAAAACCTCCTACTAATTCGCCTGAGTGTACAACAATTAATAAGGGTAACTTTGTCCTTTAAGGACTCAAACTCAGACCGCCCTAAATTTAACCATTCATTGCATCGACAATTAATAGGGATAAACTGAACATGCTTTGATATTTAATAGTCTTAAACATTTTGAGTCGTACATATTGTATTGTAATTGTAATATCATTAAACTTTGAGCTTATAAACAGTGTCACACGCCACGTGGCACCATTTAATTGGTCCACCCACTTAACTCCGCATCACTATTCAGATTTTGTCGTATCGGATTCTGTTTGAGTTTTTTTATCTTTTGGTTTTTCTTGGTTGTTTTATTTTATTTCTTTTTGCTTGTGTCATCTTCTATTCGTTCATCTTATACCCCACATCACTATTTGGATTATGTCATATCAGGTCCCGTTTGAGTTTTTATTTTCGGTTTTTATGATAGTGTTTTTGCTTTTATTTTTTCAACTAATATAGCGGAAACTTTTCCTCAATATTTTGTTTTTTTTTCGTTTTTGATTTTTTGTTTTCTTGCACAAACTATATGTATGTATTTGATATCGCAGACTTTTTGACATGGGTTTTTTGGTTTTCTCACACAAATATTTTTGGTTTTCTTCAGGTTATTTATCGGTTCCTTATACACTTTTTTTAAAAAAATATCTTTAGGTAATTTCAACGCAAGTACACTAGTTATATTTATGCCTCTGGGTTATCTGATATTTTACCAATGTCTTTGAAATCGGAATTTTAATACATGTTTGACATTAACTAGCGAATTGATAAACATGTACGTAAGGCTATTTTGGACCCTAGCTTTTTGACAAAACTTGTGCCTTTAAAAATGAGGGTAAATTGAACTAGTTCGATCTCTATATATCGATAACAAATCATCGATTCAATCGGTTTGACCAGGTTACTAAAATATTACTGTAGATATTACTGATAGTTTGCTAACCATTAAATTGAATTTTAAAATCTTAATAATAAAAGCTCCTGAAGAATCTATTATCAACAATAGCATAGAAAATGCTAGAAAGAAAAGGTGAAGTGTTTAGTTAATGTCATTTTCCATAAACACAAAAGCTTAATTATATATCATGAAGACTATCATTAGCAAAATTATTCGAAGAAGCGGAATTTTACTTGATCCAAACCATGAATGATGATGGTAGTTTTTACCAACTTAATCAATTAAGTATTGAATATAAAGATAATCAAATAGTGATGTTTAAACAATAATTTATTTGTGGATGGTTCTTTATGTCCTAGAAATATAAATACTCTTTAATGTACGTAAATTGTGGTACACCACATTTTTTCAATTGCATAATTTACATCCGGTCCAACTTAATTTTTTACTTTATATGACAAGCGTGGTAAGTGGTAACGTAAAAGTGAAATTAGAAACCAAAAGAATTGAAATTAGGTTGTTTTTACTGTTTACAAGTACAGAAATTTAATTACAAGCATTTAGCTAATAATTTAAGACGATTTATGATGCTAGTCACATATGATAGAAGAGAAAAGTTTAGAATTATTTTTTTTTCCTTAACTACCCCAAGCTTAAAATAGAAAGATATTCATTTCTGTATCTTTTTATTTTATTTACATAAACTATTATTAATAGTTGGCTATCATATAGGTTACGTTTTGTTTTAATTTTTTACTCATTTGTGTCCGGATCTGAACCTTATATCTCTCATGAGAAACAAAGTATCTTACCTCACCTTAATCAATTGGGCTGGGGTCATTAATGGCTGGTTTTTAGTTCAATGATATTTAAATAGCAGATTTGCGCAAATGAAGTTAGTTCAACTGGTAGATGCATCTCTGGTTTTCCACGGGTTTTGGGTTTGAATCTTAGGAGTGACAAGTCTGTCTGAATCACCTGTAACGACTTATGGTCTACATCTCGTAGTATAGAGTACGTACAGGGCTTCACCATTATACGGTGAGGCGTTCCCTGATGTCGAATATTGACTAACTATTTAAAAATAAAAAAGCAGATTTGCATAAAAGAGTTAAACATATATACAAGAAAAAGTAACTTTCCTCAATGAGTCAATGATCCTTTTTAAGTTATATGCAAAATAATACGGATTTTATATGATAAAGACATATATTAACTAACTCTTGTACAAGAATATTATACAGGCTGAAGATCGAATTATTAAATACATTGTAAACCACTAATTTACCAATATTGATGATGTGGCCGGTTAGTGGACTGGTAGAGGTGGAGTTCATCATCTTTTAATTTAGAGTGTAAGATGATTATCGGTTAAGTACGTGGTTTTAATATGTAATTATTAATCAATAAAATATCACGTCTTAGATCAATTAATAGATTAATCAAGTGCCTGATTGATTTATGGTCTTTCTTTGTTGGTTATTGCTTGAAACTACACCAGATTCATATTCTCAATGATTACATTCACAAATTTTTCCCAAAAAGTACATTTGATGCTTGGTAATGTTGTCCTGAAATTAAGACTACCATAATTTTGCTATAATCTTGAACAAAATTACTTTTAAACTCTATTTCACTAAAACGTTTCTTGTGCGTCGATTGTCGAACAAGGGTTTTTTTTTTTTCCTTTTTACAGTCACATTTGCGGTTGTGTAAATCGGGTGAAACAATGATTAAAGTTGTACATAAACTTTAAGAAATCGAGTACGTATAAAAAACACATATTGAATAAATTGTTTATTTAAGTGGAGTGGTTTGGTATTTTTAATGTCCTTTCAGTGGAGTGGTTTGATATTTTTTATTTGCTTTTAAAAAATCGTAGCTTGAGGAAGGAATGAAAGAAAAAAAAAAAAAAAACACTTGCTTTTTAATTGAAAATATAAAATTAAAATCGTACCATGAATTATAGAAGGCCAAATATATAATTATTTTTCTGTGTCATTGGGCATATTGACAAAACATACCCCAAATTGCAGTGAAGTGCAATTATCATTGCACATAATAAATTCGCTTTCAATCGTCTAGCATAAACTATAGTAAAAACCGATCATATTACTCCTTCACCTGAATTTGCAGTAAAAATATGTACTACTCTGAATCTGAGCATTGAAGTATAGTACATTTTATAGGATGTCATTTGGCTTAGCGGGACTTGTATAATAGTCTTATGTTAACAACCGATAGATTATGGGGTTTAAGTCTTGTTTGAGTATCAGTTGCATATGTTAAAACCATGACTTGAGACAATCTTGGACACCACATCAGCATCACATTATTTTTTTTCATCACGTTACAGTCTTACATACACCCATCCCACCCTGAACGATCCGTGGCTCCAACCTGATACTCGTGCAGTTTCAACAGAACTACCAAACATGTTATGGCAAGTAAGAAAACTAAAGCTACGATATGTCAGCTTAGCTCCCCTTCGGGTTAGGCAACAAATTCGACATGTTTCCTTGTAAATAAGTGACCTCGGATTATATTTTACTTTACAGAGGTTGTTATAAGAATTGTTTACTTGTATAATTTAAAATAAATCAAACTTTGCAACCATATTCAACAACCTATTTATTTATTAAAAATTATAAACGTCGACAAATAGGGTTTTACTTGAACTACCTGACCCAACCCGCATAAAAGGTGGAACTATTAATGAGCCCACCTCTAACTTAGTTATAGAACAAAACAAAAACGTTAAAAGGGACGCATGAAAGACTGCAAAAAGAATCAATTTTATAAAAATTGAATATTACATAAAGGCCTAAAATCAACAAACAAAATCAGGGTCAAACTCAAAATCGCAAAAAAAATAAAAATAAAAATAAAAAAATTAGAGAACCAAGAACAAAAAAGTTTAACAAAATCAGCCAAAAAGCTTTCACGATATTGTGATAGCCAATCTCCATTTTTGTAACGCCGAAAGACTTACTGCTGATTACAACCCACACGATGCATCCCAGGCTCATCGTCCTCGTCATCATCATAAGCTTCCTGATGCCTCTGATGCTCTTTCCTCCTCATTTCTTCTTCCATGTTTACATCATGTAATATGGTTTCTTCACAATCATCCAAGGCCATTTCAGATAAACTCGTGCTTGCACCAACAGAGGGTAAAATGGTCTTAAGAATCTTGCATTTCTCAAGGGTTAAAGCCCCTGTTTCGGGAAATGCAACATTGAAATGAATCACTAGCTTCCCCTTCATGAAAGGTCTTCCCCACTGTGGCATTCCCTCGTCATTGATCCCTTTGTATTGATCTGTAATTGTAAATAGAATGAGGAAAGAATAGCAAAAAAATAATGGAAGTTGCAAAAATAATCTTAACCCGTGAAACTGTGAAAGTTTAAACTGCTTATTGAAAAGGGCCTTTCAGTTGTTTTGTTTAATCTCAAAGTCAAACATGTTGCTTAAGGAAGGATGAAAAATAATAAATTCAAAAGAGGGGGGAATATCTTTAATTTTACTGTACCGGGTCTGATGACTTCTCCAGGGTTCGTTTTGACAAGTAGTTGTCTGCCATCAAGATGAGTGAGAACAAATTGAAACCCGCAAAGAGCTTCAGTTAAGCTGACATTGTGTTCCACATAAAGATCATCTTGTTTTCTCTTGAACTTGGGGTGTTCTTTCAATTGTAGAATGAAAACAATGTTTCCGGTAACAGTATCGGGCTGCAAAACAGAGGGGGGAAAAATAAGCAAACCACTGATCTAAAAAGCACAATGCCTTGTATGTTTTTTATCTAAAATTGAAAAAAATGCCCAGATCAGGTTGTCTCAGGCCAGCCCACAAACACTAACTATCCATTATGCTTATTTTACACATGATGGAGGTGCTAAATATGATAAGTGACGCTATATTATTGTAACAATAAACCAAGATTTTCTAATAAATGTAATTAGAGTGATTTATATACGATTAAATATGCTTCGGATGCCTGCTACATTGACCCATTCAACCCGTTAGAGCTCAACCCATGGCCCTTGGAAGATAAAACATAACCCTTTTATATTGTAGTAAATGGGTTGGGCCTATTTTTATGTAAATGTGATGAAATTGCCACCTCTATTTCTAGGAAAGCAAAGAAAAATATAAAAATCCAACTTTACAAATTACAATCCTAATTAAGATCAAGATTTACTTACGGCTTCATCAGCTTGCCCCTCGAACGTTATCTTTTGACCATCCTGCATCCCCTTTTCAACATAAACTTCAAGAACTTTCTTCTCCGATGTAACCTTCTTTCCCTTGCACTGTAGACATCGATCCCTTTCATTGATTGATTCACCTGTTTAAGAAAATGAAACTTCAAGATATATAAAAGCAGAATATGTTATCTTCAAGTATATGATAGCTGCAAGGATTCAGTAATATACCAGAGCCTCTACATTCAGGACAAACATGCTGCATTTGTTGAATCATTCCTGGGGCAATTTGTCGAGTCGTCACCTTCATCCCTGAACCTTGACACCCATAACATGTTGATGATGCACCACTTTTCGTACCTTTCCTGATTATATATTGCAAAAACAGATCACATAAGCATGTGCTTATGGATGTGCCTAGAGATGGGGTGTGTAATAGTTCAATTAGAATTAAAGTTAGAAAGAAAAAGGGTAGTGTGCGTCAAGGTGAAATGTGAAAAGGAAACTTTATAAAACATTATTATAGAGCTATAAAAACCAAAAGGAATGCTATCGGTCTTTAAAAAACAAAGTTGTTATTGTTAGAATACACATGAGGAAAACTTTCAGCACGTTTGACCCATTCAAGATGAAAATGTAGCCCCAATCGTCACAGTGATGGGTAAATGGATCAATATTCCCACTTCCAACGATGAATCTTAATCTTTACAAAAACTTAACCAAACAAAAAGAGAGCATTAGTAATGTACCCTTTGCACTTTTTGCATAATACATTCCGTGATAGGGAGAGTTTCTTTGTCGTGCCATTATACACATCCTCCAAAGAAACCTTTAGGACTTGTGTTACATCTTCTCCTCGGGTCTTCCTAGTTCTTGAACTACCACCCCCTAATTACGGAAAATGGCAAAAAATAGTAATTAACTCGGTAAGAAAATGAAAAACAAAAAAAATAACAAGGGCGCAATATGAATTCTTACCCCCAAAACCTCCTCCGAAACCACCACCGTTAAAAAGCTGATCGAAGATATCAAAAGGGCTCCCACCGGCGCTGCCGCCTCCTCCTAAACCCTCTTTCAAACCATCTTCACCATATTGATCATAAATTTCTCGCTTTTCAGGGTTACTAAGAACTTCATATGCCTGAGACAGTTCCTTGAACTGGAAAGTTAAAAGCAACATGAGTTTAGAAACAGAAAAGATGATATCCAAATATCCTCAAGCATTTCTTGCAAATAGAATGAGGGAGTATACTGTTTAGATTGTGTTGTTATAAGTTCTAATAATCAAAATCAGTGGCTTTATGTAATTGGTAATTTTTAATACTATCAACTCCATATGTAATTAAATATTAGAATTGCTGAAGAGCACAATCTTATTTATTCAAACCATTCAAATTAAATATATGACAGTTTATTTACTTTTTAGACATTTGTCATCTATCTACCAACAATTATCCTTTTTTTCCTAAAAAGATTATCAACAAAAACATTGGACACGCAAATTCTATAATAAAGGAGCAAAAGTGAAAGAAATAAATTAAAAAAAAAAAACACTTTAGTTATCCCTTCAAATAAACAATTTTGTTTCTTGAATATGAAACTGATTATTTAAAATCAACTACGAAACTCGACTCTCATATCCTTAACTTGTTGTGGCCCAAAAGGTCAGAAAATAAATACAATTCATAAGGTCTCACCTTCTCAGAATCTCCACCTTTGTCAGGATGATTTTTTATAGCGGCCTTCCGGTATGCCTTCTTCAGTTCTTCTTGACTTGCAGATTGTGGAACACCAAGAACTTCATAATACTTTGTACTGTCACTCTTCTTATGAGCCCGACCAAACATGATGAATGTGAGAAAAAACTACAGTCTACAGCAGGAAAAAAATGTCGAGTCAATATAACAGTTTTTTATTAGAACGTACAGGACCCATGTAAGAAGTTGTGTATTCAGGAAACAAGACAAAATATCTATAGAGATACAAATTAACTGAATAATAAAAGAAACTAGACAATAACGAATATGATATGCCACTCTTTGACAAAATAATACTCGTATTCCAATCTACAAAATTAGCATAAGAAATCAGCATTTAACTAACTTGTAAGGAAGCATATAGTACAGCCATACAGTGATACAACATAAACAGAAATCAAAATGACTATACAACAAACATAGAAAAGGAAACATAACGTCGAGCTAAAGCATATCTTTGTGCCCGTGCCCCGCCTGTTTGGAGGTACTATTATCTATTTTATCACCATATCCGAATCAAATAGCAATAGTATCTTAAAATGATATACTTGGAAGAAATAAATAACTAAAAACCCATATGATCAAAATCCTTCTTCTTAGTAAACCAGGCACAAATATTGAAGCATTTAACTGAATGCATGTCGTCATTTGCATTCAGATGAAGGGTAAACAGGCATGTAACCCATTCATGATGACAGTTTGGGCCGCAAGTTTAAACTGTCAGATCAAATCACCTAACTGAACTGGATAAAACAACCAAAACCAGTTCTGTTTGGAAAGACATATAAAACACACACATATAACCCCCAAGAAACATTAATACAAGATAGTGGAAAAGTTGGTGTGCAAATTTTCAAAAGCGGAAGCCAATCAACGAATTTCAAAGACAGCCAAAGTTCTTACATTTGACCAATTTACTACCTTTGTTCAGTTTTTCGCTCAAAACCATACATGCCCCAATGTTCAATTCCTCACATCAAACAACTTTCTATTCTTTATATCGTTTCTGAGTAATAATCTAGTGTGTTAACCACCCTAAAGCCCTACCCTTAGGTAAGAACCGAAAAGCAACAATCTTTCATGCGTCTCGACCCTTTGTACTTGAAAAATCGTTCCGATATTTCAAAAAACGTACAAAAGAAGATTCAGTCAGCCATAGTATGTATTTTTGCCTCTAAACTTTCCTTGCCTACTTGTTTAAAAATCATGGTTCTTACAAGCTAGAGTCTTTCTACAGTTTCTCTTGTGACGGATAATTTAACTTCCGCCAATAAAAAAAAATTCCATCAAATCTCCTTCGAAACTAAATCTAGATATTCCCAGGAGACATATATATAATATATATATAATTAAAACATACAACACTAATCACATATGTATAGTCAATCAAAAACTAATTACCAAGAACCATGGATAATCAGATATTTCAATAGATCTATAAAAAAAAAAATGAATTCAACAAACGTTATAATAAAACGATATAAAAAAAATACATATATGATTTGAATGCATGTACCTATAATAATTTCCGATGAAGAGAAACAGGGTGTGGGTTTGATTTTGGATTGGAAGCAAAGTCCTTTATTAAGTAGGGATGGCTTCTTGTTGGAGTCTATTTTTTTGGGTTGGGTCGGTTTTGACGGCCAATCAAAACCTAGTTACGTACTAATTTTACTTTCCTTTTATTAAAAACTGTTGCTTTTCCCTATCTTCCTTTTTTTTATTTTTCCTAATCAAATTGCACGCATATAAAGTGTGAATCAATTTTATTTTTTATTTTTTTAATAATTACATGTAACCGTGTGATGAGGTGATGTTGTGTTGGAGACGTTTGGGGGTCATTATTGGCAGTGGTGTAAGTAGCGGAAATTGATGTAAAAAGTTTATAAAAAATAAAAAAATTAATAAGTTTAAATCATTAGGTGTATCTTAAACAATTTTTCATTCCAAAGCATGTAACTTTCAACAAAGAATTGTTTTCTTTTTTTTAAGAAAATTACATTTTTCGTCTTTCAACTTGACACGTTTTGCACTCTTCGTCTCTAAAGTGAAAAATAGTAAAAAAAAAACCCTCTAAACTTCGCACTTTTTCACTTTTTGTCCTAGCGATAACGATGTTAGTTTTTCTCCATTTTCGTTAGTTTTTTTGTTCACTTTTCGTCCTTTGATGCACAAAGATTCACGAATCAATTGATGCAGGATGATTTTCATGATGCACTGTGATTTTCAATGTACAGAAACATATTGTTTATTTATTTTACTTTAATACATGTTTTATTTTACCTAAAACCTGCACAATTAACACGATGAATAAATAAATCAAGCACATAATATGTTATCTCTATCAATGTACTAAAATATGATTGGTGTTTTCTTTTAAGTGGCGCATGACACTATATTTAAACGACGCATATTTCTTTTAGGTTATCTATACTCCCTTATAAAGCAAACTAGCTTTAAGTCATTAAGAACCTGATAAGTCTAAAATGCCCCTTACCTTAATACATTTTTCTATACCTACCTCTACAGTTGGACTAAACTACCCCCAAATCTATCTCATTCTTAAAACAAAATTCCGCCGCAACGCGCGGGTATTATGCTCATATTTAATTAAAAAAAAGTTCACAAGACTTTTAGGATCTCATATTTTCATCAAACAACTTTCACCAATTTATGATTTTACTTTTAAATATTTGTTTTTTATTTCCCCTGTTTCGTTGTATATAGTTTTTTTTATAGTAAACGTCATGATCATTAGGTATTATATCCATTTAACATGTAAAACTAGATACTATATGGCATCGCAATCGTCAAAGTATCATTATTTGCGTAGAATTAAATATTGTTTTGTTCAGTGTTTTTTTACATCTTATTATTCCTATTGTTTATATACATTATTTTTATTATTACTATATGTTTTGTTGTTTTTATTTAAATTTAAGTTCAAATGTTTGACATAAATATATTTGTATTACACTAATACTAATATATATTGTTTATATCTAATGCTTTGTTATGTAAAAAACATATTCCGCAGCAACGCGCGAGTTAAAATAATTAGTATTCATCTAAAAACTTAAAATGTCTCATTTCAAAATGCACGTGATTTCTGGCAGGAAGATATCATTGGGAAAGATGATAGACGGATTCTCTGAAAGAAGATTGTTGCAATGTATCACCTAGTCATTATCAGTTGTCAAACAAAATCTCCAAAAATATCACCAAAAAGACAATTTTCACCACTCTCCCCTTTTCTTTTTCTTCTCTTTTTGTTTTTTTATCTTCTTTTCTTATAATACCCAATGGTACTCTACAACATATACTTTGGGTTATAAACTTATAATCTCAAGCTTTTCTTTCTTTATGCTTATTTTATGAATTCAAAATATGAATAAATAGATAAAAAAAAATAGAATATCGACAAAAATGATGTATCTATTTTAACTTGTAAGTTTGATTGTTGTTCTAATGAAATTCGTCTTTTCAAAACAAAAATGAAAAGTAAACTAGTATAGAGTTATAGACTAAAAAGTAAAGAGTCAATAACTTAGGGCCACATGGCTCAGGCTAGTAGGCTACTACTCATAATGTTTGTGGGCTTTTTGGAATGATGGCCCAATAATTCTAAAACTCAAGACTGGGCGGCCACAATAATGAGTAATGACAAATTAGACCAATTTTGAAAACTGCACGAGTTAGACAACATTTGAAATTTGGCATTAGTTAAACGGTGAGGAGCGGATGCAATTACCAGGGGGGAGGGAGTCATGAGCGAGCTCAGTTGCGAGCTGGAGGGAGATAGGCGAGAACGGGTGAGATTCGGATGTCATCGTCGCGAGCTGGGTGCGAGATTTTGAGCTAGCTTCAAGCTCGCTGGAGGTCGAAGATGCAAGGACTAAAGGTGACATGTTTGGAAAGTGCGCAATAACCGTTACAGGGACTATAAGTGGAAAAAACAGGCGCCTTGACCAAAGGTGTAAACTGGTCCAAACTTCTTTTTTCTTTTATTTTTTTTGGATGGGTACGTAAGTGTTTTTTTTTGTTGTTTTTTTTTTGGAGCTGATTGTTAATCCCAATTAATCCCAACTTAAAACTTTTTGTTTTTTGCTTAATCTTTTTTGTAAAATAATATGTTTTTTATGTTTTTCTTGTTAAACTTTTTTGGTTTTTTTTTTCAACCTCTTTTTTATGTAATGTTTTTATTTTTATTATGCAATGTGTTTTTTAATATTACGTAATGTATTTTGTTATTAATAAAACATATAAGTTAAAAAAAAAGGTTAATTATGTAAAGTTTATAATGTTAAGGATAAATTAAAAACAACAAAAAAAGATTGAAATTGAAAATGAAAAAGTGAAAAGGGGTTAGTTGTGTAAACTGTAAAGTTTATTATGTTAAGGATAATTATGAAAATTTAAAGAAAAAGCTGAAAGTAATGGTTGCCACTAAAAAATGTTGAAAAAAGTTGAAAAAAATACTGGAGGATTGAAATGAGATGAAATAATTTGATTGGATAGTTGAAGGGAGATAGAAAGATTGAACCTTCCACTCTCCCTAAATGAAAGGGGAGGGTTTTTTTTTTGTTGTAATGCCCCCTATTCCTGTTGGCCCAACAACTAATATTCATAGAGTTTTTGCCCAAGCATAGAAATTTGGTATGCCCCATATCTTTAACTAACAGGCCAAAGGCAAAAATAGTTAGAATCTCATTTTAATAGTTTCTGCCATGAGTGTCAGTTGTTTTAGTTATATTCTCTTACTAGTATTTATTTTCATGTGGGAACATTGAACATATAATACTAAAAATGCTAAGTGCGTCGGAATGCAGTTAATTAATTCCAAAAATTTATTGTTTGCACGAATTCTAAGTTTGTTTTATTGTATTCTAAAAACTTGTTCAAGAGTCCCATAATAAACAAAAGTTACCAGGTAAAAAGTTAGTCGGTGACCACTTTCACGTTGACTACTTACGTGGCATGCACACAATAACTTTTTGGGATTAGTTTATGCACACAATAAAAATAGTAAACTGGTGGTCATAAGTAGGAAACCGGTTCCATGTTTACTATAACCATCTTGGCAAGTTTTCTGAATACAACAAAACAAACCTAAAGTTTGTGCACACAATAACTTTTTGGGATTAGTTAATTGCATCACGGCACACTTACCCCTACTAAAAATATATAATTTAGTTTACATATCTTAAATTTATATTTTGAATGAAAAAGTGATAAATCTACATCATTTTTTTTATCCATTTACAACAGTTGTATATATTTTACAGCATAGTGTACAACTGTATAATGCATGTATTGTTGTGGATGGGTAAAAGTAGTTGTAACTATATCACTTGCTTTACTTATATATTTATGTTTTTACATTATTAATCTATATACTCATCTTTTGCGATACTTTTTGACTTCTTGAGGACTTTTAAACAGCCAATATTATTTTTCTATATTATTTGACGTTGTTTAATAAAAAAAATTTTAATTCTTTAAGAAATTTTTTTATACCTTGGCTAACTACTTGTTGAAATAAAAAATAAAAATCTCTATGTATATATAATATATAAGTGAATAGATAGATTGTCATTAGTTAACTAATCCATCATTTAAATAATTGTTTAAAAAGTAACTGCTCAGTGCCCGTGGGTTTTGAGCCCCAATATCTCGACGGTGTATGAGGGAGGTTAAGATGTAGGCAGACCTTACCTCTATCTAAGTAGAGAGACTGCTTCCAGTTTCTATCTAAATGGTAGAAAAGACCCTTTAACCTTTGCATGGGATGAGGATTGAACCCATGATCTCTGTCTCCAGAAGCAAGGGTATTTACCACTGATCCAACAATGCTGCTGGTTTTAAATAATTGTTTGTTACTCGATCGTATATTGAAAAATATTATTAAATTCTACTGCATGTACGTAATATATAGATTTCATCTAATTTATGCATGAAACTTATGAGGAAATTAATACTAATGTTTGAAATACTTTTAAAATATAATTTATTGTTTATGAATCTTCAGGGTTTAGGATTTTTCCAGTCGAATATTTATAATGTTTTATGATCAAATTCTCATTGTATAAAGATATATGTACCAAATAAAAATTTATATCTTTTCTCCTTTGTGGATGGAAAGTTTTGAATGGATATATTTCCAAGACACATATATATGCCTTGTTTGCTAGACACATAAGGAGATATATGCTTCATAATGACGATAGAAAAAGGTGTTTGTGGCATTTTGTCACTAATGTAATGATTATAATACTATATACTAGAGATAAAAAAGGAAACAAGGCTTTGAAAATTAGTTTTGAAAAGTATTGCAATTGCAATTATATATGTGCATTTTTCTTGCCGTCATGATTGTATATATCATTTCCTTATAACTTTTATGTTGAAAAATGAACATTAGACTACACCTAAATATTTTATTTATTATTATTTTTTCAACGTGACCGCTTTATATATAAAAACTAGGGAGTTGAAGAGTTGAAATATCGAATGATAATTAAAAACTAAAAATAGAAAATAAAAGAAGAAAAGGGACTGTAGTGACTACAAGAGACGTGTAGACGTGTGGACGTGTGGTATATATCGTTTACATAATCTATTTCGATCATTCGATCATTATACATCGTGGCATCAAAGTTACACGTCTCACTCTAATTACCTGATAGAACAAGGTCATAAATAATTTTTTTTTCATCATCATATAGCTAGTCTTGCTTACTTTTCAGAAATAGGTAATCGATCTTTTCTAGCTAAATCAACTAATTTAACATACATTAAATAACATGCAAATTGAACACCGGATCAAAGTTTACTAATTTCATTATTTGTGTTTCCTACCAACTAATTGACTATTTGCATTTCTTATCTACTACACTTTTGATTAATTTTGAATTTTGATATGGACACCTTCACTTTGATGAGACATGAAAGAATTGTGATTATTTATATACTAACATAATAATGTTTATTTTTTATTTTTTTTTTATTGTTGTTACCTTAACTCATACTACTAAATTTAATATCCAATAATCCAAACACACATGCATATATTCGAACTCGTGATATTTTAAATGTCATAAGGAAACTTTGAACAGAGTTGACATAGAAGATGTTAGAAAACTCCACTAACTTAGATTTGTCAATGTCATGTCCACAAAATTATAAATTAATTAACTATAATACAAATTAAGGTTTATTTTGTAGCTTTCACATATATAATATACAGCAAAACTTCACAATTCTGCTCATTAAACATAGTTATTGTCCAAATTATCGAGACCCTCCATGCTTATAATTATCTTTATTTATTAATTGATTGATTTAATACGTAGTTGGCAATGCACATTGAAATATGCTATTTGACTTGTTCTATCATCCAATCACTCTTCCTGCCAAGGAAACATACATAGTTGGCATTAGTTTTATGTAATTTAACTATCTTTGATCGAATGTCTATTGTAGGAAAAAACTAAAGTTATATGTATTGTATGTAAGCAACTTGAAAAAATGCTTATTGTATATAAGAAAACATACGTGACAACCATATACAGGTGTCGCTTGTCAGATTTTAATTGGTTGAAACGAAATTCTTAAATACAATAAACATTATTTCAAAGTTGTTTACATACAATACACACAACTTTAATTATTTCCTATTATAGACATTCGTTTAAAGTTTCTTATAATCCTTATATAGTTGGTTGTCATGTATTGAATTGTAATTACAATAATATTTGGACAGAATAAAATAATGCTAAGGTTGAAATTTATGCAAAATAAAAGATAAAATATACGTGATCATCACAATGTCTACAAAACTTGCAACTCCTAGAAACATTAATTGTCAATATCTATTCTCAAAATCAAATTAATTTTCTTTCACAACAACGTACAATGGCCAAAACACCTCACATAGCCATCCTTCCAAGTCCAGGAATGGGGCACCTCATTCCAATGGCCGAATTCGCTAAACGACTAGCCGAACACCACCATATCTCGGCCACTATCCTCATCCCAACAACCGGAGCTCCTCCCCAAGCCCAAATATCTGTCCTAGAATCTTTGCCTGAAAATATCCACCACTTGTTTCTCCCACCAGTTGATGGAGTACCACAAGGCGTCCGGCCCGAAATAATAATTTCATTCATCATGAAAGCTAGTCATTCAAGTGTCCAAGATGCTATAAGATCTTTGAAAGCAAACACTAATTTGGTTGGTTTAGTGTTTGACATGTTTGGCCATGATGCAATTGAAGTTGCAAAAGAGTTTGACCTCTTTAAGTTCTTGTTTTTTCCAATGAGTGCTATGGCTTTGTCTTTCACTTTTATATTGCCAAAGCTTGATGAAGAGTCTTCTTGTGAGTATAAGGACTTGCCTTACCTGGTTCACGTACCCGGTTCGGTTAGTTTTCATGGAAAGGAGTTGATGGCCCCGGTTCAAGTCAGGACAGATGATGTATACAAAGGTTATCTTTTACTTTCCAAGCGGCTTTCTATGTTTGATGGTATCATGGTAAATAGTTTTGATGAGCTAGAAGAAGAAACATTTCGAGTTTTACGAGCAAGTGTTGCTGGTAAAACACCTATTTACTCAATCGGGCCATTGATTCAGTCTGTTGACAATGGGTCGGACCGACATGAGTGTTTAAAGTGGTTGGATAATCAACCAAATGGGTCCGTTGTGTTTGTGTGTTTTGGAAGTGGTGGAACCCTTACATTAGACCAAGTCCATGAGCTAGCTCATGGCTTAGAGATGAGTAACCAAAGGTTTTTATGGGTAGTGAGGAGCCCAAGTAAGGCTTCAAATGCTAACTTTTTTAACGCTGTTAGCCAGGATGACCCTTTAGGATTTTTACCTAAAAAGTTCCTGGCTAATACGGTAAAAAAGGGGTTAGTGGTGTCGTCATGGGCACCACAAATCGAGATACTAAGTCATGAAGCAACCGGTGGTTTTTTGACACATTGTGGATGGAACTCGACTTTAGAAAGTGTGGTACATGGGGTGCCAATGATTGCTTGGCCTCTTTATGCCGAGCAACATATGAATGCAAAAGTGATGACGGAAGCACTTGGTTTGGCATTAAAAGTTGAAACCGATGATAAAGGAATCATTACAAAAGAGGTGATCGGGAAAGTCGTAAAGGAGTTAATTGAGGGAGATGAAGGGAAGAAAGTATCCAAAAGGTTGGAACACCTAAAGGGTGCTGCCATGAAAGCACTAAGTAATGGAGGGTCCTCTATGGAGTCATTGTCTAAGTTTGTCCAGCAATTGAAGAAAACATCATTTCTTTAATTAGTGCCTCTATTAATTTCATTAAATAGTCCTTGTATTTGCAAATTTGTGGCATTTTCTTTGTTTCTTTTTTAGATCTCAACGACTCTTTGTCTAAACAAACAATAATAAGGTCAGTTGCGCCATTTTCATGATAAACTAATCATCATTTGCGTCATCAGTATGTATTCGATATGATTGATGTACATATGTGCATATATTAATAAATAATCATGGTTGTTCCACAATTTTGTTAGAGAAAAGATATGGTCGTTTCTCTTACTCGCCGTTAAGAATTTGTGAAGATATCATCGCATAGTTTTGGGTTCGTATCGGGCATACATGAACCATATGATTTTTTTTTTATAACATATTACTTATTTTATAACATGATTTTTTTATAACATATTCATCTTTTAATTTTATTAAGAATATTATTTAGTTAATCAATTATTGTACATGATGAAAACCTCGGATAAAAGTTATTCAAACTTCAAAAGACATACCATTTCTCTATAATTCAACACTTTTATCCTTTGAAGAGATGTATCCACGTTCATAGTTAAAAAGTGGTCGTACATTCGTGTACGTGTCATAGTCAGACTCTGTATGTAGATCACGTTTCTTCATGTGGAACTTTAATTTTGACTTTTAAAGATAATTAAAGAGTACTACTCGATCGGTATGGGTCTACTCATTCGGTGAATCGGTGATTATATATATCTTTGAAATTGTTTGTAATGTACAAGTGAACCGGATTTTCTAACTGAACCGACTACCGTACCAACTGAACCGGTATTGTAGCAGTTCAAATTAGGTTTGTTATATATATAATTAACACTCCGTAGACATATACGGATTGATACAATTTAGATTGTAAAATATAATGTTCAAAAAATTTTTTTAAAAAAATCGTTAAATATCAAAAAGAAATTAAACCCGGCCTGCTAAATAGACAAAAAAAAAAAAAAAAAAAAAAAAACCCTCGTTGACTACAATACTAGAGTACATCACATACTCCCTTCAAATGACTGCATACATATGGATTACCATTTTTAACTATCCATTGACCTCGCAAAAGTCACGACCCAAAGCAACTTACACTACACAGGATCGAGCGCCATGGTTGAGTCTGCTAGCAGCAAGAGTCACCCAACCATAATATGGAAAAAAGATACTCGTATATATATAAAAATAAGCCACTTTTGATACATATATCACTACAAGAATAATGTTGATTAGTGACGACTTTACTTAGTAACGACTAAAATTTGGTCACTAATATCCTCATTTAGTTACCAATAAGAAAAAGTGGTCACTAAGCCAAAAAAAAAACATTTTTTCGTCTCTAAACAAAATTAGTCACGGACCTTTAGTGACGAAAAGTGACGACTTAAAATTTGGTAACTAATTTATCATAATGACCAATTTTGTTTAGAGACGAAAAAATGTTATTTTTTGGCCACTAAGTTTGTTTAGTGGCTAAATTTAGTGACCACTTTTTCTTAATGGTAACTAATTGAGGTTGTTAGTGACCAAATTTTAATCGTCACTAAGCAAAGTCGTCATTAATTAACATTTTTCTTGTAGTGTATAAGCCGATCAACATTAAATACATTTTCTTCCATATACTTTTGATCACACCAAAATTGAAACCAATGTGAATTGAAGATTGAACTCCAAATTAAAACATGTAAAAAAAAAACACACCTACATTATTTTTTCTTGGATTTATAATTAAGGGGGCTCACATAATAGTCCCTCGTCCAAAATGGTAGTTTTTTCTCCCTCTTGGGCCTTCCGTGCACTAGGCATAACGTAGCTTGTTCTGGTAGAGGGTGAATTTCCGGTGGCCCCAAAGACAGACCTTCAAGAGCACTTTCAAGGGACACTACTTGATCACTTTGAGTTAAATTCGACAGAACTCGACCATGAGAAGAACTTTCACAAAAATCAACGCTCTTGTTTGGGGTTGGTTGAACCAAAGACTCTTCATCAACTATCTGATGATCATCATCAGTTTTGTTTGACTCGTCTTCAGTTAAAGACTCTTCAAGAGCGAGTTGATCGTCGTTTGTTTCACTTTTCTTTGAGAGTGACTCGTCAAGAGTGAGTTGATCAACAACTGATGACTCGTTTGTTTCACTTTTCTTTGTGGCAGGTTCAATTAGACTACTCTCTTCAACAGAAACTTGGCCATCATTATTGGCTTTACATTTCTCCACAATAATAATGGGTTCAATCATCAGAGACTCTTCAAGTACGACTTCCGATTCAGATTCTTTACTCTTGTTTTTGTTACAACCGTTTTCAGAAACAGCCTCATCAGTAGCGGTCATTTCTGACACGTTGTTGTTGTTGTTGTTCTCAAACAAATCCACCAGTTTATTTTCAACTGACAACCAACAAATTAAAAGGTTGAATTTATTAAGAAAATTGTAAAAAAAAAACTACTGATCGAAAGAACCACATAAAATATACAATTATTATATTATATAGGGAAATTAACCATAACTTGGATCACCTGCTGGACAACATTTAGCAGCTCTCTTCTTCCTCGGCATGCTTAATTAATTCTTTTAATTCGTTTAATTAGAAGATTGGAAATCGATGGTAGTGATGGCTGATCGATAAAACATAAGAATTTATGTATATATAGGAGTTTACGTGTTAATTAATTGTGTCTCTTCGATCAGGTTTCTAATTAAGCATTTATTCGATTGATCCTTTGCAATTCTCGTTAGGGATGTATATATGTAACGTCTTCTCATATTTTTCTCATTAGGGATCTAATTGATACAAGTTATTTGACTCGTGTATCTAATATTGAAGACATGATTTAAAACTATAAACGTACGTTAGTTATAAATCTTTATATAAATATGATAGGAAGCTATTCGCGCGTTACGGCGGTGTTGGAGGTGATGTAATGGTGTTTGCGGCGGTGGCGGTAATTAGGTGATCTACCTGACGGGCTCCGCCCTTAGCCGTACGGGTTCCGCCCCCGGATTTAAAAATTTGTCGAAAATATATCGAATGACTTCTCTAATGAAAAAGCATGAAGTTTTAAGAACACCCATAAATTTTATAATTTATCGATATACGATTTTTGATATAAAAGATTTTGAATGAATTAGAGGAATAAAATGATTTATAGGGGAGAGTGAAAAAAAATGAGTGGTTGAGATTTGAATAGAGAGAAAAAGTATTATATGGAGTAGTTTTTTAGGTAAATATTGGAGTAGTTTTTTAGGTAAATATTGAATAGAATCATGGTACCCGCGCAATGCGACGGCGGTGGTGGGAAGGCAGTCTAGTGGCAGGATTCGATAAATTTTATAAATTATCGATAGTTGACTGATAGGTCATAGAGTGTGATAGCCAAATGCCTTAATCGGCGGTGAGATATATAGTAGAATGATAGGTCATAGAGTGTTGCTAAGGCTCCCTCATTTACATGTGGCAGGATTCGAACATGAAACCCCTGCAGGAAACCACATTATTGTTTAGTATTACGTAACCTTTTTTAATAATGTCTATTTTTGTTATTTTATACATTTTATTAAAAGCTTCAGTTACTTTACTAAACACTTAATTATATCTAAAAAGCTTTCGATCAGCTACAGCTACTAGAGAACTAGGTAGCAGCTACCAATTTTAAGCTACAATTACCAACTAACAGCTAATAGCTATCAGCTAACAACTATTTTTGCCGAACATATCCCAAATCTTTTCTTTTTTTTTTAAAAGAAAAAAATTGAGATGTTACTCGCATAATGAGGTAAGTATAGCGTATACCATGCATTTAAGTGAAAAAAAAGGAGTTACAACTGAATTTAAACCGATCAACAGGTATTTTAATTTTCTTCCTCTTTTCAACATTAGAGGATGGATACCTTAAATGAAAAGTTATCGCAAAAGGAAAATATATGATTAATTAAAATGTGTTTATTTGAAGTATAAATATCGAATATTCGATCAGAGGGTCAAACCATCATTTTTTTCTAAATATGGTATGAAAAATCAAATTACGTAAGAATAACTTAAATGGTTAAAATACAAAAATAATTAATAATAGTAATAATAATACAAATAAAACTTTCAATCATCATTTTATCAACCCTTATACATTTGAATATAATTTACACCATTTATTTTTATTTTCCATGTCTCGACTAGAAAATCAAAAAAAAATAAAAAATTTATCTAAGCTTATTTTAAGTATCAGAATTAGCTATCCATTTTGACTAACTTAGTATAATTTACGGATGCATTAGTATTTGAAAAGTTAACTTATAACTTGAGTGGCAACTGGCAAATAACATCTAAAATAAAAATGACTAATGAAATCGTCATGCAAAATGCCTAAAGAAGATTTTTCATATTCATAATGGGTTTCTCGCTTTTGTGCCTTTCTATACTATATTATAAAGCAGATTTTCTCTGTCTAAAATTTTAAGTTTTAACATTTACTTATTTAAAATGTCAATTCTATCAATTCTATATTACCAAACACCCTTTCTTTCATCTCAAATCTCAATCAATAATCTTTTTTCTTTCTCCTACATAAATCATTTACTTCTCCAATTCATTCAAAATCTTTTATCTCACAAACCGTACATCGATAAATTATAAAAATTGTATGGGTGTTCTTAAAATCTCATGTTCTTTCATTAGAGATGTCATTCGATATACTTTCGACGAATTTTTAAATCCGAGGACGGTACCCGTACGGTTAAGGCCTTTGGCTATCACACTTTATGACCTATCATCCCACCATCTCACCGACGCAACGCGCAGGTACTTACTCTCGTTTTCTTAAATCCCAATGTTATTTTGAATATTGTAGTGACATTTTGAAAATGGCTTTGCGTTTCGATATTTCATATTGTGAATTTCGTTATAGTTTTCTTTTAAGTTAGAATAGTATCTCCAACCTTACAAGTAATAAAGATCAAACCATTAATCTTTATCTTCAAATGCAATGATATTAATTGCTTTACTGTTTAGAATACTTCTTAGGGCTTTGTTTAACGTGCATAAAAAGATTGTATTTTGTCATATTAAAAGTCTACCTTCTAAATTTTATAGGTTGTGTTCAAGTATTTAATACACTTTAACAAAATCCGAAGTTTCTTTGTTAGAAAAATAAGAATGTGTATTTTTCATGATAAATAAACCGTACTAAATGGTAGGGACACGTAGCTTACTGTGGCAGTACGAAATATGTCAGGAAAAAGATAAATAATTAAAAAACCGAACGATAAAAAAAAAAACGTAATTATTAAAATTAATTTTAGAGTTCGTATTACAATGAAATAGTGGATGATAAAAAAAATATCATATATTGTTCCATACGTGCATAATACGCCAACTGCTACCTGGAAAACTATCACCACTACTTGAAAAATAAAAACCAATCTCAGTGATATACCAATAACATCTATTCATCGAAAACACACTGCTACCACATAACCTGATAATAGCCTCATCGAACACAGGAAAGTCGATTTGCTTATAAATATCGACGCTACTGTCCTCTCTAAACCAATAAAAACGACAATTGTAACTAGTTGTTCCCTTAAAGTTCATACGGAATTTCCATGAAATGAAATTCCCTGGTTTAAGTAGCTCGGCTCCACGGTTGTCGCATCCCACGACAACTTCTGGAACCCTTCCATTAGTGATGGTAACTCTATATGGTTCAAGCCATTTACTTGAAGGTAGAGTAGTGTTGGTTTTCATACTAGTAATATTTAAACTGTATCCTAAAAAAGTAAAATGAAACAAAAGAATTATAAAAAGAGAACATTTTCTTGAGAAACTCATAGTTGAAACTTATATTTGTGGTTTTATGTCGTCTAAACATGGTGTCATGGGATACATATATATACAAGATCGTGTAGTAATTGTTGGTAAATGAAAAATTAATTGATTTGTTAAGAATTATACAAATAGTTAATATACTTTTATAAACGTCAAATTAATATGCTAATTATATTAATTACTAGTGAAGTTATTAATATCACATTACTACTTATTCCTATTTGGTGGGATTTGTTTGGTGTGAATAAAAGTGATCTTTCAGAAAAAATAGTAAATAAAGTTACATATGCATAGTTATTATATAGATACCTATTATATATTATTATATTTAATCAGAAAATATTCTATTACAAATCTTAAATTACAATATTAATGTTTGAGATTTAACCCAAAACTTGTACTCCATAGTTAGTAGAATATCTCAAAATCAAAAACCTTACCAACCTCATTGACTAAATACTCCGTAGTAAAACTTATGTTAATGTGTAAAACGAATTTAGTTTTTGATAGGGGAACTTGTATTAAAATTCAAAAAGAAAATTTTCATTTTTGATTGGAAATCTAGTTATACACTATTTCCAGTTCCTAATTAATCCAAATACTATAGCCTATAGGTGGGTTACCTTCATCCTCCTTTGTAAGCCCATACATTTTGGCCTGATCAAAAATAGCAAAAGCCCAGTTATAATAAGCATGGGATTAGACAACCTGTTATTGGATACGGATGGATAGGGAATGAGTTGTGAATTAATCAAACCATACACTACTTTTAACCAACTACATTCTCTTCCCTTGACCTTAACTCACTAATTGAATAAATCAAGACAGTACGTGTTCAATTCTAATTGACACTACAAAAGAAACTATCAATTAATTAAATTAGAAAGGAAAATAAACCAACATGTACGTCAAAGGATAGTTAAGCTTTTTTAGCGATTCAGCAAAATACAAAGCTGCAGAATGAAAAACAAAGTAGTCATGTATAAAAATTAAGTCAACAATGTCAATGAAATGCCTCACGTACGTACGTGATAGTGATACTGGACATAAACAAAATAAAGTAGACTCACTGATCGAGCAAATTATCACATATTACATATATGATGTCTCTTTTAATTAGATCGAGCTTCTAATATGTTAAGGTGGTGATCGTTTAAAACTTAATTAAATTATTTTTTTTAAGTTAAACTAGATATCTAATGAACCTAAATTTGATAATTTTTTTTAACTATTCATCTCTGAAATATGTTAAGGTGGTGATCGTTTAAAACTTAATTAAATTATTAAATAATAAAAGTGAGTTAATATGATAAATTAATATGACTTGATTGAAAAGCTTATAAGTTTACTAGTCCTAATACCCGTACGATATACGGTAACTATATAGATTGTATCATAAATAAATTTGAATATGCCTCATACATGATTCGTGAATATAAAATAACTTGTGATTAAAGTAAATCGATGATCAAAGATAAATTATAATGAACAGTTTTGATAACTATAATTATATGTTTAGTTAGAATTTTGGATTTACCTTAAATTTTTAGAACCACATCAAAATCGGAACTTGTAAGCATAACTGATGATAACAAATAGCCTTATGATTTCGGATCGTAAACTCAAATTTTTGATGTTTTCATGTTAATAACTTATTATAATTAATATAAATAATAGTATTTGAAAAATTGAGAAAGGAAAATAGACAATCTATTAATGAGAAAACGATCAATCAAATAATGTTATAATATCTTTTGTATTAATAAGTCAAGAGTTGGAGTTTAAGTCTAAGTCTAATAAGGAAACTGAATTTTTATACAACTAAAAAAGCTAATTTAACAAATTAAATTAATTAAAAAGACACATGTTGATCAAGTATTACGCCACGTGTCGTTTCAAGAATATGTTCATCCTATTTTAGTTTATAGGTAGATTGTTTTTCCAGTGAAGTCTTTCATATTAATTAATTTTCTCCTTCCATATACTTTTTCTTTAACATATAAAGATAGACGTTAATACTATTAAATTTGTATTTATTCAATTACATTTTATTTTATTTTTGAATTATATGAAGAAACATGTGTTATCCCCACTTCTTGGTAGCTCTTTAATGTGTTGCATGCGATCACGTGAGTATAGACAATAGGAAAGTGATGTTGCTTAAATTCTTCTTCCCCATCCACATCATCGTTCTTTATTTTCTCTATCACATATATTTCATTTTATTTATCTAAAAAACATTTTAGAAGAAAGATATATACTTCAAACGTTAAATTAAGTTTATAATACTCACACTAAAAACTTTTTTAATCTATACTACTTAAGCATGATTATGATTATTAATTGGTACAAGAATTTTGAATAAGAAATGGAAAGTAACTAAGAATGTATAAATTATATCTACTATATGGAGTTTGGAAATCAACTTCATTACTAATTAGTACGTTATGACTCATACTGTCGGACTCAGAGGCCCTTAATTAGTACTCCGTAGAATGTAGTAAGAATATTTTTAAAATTAGATTACCATATATTCATAATTAAAAAGAATGTTTTTGAAAAGATCAATAAATGACGTGTCGATCAAATATTGCATCATGTGTCGTTCAATCCTTCAATATCTATACTCCCTATATAAACAACTACCCCTCCCCAAATTAAACACTCTACCTTTAAATTCCCTATTTTACCCTTATAATTTACATTTTCTTCAAACACTTTATTCTTGAATTTCCTAAAATACCCTTAAAAAAAACTTATGCATCTACGTATCTATCATTGATTTTTTGGAATAGAGATGTTTGTGCGTTTATGTAATGGATATTGTGGTATGTTGATATTTGCAGGTTGTTCACAATGTATAGTCATTTAGATTGAAAGTAGTTTTTTTTTTCAATTTCATTTTAATCTTTATACCGTTGGATTGATAAGGCTTAGTTGATGTATAAGACAAGACCTCAGTTTAATTTCTATATTTGATTAAAATTATTAGCCGCATCACGTGTATTTCTATTCAATACAGCCCATTGTTTTTTGTTCATGATACCCCATATTTAATCGTCTTTTTTTTTCAGAGCTGCCGCTGCAATGTGCGGGTATCCCTTTAGTGTTTTAATACATTGATAAATATATCCTATATTTTGTTTTATTTATAGTTAGATAGATAGATAGATATAGATAAGCCTAATAATTAATATGATCGTGCAAAGGATACATTAAGTAATTTACATTATTCATGGGTATAAAAAAGCAAAGAATCCAATATGTCTAGAATGATTAGTTGCTTTCTAACTCATTATTGTTGATGTGTTGTGTGGGGAAGAAATGCACCCCACATGAATATAGCTTGGCCACATACAATCCATTAAATGTCTCGGATGAAACTGGTGCATAGGAACATGTGCATAATCTATTCTTTTTTCACTTTTATTTTATGATTTTATGAGTATACTGTATACAATGTTAATAAAAAAGTTCTTCAGAGTTTTCAGCTGCAATTTGATAGCTTGGTAATACATTGGGAATTAGCAAATGGTATATGCTTAATTTATAGAGAAAGGTTAGATAAATCATGTAATACGTATTTTTAAGTAAAGCAAAGAGGTATTATGTAAAATTCAAGGGGGTTTATGTATGTTTATCAAATTCAAAGGTTTAATCTGTAACTTTTTTTAATGCGGCAGTACCTAAGCTTAGGTAAAATCTGTAGTGCGGATCATTTTACCTTAATTTATTAATTATATCGTTCTCATACATATTTTTATAAAAAAAAATATATGGCTTAATAATCTTCATGCACATAAACAAAAGTATATGTAATATGTTCTAGTAGTTATCAAGAAAAACGGATAACTCATGTAGCGTACGTTAATTGTTTGAGGTTTGTAATAAAATAAAACATTGAATTTAGATACTAAAAGAATAATACTTCAAGTCATAATGGTTGAAACCCAAAAGCAACTGCCACATTAACTAACTAGTCGAACAATAACATCTGAGTTTACACAACAGTAGTACTAATGAACCCAAATAGATGGCCATACCTACAAGAATAATATCCTCCGTTGCACGCCATGGAGGCGATGCTCCAAAACTTTTTAACACAATTTGTATGTTATTCACAACCGGTGTCCATATCTTTGATATTAAAGGTAACTCGATGGGAAGCATAGGCGCATAGCTTTTCAAAACATGGGACTAAACTAATATGGATCAAAGCCAAAAGTAACCATTCTTGCTCATAAAGATCAACTCAAACACACTCATTGTACAGCATGGTGTCAAAGCTATATGATAATACAGTATATGTTTTGAATTAACCAAGAACAAGAATGATTTGGGTTAGAGATATGAAATAATGATGAGATTGGTAGGTACATAACTAAAGAACACAACATATTTAAAAACTAACAAATATGTACAAACCAATCATGTTATCCTCAAATTGTGTGGTCCCACATACAAATAGCATGGGGGAAGACACAATATAAGCATCATGACTCATGACTAAGCTTAGATTCTAAAAGCAACTCATCAAAATCCAAATAAATCTATAAAGAAAAAAAAAACAAAGACAAATAGAAAACTAATTCCCACGTTGTCCCCCTTCCATTCCTACATCAAATCTCACTTTAATCCAGCAAAATCATTCCCCCATCCTGTTTAAAATCTCCCTAATATTAACCCTTTTCCCCCCATTCCTCCATGGCAGATAGGTAATCTTGATTACCATCTAGGGTGGTGGGCGTCTAACGGGCGATGGGGAATGATTGTGGCTCTTGGGAGGAAGGGGTTGTTCTGTTTTTGTTGATTGGCTGCCATAGAGCCATGGAGCGCTTTAGGAAGACCACTTGAACCAATTGTTGTTGAAGTTGCGGCAGCAGCTGATGAGGTTGATGATGAGGAGGATGATACGGCTACACGCTCACATTGAGGACACATGGTCAACGTGGTTGGAGGGTTCATGTTCATGTAAAATTGCGGAGAAAGTTTGAGAGCTCTAAGCTCGTTGACTTCCTTTTGTAACCGCCTGTTTTCCTCCGTCAATGTATCACAACATCGCTTAAGATATTCACAGTCCACCTCCGTTTGCTTCAACTTTGTCCTGTAAAACAATCCAGTATATTGTAATATGAATAATTTGGTCTATATTAACTAATTATATGAACATTACAAACATAAATGCATCATTCACAATAATTCAAAGTGTAATTAGACATATCAAAACACATTTAGCTATAGCTAATGGCGCACATATATTGCACACTACTCAATTTGGACCCGATCAATGTCCCTACAACAATGAACATGTATAAGAAAATTTAATCCAAGACAAAGACCATTTTTACCAAGTAGGCAAATTCCACATGATTAAAACGTCAAACTTAAATTCAACATTATTTAGTCAAAAATCAAAATTATATGTACACACTAATTTTCTTGAAAAGATAAATTCTTTGGTACTAAAAGAGTTGACTTTATGTCAAAACATCAGTTGGTCTATGTCTAATAAAGCCACCATAATCAATGACATTTCATACCCTTTATTGACTACAAATTGGAAATAGCAAAAACCCACCAAAAAGGCTCAACCAAATGTACAACTCATGATACATACATGTACTATACATAAATACCCCATGGTGTAAAGTACCAATGTACTTAAATAGTCAAACACCAACTTGTATCCCATGCATTAATACTTGTAATCAAAATCAGATTTCAGATCTTTAGAGTACCATTACTTCAATAATAGCTACACCATAATTTTAATTTTTAACCAAACAAAGGTACAACTCTTAAAGCTTGAACTATACTATACAGTCTATGATGCTACTGTGCTAGTTGTACAAGTTGCATTAATAATAGTACCCATGTAGAGACAACAACCCATGCATTGTATTGTATGGTTTGTTAAATCAGTAGAAACATTTCCAGATATAACCTCAAGGAAGTAGTAAATTACTCACCTAGCCCTTCTGTTTTGAAACCAAACTTCCACCTGCCTTGGCCTCAGATCCAGCTGTTTCGCTAATGCTTGTTTTTGCTTCTAATAAATTTATAAAAAACAAAGACCAAAATAAATACTACGGAGTAATAAATTTTTATTTTCGAAAATAAACAGCTAATCGGCACACTACAATAAAACTAAGAATATTAGCATTAAATATTTTCAATAAAATTATAAAAAAAATGCCACTCACCGGATTAAGAGTATTATGCTCTTTGAATGTTTCTTCAAGCACCGCCGCTTGATCTTTTGACAGTCGGAGTTTCTTCCTCGACGCCGATGCATCACCGCCGTCGTCGTCCTCTTCGCCGCCGCTGATCCCGTGCGAGCTTGATTCTCGCTCGGCTTCAGCATCTTCTCGCTCCACGCGCTTACCGCTTACACTTGACACCGTACTGTTGGGCGATGATACAAATGCTTCATCGTCGACCGCCACAATCGCCGCCGATGTCGACGGTGGCCGGTTTACATCAATCCCACGTGCGTATGATCTCGTTTCACCATTTAAATCTACAGTTATTAATGATATCATCCAATCAAATAATTATATAAAATGTACTTGCACGCGTGCGTGTGTGAATTATTATTTGCATATGTGACTCTAAATATATTTATTTATTCATGTAAATGTAAATATATACGGAGTAATATCAAATCAAAATTAAATGAATAAAATAATTACAAAATTGTTACGGAAGTTTTATACAACATTTTGTAGCAGAAATTGTACACAACAAAAAAAATATATGTTATTACATTTAAAATGATATCATGCATAATAAACAATATATATACACACCGTGATTTGGTACAGCGTGATGGTTCGCCAAGAAAGAAAGTTTTTGATGATTTGAAACAGGGTGACTACGGTGAAGAAAAGACAAAGGTGGAGATGGCAACAGATTTAACGGAAATCGTGTCGCCGGCGCCGGAGGTGGTGGGGGCGGTGGATAGTTCTCCGGGCATTTTAAACTCAAACTCAAGCCTAGGCCTAAACCATCATCTTTGTTACTCATTCTTTTTTGTTTTGTGTGGAAATGAGATATGATATATGAAAATGGCAGAGGGACAAAGGAGAGTGATGCAAAATGAGAGTATATATGGGTTATACACTGGCCTTTTTTTGTATTTTTGCTGGTTTGCTTTGCTGTTTCAGACTCTTAAAATTCACTGTGTCACATAGAGAAAAACACCCCCAACAGCACCTATATGTCTACATTTATATATAGAGATATACACACACAGAAGCATACATACAAATAGTATGTGTATAGCAAGAGAGAGAAGGGAGTGGTGATATGTGCAATCATGTAATGTGTCAGGGGTGGCTCTATTGGCACAATGATGATGATGGGATTGAGCTTTGGCTTTTGTATCAGCTTTTGCATGGATGAGAGAGAAAGTGTATATTACTCCTAGTATGAATTAGTAGACTACTACTATGAGGGAATTAGTAGAACTTAAAGGTGGTGAATGCTTTTAACCATGACTGTAATTTTTGGGTTCAGGTTTTGTGTGTTGTAATGACTTGTGTTTTGTGCTTTAGTAGCTGTACTATATGTTGGAATAGTGGATCTTGGATCTGGATATACGTGATATTTATTGTAACTTGGGTTGAGTTATGTTGACTCTATCTTGGTTTAGGATTTTTTTTTGAGCTAGTGTAGTCATTGTCGCCTTTCTTCATGTATAGATTTGGTGAAAATATTTCAAGATACAAAAGGACAAATTTCTTTTCATCAAGTTATGAACTAATTAAAATTGTATCTGGTTCAAAAAAAAATTAAAATTGTATCTGGTTCATTTTAAAAATTCGATTTAACGTAAAATAAATAGTTTTCTTCAAAATATGAACCAACTAATGAGATGCTAGAATATAAAAACAATACAATTAAAATCAAAAAATATCATGACGTTACATATTTTACATTTCACCTCAAACTTCTACTGCGAGGATTATAGACTCACCCGCTTATGGAGCCTGATACATGAAAAAAAATAAATCGAACCATGTGTTTTCACTCTAAGTGTGAACTTTTAGAATAACACAATTTTAAATGTGGATTATTATCTATACACTTTTAGTCCTCCCTATTTTTACACACATAAAAACGTGATAAATTTTTTAATTTGTTCAAATTAAATAAAAGTATAAACAAATGCAACATTATTTGTAATGAAATGATATCATAGGCTTTTAATATTTGGTTTTTGTTTTTTAAAGTGTGATTAATGTCGAAATGCATGATAGGCTTTTAAAATTTTGTCGAAATACAATCAAGTTTGATGTTTTCATCACTCTACAAACAATATTGCATTTGTTCACACTTTTAGTGAGTGTGAACAAATTAAAAAAAAATTACGTTTTTTAGTGTGTAAAAATATATAGAATTAAAAGTATGTATAAATTTATCCACACTTAAAAGTGTAAAACTAAAAGTTAACTTAAAAAGTGTGAACTTTTAGTTTTATACTAAAAAGTGTGAACTTTTAGTTCTACACACTTTTTAGTGTGGAGACATTCACACTTTTATTTCTATATATTTTTACACACAAAAAACGTGACAAAATTTTTAATTTATTCACACTCACTAAAAGTGTGAATAAATGCAATATTGTTTGTAGTGTCATTTTTATATTTATAGTTAACAGAAAAATCGTTTCATTTTATATACAATAATTAATAATTAATGATTTATCTTTTTTAAGTACTAAAGTTAAGCAAAGTAGTTAATTCACTTCTCAAAAATGAGATTTGGCGAACAAACTTTTCAGAATGTGGCCGGTTGAATTTTGAAAGTAAGGTTCATGAATATTATATCGAAGCGCGTAACCCGACCAGGCCAAAAAGGGTTCCCCACCACCCACTATTAGTGGCCACGTCGCCGCAAATAATGGGTCCTTCAGTCAGACTGCAACATTAAAAGCCACCGAATCACGTGCAATGGACCCCACTATTAGCGGCGACGTTGCTGCAAATAGTGGGCCTCCACTACAGATACATCGTTTTAAACGACGCACTCTCTTCTTCTCCATATTACTTCTCCTTCTCCGTAAGAACTCCCCCTCTCTTCCTCCATAATTTCCTTTCTTCTCCATATAATAACTTTTTTTATTTACAAAATCCGGCCATCTATCCCTTCATCCTCGTTATCAACGATCCTATTTACACGACCCACGTTTTCCGGCGTCCAAGAGTCCATTTTCAGACGCGGTTTTAGCGACGACTTTTTTCCGGCGAATAAGTTATCCGGCCAACTAGTTTTGCGGGGAACGTTTTTTCCGGTGATATACGGCAAACCAGTTTTGGGGAATTCCGGCGAACCAGTTTTCCGGCGATATAATTTTTTCCGACGACCCAGTCAGTCCGGTTTTTGTTCAACTCATTTTTCCGGTGAACCAGTTTTCAGACGAGGTAACACTCATTTACCTTTTAAATTGTTGTTTTTATTTTAATATATAATAATGTTATCAAATATTTGTTTGTTATAGAAATTATTAATTATAGAAAATAAATGTTATATATGTTTGTTAAAAAATATATGTTGAAAAAAATGTTAGAAAATATGTGTTAGAAAATATTAGTTATAGAAATGTTATAGTTTAATGTTATAAAATATATGTTTGTTATAGAAAATATATGTTACGAAATATATGTTGAAAAACAAGTGTTAGAAAATATATGTTAGAAAGTATTAGTTATAGAAATGTTATAGTATTATAGTTAGAAAATATATGTTTTTTAGTTTGATTGTAAAAACTTTGTAGAATATGATTGTTACAAAGATTATGTTATTATAGTTAGGAATGATATGATTTTTAGAAATGAATTGATTTTTAGGAAAACATTTGTAGTTATAATTATTGTTTAAAATGTTATATTATTATAGTTAAAAATTAGATGATTGTTCGAAAAATCATGGTTATTGTTAATATGATTGTTAGTATTATCTTAGAAAACACTTGTTAGTATGATTGTAATTGTTAATATAGTTGTTATTAGGTTAGTATTAATGTTAGAAAAGAAGGTTTGAAAAATAAGTTGCAAAAATGTGGTCATTTTAGGTATAATAAGTTTGAAAAACAATTTTGTGTCCAAAATATGTTAATTTAATTTGCACCTTTTTATTGACACTTATGATTGTTTATATTATTTTATAAATTGTGTATAGCTGATGTAGGTTAAAATAGTTGCACTTCACGGCGGAGATGGTAGCAATGACCCTCCAAATTGGGGGTGGAATCCCGAATGGGGTTGTAGGCGTACGGGTGGTAAGTATATATATTGATGTATTAAGCATATAAATATATGGTATATGTATATATATATATATATATATTTGTTATTTTATTTTGTTCTACAGGTATTAGCACAGGGAGAGCTGCTGCTGCTAACAATGATCTGGAGCGGGAGTTTCAGAATTCGGGATGTCGTATCTCTCTTATGCTGAATAACGATCTTAGTAGGTGGCAGGCCATCGGGGACCACGCCATAGGGTAGATGTTGTAGAATTGGTTTTGTACGTGGAGTCTATTTCAATAACCCAGGGAAATGCGCGCCATAGGGTCATTGATGTGGGATGAATGAAAAACAGGTTCTCCAAACGTCCATTTTTGTTATTTGTGGTGAACTTGTAAAAGTACCTTTTCTCCTGCAACAGTGAGAACATAACCTGCGAAAAGTGACCAAGATATAGTAAATAAGTCACTTCCAACAACGTAGTACAAGATACTATTTAATGTTTGTACCTGCATTGGAGTACGCTCTGCTTGGCCCGACCTCCGTCTCGATTTCAGGACGTTGGTAATGTCTCCTTTCCGAGGCAGGTTTCCCGGAAATTCAAGTTTGAGGTTTACCAGGATCTGATGTGGGTACAAACCGCGATCCGATTGGGTCCCCACATATTCCTTTTCTTCATCCGTCATCCGTCTCGCGTACGCATTCCCTTGCAGATCGGTAGTTGGATCATGATTGTGTATCTAATCCTTGACGGTTAACCTCCAACCACCATCACACCCAGGGCGGCCTATTAAAGTGAAGGGACAACCTATCTTACTGGACCGAACACCTCATCAGTTTCAAAGTCCCCAGCTTCGCATTCAAATTCACCGTCTGCATCAGGTTGCTCAAACACATTATCCGGCACTTCAATACGTACGTTTTCTGGGTCTGCCCAAATATCCTCCAAACTATCCATCTGAAACAATTCAAGTAAACATCTAGTTCATTAACTATTGATGGTGTCCATACTATATATATATATATATATATATATATATATATATTTACACAAATGTATAATATCTATATCTATATTCATAATATATATATATATAAACAAACGCCAATATACCAGCAGCTATGAAAACGAAATTGCCAGCGGCTATGAAAACGAAAAAGTAATGTCTGAAAACGAAAGACACAATACGCTTGAAAAGAAAAGATACAATTTGCGTTATGAAAACGACGACTACAAATAGTGTTTGAAAACGATGATTAGTTATGAAAACGATGATTCATATGTTTGAATTTTTTTTTTGAAAGATAGATTGATTCATTATGAAAACGACGACTACATATAGTGTTTGAAAACGATGGGCTGCCATCATTTTATCCTATCAAAGTATGGCACATTTTATCAGTATGGCAAATAACCATTCCCGAGATGACAGTCGGTGGGGGGCCCACTATTCGTGGCGACGTCGCAGCAAATAGTGATGACGTGGCATTCGTTTGTAGTCGTTTGTCAGTCAGCGTTGCAGGTTGTCGGGGGTCCCACTATTAGCGGCGACATCGCCGCTAATACCCTGGTGGGGTTGACCGTTGACCTAGTGGTGTTACCCAATGCCTATTATATACATCCATAACATATATATGTGTGTGTAGCAAAACCAATGTTTTAAATACCGACGGTATTATCGGTATCGAAGGGTACTTCGGTATTTTAAACCCGGTTTTTTTTTGGTATTTTCACTATTTAATACCCGACGGTATTTTCGGTATTCCCGGTATTTTTTGGTATTACCATTCTGGTATTTCCGGTATTTAAAAAAAAAATTAAAATTTTTAAAAGTTATTTTTATGTACTTTAATGTTATTTTTGGTTATTTGTGAGATTTAAAACTTATATTTTGTTATGAAATACATAGTTGGTATTATTTTTAAGTAGATTATAATTGTATTTTGACTATTTTTGTTTAAATTATAACAAGTTTTATAGGATTTTTATATATAAAAATAAAATAAACTAAAATAGTCGTATCGACAGGTATTTCCGATAATACCGATAATGCCAGTAATACTTGAACATTTTCCATACCGGTATGACTAAAGTACCAGTTTTTAAAACATGGAGCAAAACAATGTATTCAAAGAATATGTCGTACATTCAAGGAGAAAAAGATAAAGAAAACAACCTTTATGACTCATGGAATAACTAACAAACACATGTTCATACTTTTTTCATGATATTTAGCAAAGTAAAAGATAACTCACAAAAATATTACAAAAAGATTACGACAATGATATATATTAAATCATGTTCTGTTATACTCATTTGATCATTTGCCCCAAACTTACACTACATTCTTGTAAAGTTGTAATAAATAAGACTTGTTTTTTCGATAATATGAATAGAAAAACAAAAAGATTCAATCCTACATAAAGGTCATCAAATATAATGTTCAGTTTTACCCAATGTTAGTATCGCATCCCTTGTTTTTTAAGGGAGAAAATGATCACCAATGACGATGTTGTTTTGATATTTTATGTTGTGCTGGCGAGAGTAAAAATAAAATAGTTGTTATAGGTATTGTGAGTTGTGACTATATTGAGGTGTTATCTTTTCATATTGTAAGACTTTGTAGATTTAAGACCAATTAGCGCCGTTTAATAAGAAATTCTTCTATTTTTAAAAAAAACTCTATTAAATGTATTGAAAGTATTAATTTTCTTTAGTTAAAAATGTTTTTAATCCTTGTTTTTTTCTTCTTTTTACAAAGCATGGTTTTCTTGATCTCTTTTTAGTTTTAGCATAACTGCTCGTGTAAAAAAGAGGCTTTTAAGTCGTTGACCGAAGACCAAAAGAGTGTGAAAATGAGAGAATTGCTTTTCCTCGTGAAGGGAATTTACTCAAAAGAACTATCTCAAGCGCATTTATGCACACGCGCTCAGAGGCATGATCATCACGATCATCATGTTTTTTGTTTTGGAACCCCATGGGCCCTCCTTGAACGTGTGACCCTTTTTGTCATTTAGACCCATTTAGTATAATATTGTTAAATTGTACTTAAGTTATTAATTGTAATATTGTATATCAATCCACAAAAATTACTTACTAACGTAGTTTTTTTTTAAAGTGTTAATTACTCGCGACTATCGAGAGGTCTTGCTTAAGTTGTCTTAATCGGGTTTGTGCTATAGAGTCTTTCGCCGAATAGGTTCTCAATTTAAACCCTTAGATGATAAACTCCTATCATTCAGGAATTTTGAGGGAAAAACTCACTCAGATCTATCAAGAAATGAAATGTATGTGGCCACCCCAAATATGTCTAGGACAAGACCCTCAATTCTATGACCTCTTGTGAGAAAAGAGAACTCCTTAACAATAAACCATTTGAAGATAGTTACTTTTTTAAAACGAGTTTGTTTCATTCTTCCTAAGTTAGATTTCCTGCTTTTCTTAGATGTTGCGAACCATAGGAAACCAACCCAACTTAATTTTTGTAGGACTTTGTTGACTACGAAGAATTATTTTCAAATACCATTTAATTCCTTGTTCTTTTAAATTAAATAACCCAATAGAAAAGCACCCAAATACCATTTACTTCCAACAATCTGTAAGGTATGGTTTGGTAATCAACTATACGATTATTTGGGGCATGCCTTTTCCATGATTTTCCAATCAGTAGTTATCGATTCTATTCTACAGATACACAGAATACATATTATATTATATTATTACGAAACTCTCTAAATTGGATGCTAAATACAAAGATGGTGCTTTCTACTTATGAGTTTAACCAACAAGTTAACAACATAATTTTCGGCAAGGCCACAAGCCCACAGGCCACAACTATTGGATTCACAATTTCACACACAAAAACAGAAATATCATTCGAACTGAAGTCACCTAATTAAGTTCTATCTCTGGCTAGTGAACCTTACTTATTTGGGGATTTTTAGATTTAGATTGTATCACTTAGTTAGACCAACGTACAGCTTAATTATCTGAAAACTTTCATAATGGGAAAGAGAGAGTTTAATGTACAGTAAATGGGTTTGAATTGTCAATGAGTATACTTATTTTTCTTTTGCCTTTGAAGTTCATAAAACTTTCAAAATGTACAAAGTAGACTATGATTTGACCAAATTGAAACAAGCTAGAGTTGTGCGATTTGGCCAAATCGCAAGACTCACCGGTGATTTGTACCAAATCGCATCGATTTACCTTGTGATTAGATGTCGTTTGTTCATTATATCGACTTAATTGGTCAAATCTTTTTCCTTAAGCAATTTAATTGGCAAGATTATATCACATTTACTCTAAGACATCGTATTTACTCTAAGATATCGTGTCATTCACAAAATTAAAAATTGTGTAAAATGTTTATGTCAAACTCAAACACAACTCTCCCTGTTTTTTTCCCGTAGTATCCAAACACTTGTTTTTGAAGTACTTTACGAAAAATTTCCCACTCTTGTGTGTAAGGTAATTATAATTATAATTATAATTATATGAAACAACGTCACCAAATTTTTTTGATGTTTGACGTATCAGTTAGGCTATCCGGAGTGGGGCGTATTTCTCCCAAAAGTCGCCCAAAACTTGCCTGGAACACCACCCCCCATAGCCAATTGCGCCCCTTGCCCCCTCCAGGCGGAAAATATATTTCGCCTAAAAATTTCTTATGCGTGTGCCTTGTTTTCCGTGTGGCCAATCAAAAGGCTAGTTTTGCCCCCATTTCGCCCACCACACCACCCCTTCTTTTTTTAACATATTTTTAATGATGACATGACGCCACATGGCGAATATCCCCACCCTCTAAATATGCCCCATTCCGAATAGCCTATTAGGCAAGTTTTGAGGGAGATACCTCCACTCCGGATAACCTTATAAGTATAAATGGAAACAAATTGTGGAAAAGGAAAAGCTTAATTATAAGCAATGATGATGGGACAAAGGCAAGCAGAGGCATCGAATGTCAATCATTTCATTATCATTCATTCATATATTGTGGGGTTTCAAAACCACCCACGATTTTTACCAGTCTTCTAGGTATTCGTCAATTAAGGGTGACTGCCCTATTTCATGTTACCGAACTCAAATTGGACACAAAGTTTCAACAACAATTTAAAAAGTTTTTGTTTACGAAAGTTTTTGTAAAAAATACATATATTGGGCAAAGGTGTAGTGCCAAAACTTTGGCAAATTGGTAAGTTTGGCAAGTTATCAACGAATGGTAAGTCGACACGTGTCGTTGTAAAAAACTTGCTAAAACTTGCCAAATAACATGGGGTAGCAAACAAAACTAGCAAACACTTGTCAATTTACCAATGCCGGAAAACATATAAAAGGTAACCAAAAATTATAAAAAAAAAGTTGTCAGAAAACATAAAAAGTAACTGAAAATTTAACCAGAAAACATAAAATTGACCCTTTTTTTTTATATAAGATAGAAACTTGGGCTCAGATTTGGCGGTCGGGAATTTCGAAAGTGAGACGTCATGGTTGCTAACCCAAAGGTTTACCCCGTCAAGATACGTCTCGGATCATCCGAGTCCCATTTTTACGAACATTTGTATCATCATCGCCCATTTGACGTAACACTGGCAACCTAACTGTTCAACGATACCATCATCGGCTAAAACTACTTTTTCTGACTACCTATTGCTTTAGTGGAACAAAATACGGCAACGCTACCGTTAAGTTAACATTACCATGCTAATCACAAACATGCAATTAACGGCAATGTAAAAACATAAATATACATATATATATATACACACACATACATATAAGCAACAGCAGTTAACCATAAACCCAATAAATGGCTCGCCGGAAAACTACAGTCGCCGTAAGCAGCAGCAACAGTTAACCATAAACCCAAGATTGGGCTCGCCAGAAAACCACAGCCTCCGTAAGCAACAGCAGCACGTAACCGGAAAACCCAAGAAAGGGCTCTCCGAAAAAGCGAAGCAACATGCAGCAACACCTTCAGTTCACCGGAAACCCAAAAGGGCTCGCGCGGAAAACTAAACCAACAAAGCAATAGGTACCCAAATCGATTAAAGTGGAAACCCCAAAAAAGGGGTCGCCGGAAAATTGAAGCAACAAGTAGTCAAATAGCCAACTACACCCTTGCACAAGCCAAACAAAGTTTTGGCCGTTAAAAAAGTGAACGTTTCCGGCTGACAACCATCGGAAACCCCCAAAAGAGGGGTTTCCGATCTCATCGGAAAGGGTGCAATATAACGTTAGGAGCAACGACATGTATTCCGGCAATAAAAGCCAAGAAAAACATAGATCTAGCCTTAAATCGAAAACCCCCCAAATTTTTCCGGTTAGGTTTCCGGTGAAGATGAAGTTTTGGCACAAGAACAAAAAAAAAACGATCACAAAGGCACGCTCCCAACATTCACAAGGATCGGCCAAAACATGTCGATATATATAGCTAAAACTAGCTGATTAAACTTGCTAAAACTAGTCGATACATGTCCTATCTCCTTCTCTTAAAGAGGAGATTGACCGCTTAGGTCACAAAAAAGTACGTGTCAAGCAATGAATTATGTTAGAGCCTTTTTGATGATCATCTGATGATGAAATTGGTGTGTATTTGTTAGTGTATATACTGTGTGAATAATTGTTTTTTGTATCTCTATACGCTATACGTATTTATTTGAAAGAATACATGGGCCTTTTGATCAGATGAAGGACATAAAGTGTCTGGGGAAAATATATTTGTTAAAAAAGAGAGAAGATTGAATGGCGGGATTTCAAATTTGAAAAAATTTGGATGTGTGTGTGTGTGAATATATGTTTGCAGAAGAGAGAGAAACTTCCATCAGGTTTTTTCCAATCTCCTTTTCACTTTCTTCCTTCATATTTTATCCATATTACACTTCAATTTTACTCAATATCAAGGTTAGATTTCTGTTTAATATGATGCTCACAAACTGTTTGTGTAAATGCCTAAGTGAAATTTCTGATTTAAATCTCTTTTTTTTTCTTTTTTATCGCAGTCCACTTTCATAATGAAAAAAAGACATCTGATTTTGGAATTTAGGATTTGAATAGTGCACATGTATAATTTGTTTGATTGTTATTTATAGTGCATATTAAGTGTTTGATGAAATGCCTCAACGAGTTTCATCCTCTATTATTTCACTTTTAGTTACAGGTTTTATTTAAAGCATATATTATTTATTATTGCTTAAATTATTGTGCTTTTATTTTTCAGATTCATATCAATAATTTGAAATTCATCAATGTTTAATGTTCACAATCTGGTATGTTTATGTTTATATATGGGTTGTAGTAATTTGGTGTTATTGGAATAATATATATAAATTGACATCTATGTTTATATATATTGTTTGTTGATAAGCAAATGTTTTGGATTTTCAGATATCAAAAAACAGAGCTATATTTTATCTCCTTTGATATGATGGTTGTCCTTTTTTGATCGGCTATGATGATATGTTTACATTAATATAGAGCTAAGGTTTTGTGTTTCTTGGCATGGCATTTAAGGTGTCCGTGTGACCTTTATGTCACATGTAAAGCTTCTGTATGCAGCCATGTTGAATCATTACTTTTGCTTGAACATGTCTGAGCCTTTCGTGTACAACTGGTGTGTTTGGAATTTGGACTGACTATGATGATGTGTTTTATAGAATATGTTTGTCCCTTCTTGATTGGCTATGATGATGTGTTTACATTAAAGAAAATAGTTGAGGTTATGTGTTCCTCGGCATGGCATTTGAGGTGTGTACGTGACCTGCCTGTTACATGCCAACCTTCTTATATGCAGCCATGTTGAATTGTTAATCTTAATTAAGCATGTCTGAGCCTTCCTACTCCTGGTGCGTTTAGATTGGCTATGATGATGTCTGGTCCTGCTATGATTTAAGGTAAGATTATAACATTTTTTTTAATTTAATTTTTGTTATATTACTGATTAAAAATGAAAATTAATATGCTAAGTTTATTATATACGGTATTTGAAATTAGGGATTTTTGATGAAAATGATGACAAGAGTTAAGGTTAGCAAGCTGGGTGGTTCGGATAAAGGGTCAAATGAGTTTGGTTTGGGTCATAGAAGGTTCGAGCATATTTTGTAGAGGCCATGTTATCCAAAACAACATAATGGCACTGTTCAATGTTAGATAGCTTAGTTATATGTTGTGTTCCTCTACCGTTTTAGGTACAAGTTCAAACTGAATTTATTTTGTGGAAGGTGCTGAGTTCGTCAGTGTTGGTGCCGATTGATAGTTACTTCGGTCCTGCTGAGCTATTTTATGATTGGGTAAGTTGGTTCATGTTTACCCAATCAACCCATTTTGGGTGAGATTTGCAACTATCCTACTGAGCTATTTGATGACATGGATAGGCTGTTAGAGTTCAAACTAAAGATTTCAACGCTATTACACAACCATGGGTTGCAATTCGTATCCTAAACCGCTTTTCATGGCTTTTTGGTACTCCTTTTCTCTCAATTATGCTTGCTTTGTTTTTTTAAGCTGATAATGCAATGCTTTTTGTTTATTCCTATTGAAATATGGTTTTTGAATCTGCAGAAAGGTGAATTTTATATTATATATATATATATATAATATGTACAGATCATAAAGAAAAAGAGTAACAACTGTTTTGATTTGAACTTTTTATATATATTTTGGTGGTTATTGTAATATGAACTTTATTTATATATTTGTGTAGGTATATGTATATATGTGACTGTTTTGTTTTGGATTTGAAGGTGTTTGATGCATCTTTTTTCTATTGATTCCTTCTTAAGGTTTGATTCTAAAGAATATTATAAAAAGTATTGGTTTGATGATAAAGATCTCAATGACAGCTGCTTTCATGGAATCATCATCACAAGATCCCGTATTTAAGGTTTATTTATTTCAAAATTTGCATTTTTAAAAAAATCAAAACTGGCCCAAAAAAGCTAATCTTTCGTTGTTTGTTGAATTGCAGCGATCAAATTGCGTAATGAGTTCGTCTCCGATGATTAGCCCTATTACCGATATGCACTTTTATGCTACCATTCAATTCAGTTAGCTTTGTTCTTTTCCTAATTTAGGAATCACTTGAAGAGAGAGATGGATTGAATTCGTTACATTTATGTACATATCATAAAGAGACACACCTTCAATGTTCATGTTCACTTCATACTGTGTTTTGCCTAATTTTAAAAGGTATTGATTCTTTTATTAAAGATTGTGAATTTAGAGGCTATTTTTAGCTCTAGAACAAGACTGCATTACTGATTAAGTTTTTGTTTTGTTAACTGAGATGTTCATAAAATGATTGCTTAAATTGATGTTCAAGGAGAGGGAGAACACAAAGAAAGTCAGAAGTGTTCTTCTAATATTGTGTATTTAATTTGATTAAAAGCTTGAATTAGAAAAATAAGTTTTCTAATCAATATTAGGGTAATTTACTTCAGTTATGCTCATCATTTTTAACTCCAAGTTTTGAAATCTATGTATATTTTAGAGTCTTTATATATAAAGTTTCGTAATTTGTGTGTGTTTTTTGTAATCTATGTATGAATTTTCTTTGTTCATATTCCTTGCAAGCTGCCATTTTGGGTTCATCCATAGCTCTTTCAAATCGGATTATGAGATCAAGACATGATGTATTCGGTAGGTTTTCTTTGGTGTTTCTATTTTGTCTGAAATATATGTGTATAGATATGTAGTGATATATGTGAGTTCGTATATGGATACAGAGAAATGACTTATAGATCTATATGGATAAGTTATATGCATTTGTCATAACTTATGTATAGCTTTTCTATATGAATAGTTTTCTTTTTGAATCTGCAGAAAGGTGGACTGCAACTGAAGAATTGTTTCACTTAACTTCCAATTTTGAATTATAAACAATCATCACAGTGGCGGTTGTACTTGAAGAAAAGAATGTTAGGTTTATTTCTTAGTACCATCACCTTTGTCACTTTTTCATGAGTTATTCGCTTTTTTGTATTTCTTATTTGCCGTCTTTTTTTAGATGTAGCCTGGAGTGCCATAAGTTATATGCATCTGTCATAAGTTATTGCAAACTTATTGGTCACTTTTTCGTATTTTTATTTTGTGTTATACTGCTTTCATATCTTTATTTTAAAATAGGGTTTATCAATTATTATTATTATATGGAAAATGATGTGATGGATTATTGGTTTGGGTTGGGGTGGATTAAGAATGTTGACTGCAGTTGCAGTTTCATATTGTTGCAGGTTTGACATTAGAAAGTCAAAGACAGGTTCGTGTATGGAATAAAGGTTTTGCAGAAAGTGGATATCGTAGAGTTTATGGCTGGACTATATTGGATTATTTTAATGGAGCTAATGTTCAAGCACTAACTGTTTTTGGTGAACCTGATGATAAATGGTTTGTTATGTTCGTGAATAGACTTGGTGAATGGGTGATGGGTCAGGTCAGAATGATTAAGGGCAATAGACTTGGTGACAAATTTCTTCTTTTGATGGTCACATGGTTCGAGCCTTGGAGGTATATATACACTCTCTTGATATGTAGAATTTTATAACTTAGGATGAACTTGTATATTGACATAATTCTTCTTGTGATGGTGACATGGTTAAGGCGTTAGAGACTTGATAGTTATATTATAATTGAAATAAAATATTACGTGTCTTAAGATCTGATATACCTGATAAAAAGTCATGCGCGTAATTAGTTATATTTATATTTTACATCTTAAGATTCGTGGAGTTTTATTGTCATTCCGTTCATATTGAAACAAATATGTACTTATGACCTAAAATAGGCTGTAGTTTGGAATTTATATAGAAGTTTGTTGTTTGATTTTGGTCCCGAAAGGCCTGACCAACTGAATTTTTAAAGTATTGAATGTATTGTATGAGTTTTTGGGGAGGAATTTACTTGGTTTCCATAATGGGTGGGCTGTATATGGTTCAAGATAGGCTGGGTTGTCAAGACTACCCTGTTTACTTTTTGGTTGTCATAATCTTTTTTATGATTACTTGAGGTTTAGACCAAGTAAAGCAAAGCTGCTGGATTGAAGACCAACTTGGTTTGGACCAAGTTAGATTGAGGACTACAACTGTATGTGTCTTGGTTTGAAGGTATGCTTTTGGTTTTTCACTATAATGGATGGTGCTTTGTTTTGGGTTTAGTTTGATAATACACAAAGCATGACGAGGTTTGATAATACACAAGGAATGACGAATGAGTTAGTTATGAACTGTATTTTTTTGGTGTATTTGTTAAAAAAAATAGGACATGTAGTAATATTTTGGGGAAAAAAAGCATTTCTTGAAAAAGTTAATAGTAGTCATTTTGTATAAAAGCCCGCGTGAAATGCACAAATCTCTTACTAACACAAGTCGAATTTGGTATTATGTAGTTAGTTTAATGAGTATATATTTATATATATTTATATAAAAAAGAGTAATGTGGGTTCTTCCAACAAACATGGGTGATAAAGAAATGTAAACTGCTCTAATACTTTGATTAGTTGTGATCTGCGGTTAACTTTCATGTCTCTCTTACTATTAAGATATGCCATATCGACAGTCTGCTGCAAGCTTGAACGAAATAAAGATGAGATACATTGTTGAGCTTGAAATAAAGCCTACTGCATACACTAAACTAAAGCAACCTCACTCTCTGCCTAGCTTATTCTTATGTAGGGCAGGTTGCACCATATTAATCTTTGGGTTGTTCCTTTATGATCAACCACAAGGCATTAACAAGGTTTATCTTTTTATGGGTAAGTATCTGCTTTAGCAAATATTGCAATAGCACTTGGTTAGGTGGCTTTGGGTTTGGATTTAGGTTATCTTTTTTTGCTTTTTACACCATACAAGAATTTAGTTTTTGAATGTATGTGCAAGAATATGGTAATCTTCACCATTTTAAATTTTTTTCATTCATCTGGATGTGCAATATGGAGGTTTGATCATTCATGCAGTCAACAGTTCTCTAGATCCTAATCAAAACATTATAAAAGTAATTTTTTTCACATTTGGTTATTCACTAACGCATGTATAGATGTATGAAGATGGGTGTGTTAGATCATCAGTCAAAGTGAGCGATATTTATGTTTGGCTTAACAAGTTCATCAAACTCATGTTATAAGTACATATACCTGATATGTGCCACTCTTGCTTATAGAAAATGGCAAAATCGAGGTTTGATTGCAAACAATTTGTGTCACTTTTTATTTTCTTTGGTACGACATTTGTACTTAGCATTTTTACTAAAGGTGGCTCAGAAATACCTTGCCCTGATGCTGGCCTTAACTTAAAAACAAGAGCACGTCATATAGTTAAAATATATATTCTTTCTTTGATACGTGCATCGTTTTTTCGTTTTCCATTGTGATGTATTGCCGAGTAATCGAAGCCCACCCCTTCAGTTGTGTTGGTTTCCAATAACCTTTATTTTCTTTGTAAATATTGTTGGTAGCTTAATGGGTGAGTTGATTACCGGGGTTTGAGTCAAACACTTTTTTACCGGGGTGTAAATATTTAGTGTTGTACATGTAGTCTTCAAGTTATTTTGCAGGTAATGGTTTTGCTATTATCATTTGTTCTTTATGCAAAGAATCATATTATGTATATAGTTTACTATTCATTTCTAAATCATGAGCCATAAGGACTTACCTAATTTTTTTTCCGATACAGGGTTAGTCCAGACATTGTCGTGTATTGATTTCTTCTACTATATTTGTGGTGATATTCTTCTACTACTTTATTTGTGTAATTTATTATATGACTGTAACTTTTTATAAATTGTTAAAGTTGATGTATCATATCTATATATTACTTAAAGCTATATGGCATGTACTATATGACTGTTTTTTTAATTACATGTATTTTTTATTTTTTCATCAAAATGACTATAATTCCAAAATTGGAAAAAAGAAATATATATAACATTAAATTAGATTAATTTTTTCTAAAAATAAATTTTATAATGTATTTTAAATAACCTCGTGTTTCACTTTTAAGATTGATCATAAAGTTAATATTAAAAAGAGGATCGTATAAAATTAACCCCTACACGTTTTAGGGCAAGAAATCTTCAAATTTAACTCTTATACTTTTAAAAGTTGTCATAGAAATTTTAAAATAAATCAATAAACTAAATATCTGTTTAGCAACACTTATATTTGTTAACCAAGGATCATATTTGTTAACATTTCATTTTCTACAATTGGTTAAACTTAATATTTACTATTTTACTATTTAATGAAACATGTGTTTTATTTATTTAACATTTGTGTAATATTTTTTAAGTTGCCCCGTGTGAAAACACTTAGGTCTGTATCATCTTCTATTAAAGAAGAGACTTAACGCTTAGGTCTGTATTCTCTCCTCTTAAAGATGAGACTTAACGCTAAGGTTTATATCCTCTTATCTTAAAGAAGAGACTTAAAGCTTAGGTCTATATCCTCTTATTTTAAGAGGAGAGTTAATGCTTAGGTCTATATCCTCTTCTCTTGAAGAGGAGACTTAACACTTAGGTCTATATCTTCTTCTCTTGGAGAAAAGACTTAACGCTTACGTCTATATCCTCTTCTCTTAAAGAGGAGACTTTAAAATTACGTCTATATCTTCTTCTCTTAAAGAGGAGACTTTAAAATTACGTCTATATCTTCTTCTCTCAAAGAGGAGAATTAACGCTTACGTCTATATCCTCTTCTATTAAATAGGAGACTTAACCCTTACGTCTATATCCTCTTCTCTTAAAGAGGAGACTTAACGCTTACGTCTATATCCTCTTCTTTTAAAGAGGAGACTTAACGCTTAGGTCTATATCTTCTTCTCTTAAAGAGGAGACTTAACGCTTAAGTCACGTCAAAAATAATTGTGTAATATATCTTAACTAGCCCCGCGTTTCATGTGGGCTTTAAGCCTAGTAGGGTTGCTAAAGAGCCGATGCTAACCGATACTTTTTGACGAGAGAAATAACCGACTACACCCTTGCCCTAAGATCGATCGAAAATTTAATAAATACATCTACAAAAGTTTATATAAAAACGTATCAACATATCAGGTAAAAGGTTTTGATAATAAAAATGATGTCACAAATATATCATTTTATTTAACTTGTAGAAGAAAAAAAAGTTTGATTCCAAAAAATCCTGAAGCTGGGCACGCTACATTTGATTAGTATTAGTATATTATTATCTAAATTTTTTTATCACAAGATGATGATATTCAAAAAAATCTATAAATGAATTTACGAAAAAAAATTAGTAGATTATACATATCATTATTATAAAATTTTAGAATGATTTATAAGATAACTTTTAGAAGGATTTATCATACAATTTAAAAATGTGTATCTTTTAGTAATTTTCATATCAAATCATGTAACAAACTTATTAAGTATTTATAAAAATAATAACTCGTGACTATGACTACATATGAAAAGCATTACATTTGGTTGCCAATAAATATTAGCCTCCAATTTTTAGTATCGTCAAATTCCCTTAACAAAACACCTGATAGCTTTAAGAAGTTTTCCATTCATGGACGGTACTAAAGGGGTCAAGGGGGTCCAATGCCCCCCTTCAAATTTAAATTTTGTCATGTATTTTTAAATTTTTTATAAAATTTCAAAAATTTTCTATAGTTTTTTAACATTTTGTCCCCTTTTAGATTTATTTTTCATAAGTTTTCTAAGTTTGCCCCCTTTGAAATTTTTTCCTGGTACCGCCTCTGTTTTCCATTCCTACATATACAACAAAAATTTTCAATTTTAACTCCATCTCTTTTCACTACAAAGTTTCTTCGAGTATAGTTTAATTAAATTTTTTGATTAAACAGTAAATATTTCTTGATTATACAGCAAACGTTTTAGTGATAAAATCATAAAATACAACAGACTTTATTTATAATTCATGTGGCGACATCGGTAACATCCATTTTCATTCTGATTTAAAAGCCCGTCATGGTTTTCAATACTGTTTTCAAAGAAGATAAAGTTGCAGAGGAAAATATTTCATGGGGTTAGTTGCAGGTCTAAACTTTCATGGGGGGCCTAGCTAGTATTATGCAGTGCATTTATCACCATGGTAAAAGGGTTAGTTTTCCAATATACAGTTGCGAACTAGAGGCCATGGGTATAATATTTAAACTAGGTGGTTCGATTTCCGCAGCGTTGCCGCGGCCCGCGGGTATTTGTTTTCTTGTTTAAAGATGGTATCAAAAACACTTCATGTTAAATATGTTTACTAACAAAAATACCAAATGAAAAAAAAATGTAAAATACAATAAAGTTCTTAAATAGTTGTATCTATCTATCTATATCTATCTATATATCTATTAAAACAGTAGTTAACCGAGCTTTCTGAAACACTCTTCAAAGTCAAAGCTATGCTAAAAATTTGTCACGTAAGATTTATATTATGTGGCAACTCCATATTTTCTTTAAGAATATTTTATTTTCTTTTATTATATATAAAGAAAATTAAAAAAAAAAATCTAACTTCATCGAATTACTTTATTAATATTATAATATTATAATTTCAAAATATCCCTATTTTATTGATTCATCAGATCTAAAATAATTTTATGTTCATTTATATATATTTAAATTCTATCAATATGGAAATAATACTATGCATTATACTTAAGATCACATATTAATATCATTTCCAATTTATAATCATTAATTGTTGCCTATATAATCAATTTTTTTTTATTGATAACAACTACAAGCACTTCTTAATTGTATTCATACTATTCGGTATCCATTGGTCAAGTGTTTTTCTCCATTTTCTTTCTCTTAATAGGCGAACCTTATTTATATTTTTATGAAACTTTTATTTTGTAAAGTAAACTTCATAAATATATATATGTTAAAAAAATTTTAACGTTCGAATGGTCAGAGCATGTTTGTCCCACTTATTGGCCCCTACATCCTTTGGGCAGGATATCATTCAAATTTTCAAGGAATCACGTAGGGATGAAAACCTCCTATGAATCTGTAACACCTGTGAGTCGACTACGAAAGATTTTAGTCAAATTAAAATTTTAAACTTGAAAATACGACCTCGTATTCGTGTAACGACCCCGTAATTGTGTATCGACCTCGTATTTTAAATTCGGCATCGTATCATGTCTTGGCCTCGTATTTCTGGTGTAGCCTCGTATTTATGTCTGGCATTGCATTTACGAATCCGACATCGTATTTTTGTGTTAGCAAGGAAGCATCTCTATTTTACCCTACATATAAATACTCATATTCTTTTACAAACTCTCATTCCATCAACTTAGCCTCCAACAAAAACACACACAACCCACTTTACAAACCCACTTTACTACCTCACCATTACTACCCCATTTTACATCAAGTTTTATAAAAGTCAAACCTTATTTTGTTTAAATTTAGCTTTAACAACAATGTTTTTGTGTCCTAAACATCTTTACAAACTCATATTTTACATATTCAAGGTATAAAATCAAAACCCACTTAATGCTCTTCTTTTTGGTATTTTCTGTTTTTCTTATAATACACGCACCACACACGCCAAGTATCGAACTTTTTACGTCCAAAACGTTTAGAAACATATATTACAACTTTTGTCAAAGTTTCATGTGATTTCGTTAACAAAATCTTGAGATATAATAATTTTTGTATACTTTTTATAAACTTTGATCAAATGGGTTTTCGAGTTTAAGTCCGTTTTTCGAGTTTCCGACTTTAGGATTGTTTTCCCATCATATTAGGGAGTCTAAAAGTACAATCTGATGTTAAAAACACCTTTCAGATCGAAATAAACAATTAGGTTTTTCTAGAATGAATTTTGGGGAAGAACAGCCCAGTTTACGACCCCGCCGATTTGCGACCTCGTATTTCAAATGTGACTTCGTATTTCCATTTGCGACCTCGTATTTCAAATGTGACCTCGTATTTTCATTTGTGACCTCGTATTTTCAAATACAACCTCGTATTTCATTTGTGACCTCGTATTTTCAAAATAAGATCCCAGATTTACTAGCCTCTCAAATTTAGCCTCTTAAATCTAGCCTCTTAATTTCAGTTTTGTCTTTTAGTGAAATAAGACCCCAAGTTCAATTTAAGACCTCAAGATCAATTTAAGACCTCGAATTTCAATCGAGACCTCGGACTTCGATTACTACCCCGATTTAGTCAACTTTAGTCAGCTTTGGTCGGTTTAGTCAACTTTGGTCAACTTTGGTCGGTTTAGTCAACTTTGGTCAACTTTGGTCGATTTAGTCAACTTTAGTCGATTTGGTCAACTTAGTCAAACTCTTAATTTGGTCAACTTTGGTCAAACTCATAAAAGCTGGTCAAAGTCAAACTAGTACGCTTTTGGACAATTTGGTCAACACTTGGCGACAATTTTGAGCACGTTTACCTATATTGAATGAATACTTAATTGTGATAACTTGTAACAGATTGATTGCGTACCGGTTACTTGCTTTTTGATATCTTGTATAGCTTGATCTTGTTGCTTGCAGTCAGATGAGTTCGTAGCCCCTCTTTTAATATGTTTTGGGGTGGAAGGATACTCATGCCTTTGTGTTTATCATCATTTATGGCTAATTGACTGTATTGTATGATGTGCATTGTGATACTTGATACTTGATACTTATGTTGGAGTTTGAGATGCTTGATACTTGATACTTATAGTGGAGTTGAAGGCACCAGATACTTGATACTTATGGTGGAGTTAGAGGCACCAGATACTTGATACTTGATACTAGCACCTTAGGCCTGGTATACCGTAAGTGCTGGTGGCATAGAGATACTTGATTCTTGCTATCGTAAGTAAGTTGATAGCCATATTGTTGTGTGGATCTTGATGATATTTCGACATGGCACCATACTTGATACTTGTTTACAAAACCTACGAACTTATCAACCATTGTGTTGACGCTTTTGAGTATCCTTTCAGGTGAACATGTGAACCGCATTAGAGGTGGCTAAGGAGCATAGCATGGTGACCTGTAGCAGAGGAGACTCAGGTTTTGGAGCTGCATATCTTATGTTCTGTTATGTTTGCTATATGTTTAGATTATGGCATTATGCCTAAGTGTTAATCCCCTGCGTGGGAGTTTTATCTATGTTTTTATTTAAATCTTGATTTTATGTTGGATATTTCTGTTCGAATTCTATGAAATGTGTGTTAATTTTAATATTCATGACGTGTGTACTATGCGTCGCATCTCGAGTTTTCCGCCTTAGTCGGGGTGTGACATAATCCGTTAGACGACACGACAATTGGTAGAAGTAAACCTTAGCCCCTCAAGATTTGAATCAATAAATTTATATTGTATTTTGTGTGAGTAAATACAACAATTTTAAAACTGCCGCATATCGTGCCGGTCAAAAACCCTAGTATATATATATATATATATAAACAGATCGAATATCTATAACGACGTTTAAATCAAATATATAAAAAAGTTTGGAGATTTTCTTATGCATATTTTAAAAAGTTTTAAATGAATCAAACGTAAGAGTAAAAACAAAAAATAAGGATTGCCTTAATAAAAAGAATTATGTTAATACAGTTTACTATATTTGTTATACTAATACTAATAGTATTAACCCAAAATAAGAAAATCCAACCCATTGCCTCATATAAATTTGTTATAATGATAATAGGAATATTATGAAAATGTATAAATCAATTTAATGTAAAAATAAAAACAAAAGTAAAAAGGATAGCTCATATTAGAGGAAGAGGGAAAAAAAATAATGTTCAAAGTACAAAAAAGGTTAATTATGTTAACACATTTTATAATACATAGTTGTTATGAGAATAATAATAGAGATAGTCCAAAATAAGAAAATCCACCCTATTTTCCCAAGCAAAAAAAGGAAATTAAAAAAAAAAGGTATGAAGACTGCTTGAACCTATAACCTCTACATCAATAATCAGTACACAAACCAATCCTTCTGATTAAATCTTGTTAACGATTTGTTAAAGTAAAAATATAATGTTTGACGGCTTTGTAACTGTTCACATGGGTTTTCATTAATAAAGGATATAATATAATATTTAAAGTTAGCTTTAAACTTTAAAAATAACAGATTAAAATTAATATTTACAAGGAGCTTTTAAAATTAATATTAAAATTAATATTTGTTACTATTCTTTACAAGGAGCTTTTATATATAATATTTACATACATATAACAGATTAAAATTAATAAATATAAAGAGTGCATCCAGTTTAAATAATGATATATGTGATTAATTTGTTTTATCTAGATATATGTGTAAAACTTATATATTGATATATGAGTTCTATTCATTCTCTCCTTTAATTTTAATTTTTAAGTTGTCATATATCAATGAATTTGTATTCATGTTTGTACCCCCTTATACTTATTTTTTTCTTAAAAGGCGTGGATTACTCGCAGTGGAAGGACTAACATACGTTTTTTTAACCGGATTCACGTTAAAGAGCCATCTCACCTTCAATACCCTCCAGCATGTAAAGTCGGTGCTCAACCACTGAGCTATAATGAGAAATGCAAAAGTTTATTCTTATGTCACTAACATAAATTACACAAATTGTGATAGTAGCTCTTAAAATTGTCTTAAAAGATTTTTTTATCTTTATTATCAAAATCACTTGGATAAGTCTTACTAATTTATATGTCAAGCGTAGAAAAATTATGACAGTGACATAATTAAGAGGCCATTTTTGCAAACAATTCAGTGTTTTCTTTATTAAAGTGATCACCACACTTTACAATTTGCATATCAAAAACTGTCTTAAAATCTCAACCTCATAATGATGATGATTAGTGATCCTGATGGTTTGGTTCCTTGATTCAACATAAAATTTGATCATCTCCAACACTTGAGTATTATGTTTTTTGATAAAATAACAAGATTTTTTTTTCCAAAAGCCCCACAAAACGTATATTGATCTTCTTTTGTGGCGAAGTATTTGTGAGGCCTACAACTTCTTGTGTTCTTTCATTTAAGGGCAAATAAAATACAAACTCAAGCATTTTGAAAGATAAGATACAATGGTAGTATGTATCCTCTTTCCCAAACCTAAACACCCTAAAAACTCCATAAACAACTTCAATAAACTTGTGATTGTACTTTGATGAGATAAAACTCTTAGATTTGAGTAACTTTTAATTCTAGTTATACACTCGGCAATATATTGTTATATTTTTTTAAAAGTTATTTTTATTTATAAATTCCAATTTTGATGATATTATAAGTATCTTTGAAAAAAATTATATTCAGAATAGTTAACACACTTACCTTACATTAAGTGTATAGAAAAAAGATTCATATTAAAACCATTTAAATTTGAAAAATCATAAGAAACTTTAAATTATGACTTTAATGTTCATATGCAAATGACATATGTGAACACATTTGTATAAACATGTCAAGTATATTTATATGTGAATGGTTATCACATAAAATTTACCCTATACATATACATGTTATAAAAGGGTTTTAATTTTTGATATGTCCCGAAAATAAAATTTTGAAATGTCTAATATACCGCTCTTACAGATTACACATTTTATTTTATATCCTAAAATACTACGTATAAATCAACAATTCCTTGTCGCATAAAATTTCTATAAAACCTACATCGTGGCGTCACCCTCACACCACCAGCAGTCGTTATCATCTAAGACACCTTGTTGCCATTAGTATGACCTCATCATGTTACCCAAGTAAGTTGTTAATGCCCAATAAATTTTTTTTTGTATAATGTTAGATTATTATATTGATTACTAAAAGACTTATCTATACTATAATTAAAAAAAATAGGTTGCGGGTATACTTGACACTCCTTAAAGTTCTTTTTAGGCTTAAAACTTTCTCTTAATTACTCTAGAGTTCTATACTTTTTTCTATATTTTTATAATTTTTTTTATTTGCTTATTAAATAAATAATTATATAAAACTCTATCATAACTCTTTTTCTACCAAAGCAATCTTTTTAAATTTCAAAGGATATATAATATCCTTAAAACTGTCCCAATAAATTATGAATGATTATATATACAACCGAATTTTTATTAATTATTTTCATTTATACTATTCATATCCTTCCTATCTTTAATAAACAAATCAAGTTAAGTAAAATTTTCAATATAAAAAAGTATACGGTTTTTTTTATATCACTTTAATTTCATTTTTGATATATTGTTCGTGTTTGTTTATTATTTGATATTAATTTGTTATGTTATTGTTATTTTGCATCTCTTTTAACTTAGTTTATTGTCAAATGTAGTTTGATTATAACTTCATCTTCTAGTACAAATGGTCAGATTTATTTTTTAAATTTGTTTTGTTCATGTTTTGTTACTTAATTGTTTGATATATATATATTTTGAGACTATGCATCCATCGAACAGGTCTAAAAATTAATAATAATCTGTATCAGAAAAATTAATGATAAAAATTAACAAATTAATTACTACGATACTTTAGAAATGAAAGAAAAAATTTTAAAAAGAAAAGAAGATAAAAGGGGTTGTCACGTGGGAAAGTGGTGAAGGGTCACGTGCATGAGTGATGACCACGTGGGATGCACGTGGTCTTAGTAGTACAGTAGCATCCGTGCGCGTCACCAATTGTCGCTTTATATCATGACACGCTCATATGCACACAATCATTTGATACTCTAAAATTTTCTTTATTTCCTCTTAATTCTCACGCGCTCTTCATTCCCTTCTCCCATGGCAAATTGGCAATTGATTTCAAAGAAGGGGCTTATCTTGGCAAAAATTGGATTAGTTTCAATTGCGGTCTTAATAGTTTCTTTAAAAGAAATAATAAATTCTTTTGAAAATTAGTTTAGTAATCTTTTTAACAATTTTAAAACATGATAAATGTAATTCATTTTTTTTTTCTTCTTAATTTAATCTTTTGATTTTGTCAGTTGTCATCATTTTATGATTTAAAGGATATTTAAATTATTTAGTTAGAAGGATTAATTATTTTTTTTTTTAACTATAAGATCATGAATCATTGATAGATGTATAAATCAAAATTTAAAATGATAGATGAGGATAAGTGCATTATTCAAATTATAAAAAAATTCAAAAGGTTATTAGACTATAGTTTATAGCGGCTTACTAGTCATGCCTATTAATGAAATTTGTCGTTCAAAAAATTAGACTAAAGTTTAAAAGGATATGTCTTGTTTTGAGTGATGTTAATGATTGATTGTAAGCTTGTAGTGGCAAAGCCAGAAATTTGATCTAGAAAGAGCCAACAATTTTTTTATCCCGAACATTAGTCGAACAATTTGTGGTGACACCACACGACGTCGGTAGTTTATGTATAGTAGACATATAGCTAGCAAATAACAATAATATAACATATTGCAAAATAATACCTAAGACAACCACTTTATTATAAATAGCGCTGAACAACATCATAACAACAACACCTCAAAAGAATGAAACCAATCAACAAGAGAACCATATTATTACAGGAAAACAATATGTAATAAACATCTCAGTACAAACAATGATCTTAAAAATCAACTGAACATAACTTACTGTGGTGTTCTTTGTATAAAAACAACAAATATCTCTAGAAAAATAATATAAGTTTCATCACAATCTTTAGAATAACTTGGTAGAGCTTATTGCATGTAAAAAAGGAAAACCACATGTATAAACATTTTGACTGTTTTAACTTTTGAAACTATCCAGATAGGATTGATCAAAATAATGAATGGAATAAAATTACAACAAGATATGTATAAGTATAAAATATCACTAGCGCATTTCGGATGGGTGTTGTGGTTGCCATCTCCATGTCTAGAGTGGCTCCGCCCCTGTAAGCATGGTCAATTTTTAGTTGTTGACGGTGTCGATTATCGTGAATAAAGTTATTATATTTTTAAATGTTAAGTTTAGTTTCAAATTAGTGAATTGCAAATAAATCTTTACAAAGTGATGTGTTATCAATAAAAAAGAAAGAATGAGAAAGCATAAAATGACTTTACATGTAACTGGTAACTCTAAGTTCTCACATCAATTTGTAAAAATATATTTGTTTGTGAGCGTAGCAATACTATAAACTCGTGTATAACATTGTTAACATTCTAACAAATCTAAGATGCATCTTTTATACAAATAGATAATGTCGTTGGCATTTACTTTCACGATGATTCAAAAATTACGCCATATTTTATCATATATTCTTTCTGAATATCAAGTATCAACATGTTTGTTAGGTTGGATTTTTGATACTTTTCACAAATTTTGCTTGTATCTAAGTATGTATGTAGTAGGGATTAAGATCTTTTAAAATTGATTTAACTTTATAAGTAAAGTTTGATCAACTTTAACCATTGAATTAAAATTAGTGGCCAAGATTAAAATTTAATGTTTAAACTTTGATCCTTTATATCGATCCAAGAGTTAAAATTGATCAAACTTTACCTATAAAGTTGGATTATTTATAAAGGATTTTTATCAAGTAGATCGATCTTTTGTATATATGTAATGATATTTACTTAAGTTTAAAATTGACATTATCATAAATAATCAACAAAATTTATGATAGGGATTCATATTCCAACTAAGTTTTTTGGTATCTATACCACACATACTATTTGCAGCAATAGTCGCTGCAAATAGTGCGGGCCCCCTGTCTGTAATGGCAAATCTGACAAAAAATTGCGGGCCCCCTGTCAGTAATCGCTGTATATAGTTGGATATGGACAAAAAACACCACTATTTGCAACATAGTCTGGTTTAATTACCAAAAAAGTGGTCGGGATACCAGCCGCCTTTATGATTTTTTAATATTACATTTATATACAACTCAGAGATATTAATGCTACAAAAATGTGATGTCGTTTTGATGCCTGATCTTGTAGATTTGTATCATTCACCATGCATGGCAAATGTGTAATTTTTAATTCAAATTTTTAGGTCAAAAACTAATCTATATAATTTGACAGATGTTGTATTGGATAGGCGGATAGGAAGATGTCCAAACTTATCATTATATTTATTTAATTTGATTTTTCATTTTTTGAACTATAGAAATTTTAGTTTCTTATATGGTTCTATAAATTTGAAAAGAAATTTTATCGTTGTAATTAAAATTATAAATTTGAATGAATACAAATATATTTAATTAGTCATTTCATATATAAATAATGTGATAACAATTTTATACTAGTTAATCAACCCGGATTCTATCCGGGTCGTTGCAAATATGTTTTGTTATATATACAAGACAAAAATTGTTATAGGAGGCAAACCTTCATCTTAATGATACCAAACATTGAATTCAATAATAATAATAATAATAAAACTGAAACTTCAAAGTAGAAAAATATTAACAACTCATTGGTAGATAATTATAATATAACCTACAACCTATAAAAAGAAAACACAATTCACATATCTATAGTCATAAACTCAAAACACTAAAGGAGCTAAACCTATGTAGTTATGTATTTTAACTCCAAAATAAACTTTTACTTTGAGATAGATATAAAAAATATTATTCATTTAAATTGATAAATATTTCATCAAAACTTAAATGAAAATTTTGAACTATGATAGACCAAAGAAAGAATATGGTAAATTTAAAATAAAAATATATTTTTGTAATGTGACATATTTTTAATTATATAAAATGTAAGAAAAAATTATAACATGACACATCATATATTTGTTTCTAGAAACAATTTTTGTTTATTAATAATATAATATATAAATAGAAACAGAGATACGTTGTAGTTGGTAAATTTATATCATGTTTTATAACCTTCTGAATTAATCTCTGCAGCGAAATGCAAGGCCTCATTCTAGTTTATGTCATTTATGTCTAAGTCTATGGTTTCGATCGGAAAGGTCTTGCCATTGTGTAAAGATTATTTTTCAATTGACTCGTGTTTTCAATTTGATTTTTTTCCCTTTGTTTTGATTTTTTATTTTATTTCTATAATCATAGTACCTCGGCGTTGAAATAGGCTTGGTTTTCAATATATTTTCGAACATGTCCATGAAGCGTAACTTATCTATATTACCCTTTTGCTACATACACTAAGGTTACCTCCAATGCTAAGGACGTCTTTAGGCGTCCGTGAGATGTCACATCATATCTTTACAAATCCTTATAAATTCTTCAAATCCTATAATTTATTCTTCAACCATACAAACATCCTTACATATCATTTACCTCCAACTTAAAACAAAAATATATTAGATAAAGATAAGTAAGGACATGCCCTTAGGTAAGGGCGTCCTTCAAAAAATCCTTAGTTTTGGACAAGCTTCAACGGCAAAAGATATCCAAAGACATCTAAGGGCGCCTATGGACACCCCTATTGGAGATAGCCTAATGTACAACGAAAAACTAACTGTAATATATATATATATATATATATATATATAAGTCACGAGTTGACTTGTACGAGTCGAGTCAAAACAAAGGTAAAACGAGGCGACTCGATGGGATGACTCGCTTTACTGCAGACTCATAACATGACTCGTGCTTTGTGGTGCGAGTCGAGTTACGAGTCACAATATAATTTTTTAAACTTTTTTATAAACATTACTCTATTATATGCTTTTAAATTTGATTTGATATTAATAGTATCTTTTATTTTTAGTTTAATATATTAATACATTACAATATGTCTACAATAAAAAATTTTTTTGAAGGTGAATTTCGCTGGAAACTTCGTGTCGCAATTCGACAGCGAAAGGTCTAGCATACGGGTCCGTGCTAGAGATCTCCCTCGAAGTAGAAATGCCTATTTCAAATACCCGGTGGGGGAAAAACCCCCTATTAATCCGCCCGAAGGCACGATGATCAATAGGGGTAAATCCTGCCTCTCAGACTTGAACATGGGTATATCTAAGCCAAGCCTCATAAAGGGACTTCCTTATGTCCTCCTCAAGACCTCATGGATAAAGGATGGTATTTTAACCATTGAGCTAATACTTACAATAAATACTTGCACATAATTGTAAAAATACCATATTTTCAAATATTTTGATTCTCACTATTCTAGTCACGTTTTGAAAAATCAGATTTCGAGTCGACTCGAGATTTACGAGTCGACAACGATGTATTTTACCTCGTATATGTATGATATATGGAAAGCATTATCAGATTTCGAGTCGAGTCGAAAACGATGTATTTTACCTCGTATATGTATGATATATGGAAAGCATTTTTTATGCAAACAAATATTCTTAAAACACCATAGAGGGTCGGGGTGTTTGTGGCATCACGTGAGGGCTTCGAGTTGGGGCAATGAAACCAGGAGAATGTTCACGTGCTATGTGGGGTTCGTACGTGCCAACCACATGCATTTCTTGTAAGATACGAGTAAAAAAGATCTCGAATAATTCGTAAGTTTTAATTTTTGAGGAGTGTAACACCACTAGGTCAAAAAGGATAACACCATCAGGAAGAGTGTTAGCGGTGACGTCATTGTTAATACTGCGGGCCCCTTGTCTGTAATGGTAAATCTGACAAAGAAATCAACGGGCCTTCTGTCAGTGTCAAAGTATGAACAGTGACGTCGTCGCTAATGCCCTGATGGAGTTGACCTTTACTTGGTGATGGTGTTACCTTGTGCCTTAATTTTATATGTCAAATGACATCGATATCCTCCATCATATCTTCTCTAATCATTGGTTTCAACATTGGATACTTCGGTCCTCATCTTTCCCGAGATTCTTTTCGTTCTTTCTTTATGTTCCAATAACACTTGTATCCTACCACACACACTCTTTCACTCTAACACAGGCTAAAAAAAGAAGATTGAGAGATTTTTTAAGCATATATATACTTTACAAAGATATGGAAAATAACTCATTAATTTTAATAGTTTGTATAATATATGTTGGATGAAAATTCTAGAGAAAGAAAATAAATAATATAATATTGCCGCGATGTGGGTATTGAACAAGATAGGAAAATGATTTTCTCAAGTTAAATGATACTCGTATAAGTCTTAGGAAAGAAGGAAAATAACGAGTAGAATGTTTGAAGTTTTGAACCATAATTACCAAAGGCACCATAAACGTACATCATTTAACTAACTTGATGGACAAAGTTGCATTCAATTCCATATATGTTATCTAATGATCAGAGTGTGTAAAGGAATAAGATGGTCCTGATCCATTTTTAAAAAAAAGTTATCTCTATCATATAAATCTCTTGAAAATGCGACTTAGAAGATATCATTAAGCTAGGGAGTCAACATAAAAATATAATTGTTTGCCTTACAACTTCAAGTGACATAGTTACTTAATATTAAACTGACTATTTAAATGTATACAAAGTTTAATGTTTTCTATTAAGCTCATTAAGTCCTAGCTTACCGTAGACAAACATGTAAATATGTGATGAATAACTTGTATAACCGTCTTTGAAAGAATGTTGCGAGTCATGACTCCTGGACACGTAAGATTCCACGTCTTACATCGAATTATTACAATTCCCCTTCTTCCAAACACACATTTTATAAAGGTATATTCTTTTCTTTTTAGCAACTTTACCATCCACCCAAAAACTTACCAAATCTTTTATGATGTCAAATTGCAAAAACATGCCATGTTAGGATTGGAAGTCACTCTCCTTTCTTTCTTTCTATCCAAAACCCTTTTCTCCTTTTGCACTAATGATGTCAAAAGGCAAATGCAATGAGAGCAAGAGACACAATGTCAAAGCCCACAAGCTTTGTCATGTTCACTTTGATGAGGTTCTTCTGTGGTGTCTATTTGACTCCATACCTTAGTACAAATTAAATTAAATAAAAAATTATTTCAAGGACCCACAAAGAGTCTTAGACCCATATCAATAATGATGAAGAAAGAAACATCTCCATAGAAAAGTATAATATTCTAATCGTAAGGATAAAAATGAAAGAAGATTGATATGATGTGGATATCATGGTTAACTTCCGTGTAAATGTGTTTTCACAAAACACAAATGCATATCTATATAGGGTAATACTATGGTGATAACACTTTTAAAATAAGAACAGTGAGAACACCTTAAAAATATCATTTTGATGTATTAAAAGTTCATAAAACTAACATAGTGCATAACTAATTATCATTATTTAAGTGATTAATAACACATTCATCCGTCAAAATTGAAATAATCATGTTTTTTGTTTTGTGCATCAATCTTGGATGCATATTCATCAAACTGATGCATCCAACAAAAAACGTGATTTTTTCGATTTTTGATGAATCAATGTGTTGTTAAACACTTAAATAATGATAGTTAGTTATGCACTATGTCAGTTTTATAGACTTTTAATGCATCAAAATGATGATTTTAAGGTGTTCTCATCGTTCTTATTTTAAAACTGTTCTTATTTGATTGTCCATATATATATATAGAACTAATGACTTATTAAACAATCAAATCGCTCAATTTTATCAAATTGACTCTCGCTTATATCATCATTTAGATTAACTATAAATTAAAAATCCTAATAATCATTATCCAAATATATATTATATTAGTATTTATATTAATTTGTGAAAAAAGTATCACTAATTTACTTTTTTTTTCCATCAATAATTTACACTTTTTAGCCATGATTACTTAATTTATATTTATTTTTAACCATCAACTTGAGATAATTTTTTAAAATTTACAATAGTTTAATTAACTAAAAAATTTCAACACATGAAATATTGTCTACAAAAAGTTATTTCAAAACCTAATCCTAAACACAATATGAATCACTAAACATTGGACGATCACATAACAAAACACAATTTACAACAAATGGTTACTTGAAAACTAAATCCAAATTAATATCAACTCCATTTAAGATTTATTCTATCTTTCAATCAAAAAAGTATAAATTTCTCCTTTTTTTATATGTTAGATTTGCGTATTGAAACTTATGTGTGTTATGGGCTCGCATCATGATCAAATAGATATACTTGAATGTCAAGTACAGGATCACAAGTATGTTTATATTTTAATTCTTAATTTCCTTTCATGATAATATCATATTTTGAGTACTATTGGTTTTAAAAAATTATATAATATAGAAATTCTTATAGCATGCATGTGCCTTGTGTAATGACTACGATAAACAATTCTATCAATATGTCCCAGCTAATAATAACAGTGACGAACTTATGATTATTGTACTACAACTTGCAAAGTATAACTTTTAGAAACGTATATCTTCAAAGTTATAAGTTTTTTTGACTTAAACGTATGAAGATCTAATATTGATAATATGATAATTTTCGTGTCCAGTGTTGGAAACGGGTCTAAAATCTAGTATCTATATTACATTATAAAGCAAATTCCCTTGTCTAAATTTTAAGTTTTACAATTTACTTTCCCAAAATGCCTCATATCTATTCTACGTCTACCTAAAATAACTATAATACCCTTTATCTCTTCTTAGGGGGTGTTTGGTAGGAGGGAATCATAGAGAATGAAAATGTAATAGAGAATGGAAATAGTGAGAAAGATAATGAGTATGTGGAAAGAGAATGAATTCCGTTGTTTGGTACCCACAGAGAATGAATATATATAAAAAATAAAATTTTAAATAATAATACATTTATTACATATAACATCTTCAAAAAAAAAAAATTTTTTTTTTTTCCATTCTCCACAATTTGTAGAGAATGGAGAGAATGGAATTGATTCCCCTTTCTCCATTCTTATTCCTTTTCTTCGTCGCAAACAAACAAGGGAAGTCTTTCCCATTCCCTTTCTCCCCTTTCCATTCCATCATACCAAACACCCCTTAAATCTCAACCAATCATTTTTTTTTCTATCCTCCATAATTCATTTATTCCTCCGATTCATTCAAAATTTTTTATCTCAAAAACCGTACATCGATAAATAATAAAAATTGTATGGGTGTTCTTAAAATTTCATGCTCTTTCATTAGAGATGCCGTTCGATATACTTTCGACTAATTTTCAAATCCGAGGGAGGCGCCCGTACGGCTAAAGGTGGAGCCCGTCAGGTAGATCACCCCATCACTGCCACCACCATTACATCACCACATCGCCATCACCTCCATCACCGTCGCAACGCACGGGTACCTTTCTCTCATATTTATACGACCAACACAAAATCTTCTGCTACAAACTCTAACAAATTAAGATTTAATTTTTCTGTATAAATTATAGACCTTTGTTCTTGATTGTATTTCCTTTACCCATATGAGTATATGGGAGTGCATCAAGACAGAATAAATGGTTTAATGATTGAGGCGACGCTAGAGTCGTCAAGGTTGTCTTTTTTTGTCTCTTGATTAAAAATTTAGTGGTCGAGAACATATGGCGTAAAAGTAGAGATGATGGGCTACCCATTAGTAGATAGTTAATTAGTTACATACCCACCAAGCCCAATTAAGCTAAAGCCCGACAAAACTTGAAGAATTTCTGCTAAGCTTGGTTAATTTTTTTTACAAGCTTAAGTTTAATCACACATTCATAATTCCCTAAGTTTAACAAAAGGATAAAAAAAAAAAAAGAATAACATTGAAGAATAAAACTATAAAAGAGGCTTATTTATAGCCGATAAAATACAAGGAAAGAAATTATTGCAGGAGCTAAATCAGGAACACATTATATATTTGATCTACAACATGTTGAAAGATGTTAAGAAGAAGAAGGAAGGAAGAATACTAAATTAAGAAATGGGGTGACTAAAACTAAATGGGAAATGATTGATCATTCTAAACATTAACCTAAATATCTTCCTAAAACTTTATAAATGTGATAAGTGGATTTCATTTAATCTCTTTTCTAATCTCATCCCTTAAATTTTACATGTCACCCTCCAATAAATTAAAAAGATTTTTAAGCTAATGAATTAGGAGGATTAATCATTCTCCAAACTAAATTGAAAGATTTTAGTGATGAAACCAAAAAGAAAACTTTGGAGATCATCTAACGTCTCATTCTATTTTTACTTTCTAGTTTTAAAATGGGTTGCCATGTATTTCAGTTGGGCCAATTGCGTTGCACTTAAACACTTTAGCTAAAAGGAGAAGAAATCAAACGGGCCAAATGGGCTCGAATTGGTCTTCACTTTTACATCTTTTTGCAGACAACATGACTCGATATGAACCGCGAATAAAAATACTTAGGGTATGTTCTTGAGTTTTGTTTTAAAAGAAAAGAAAAGATTGTAAAGGATTTTAAAAATATTTGGGTTCTTGAGTTTTATTTAAGGGAAGAAGAGAAAAGAAGGGAAAAGATTTGGAAGGAGAATTTTATAGAATTTGTTAAAGAGATTTTCCTCCCACTTTTGGGATGATTTGGAAGGAAGGAAACTCCACCCCTTCTCTTCCATTCACCCCTCTTCTCTTCTTTCCCCTTCCTTTACATATAAACTCGAGAACACAAGCTTAGTAAATATTTTCTGAAAAATTATACTTTATTAAAATGTATGATTAGTCGTCAACGTATAGGTTTTGCATTAGGATAATGATAAATCAACCTAATTTGTATGTCTAATACTCGACCTAATTATAGGATGATGACATGTGAAAAAATTAAGGGGCAAGATTAAGAAAGAGAATTAATGGAATCCACATGTTAAGTTCTTAAGATTTTAGGGTTAATTTTTAAACATATGAGTTAGGTTGATTAATCATTTTCCTTTGCATAAAACTCTTATGATGGATACGTTGTAAACATGTGTAATTTGAGTGGATTTATTAGCTGCAATTCTAAAAGTAAAAAAATAAAAATAAACCCTTAATTGAGAAATGGGGGTTTGAAAAAGAAGACTAAATTGAGAGATTTTAATGGTGAAACTGTCAAAAATAAAACTTTGAAGATTAAATTGCCAACATTAAGAGTACATTCTTGAGTTTAATTTAAAGAAAAAGAAAAGAGAAGATATGATAAGGAAAAAAAAGAAAGTTTTTTTTTCACAATCAGGCCAATATTGGCAAGAAAATTTTGGATCAAAAAAGGGTCATTTTTTCCTTTCTTCTCCTTTCTATTCTTTTATAAAGAGAACTCAAAAATGCAAAAATAAAAGATTTCCTATCCTTTCTTTTCTTACCCTTTAAAAAAAAACTCATCAATACACTATAAGAAAATAAAGTGGCCAAAATAAGATTTTTTTTGTTTTTTTTTAATTTTATTTATTATATTGCCAATAAGAAGAAGATAAGCCAAGAATCCTATCATCTTCTTCATAAAAGAAGCTCTACAAGTATGCTGATGCTCTCATCTCCACCATGTTTCTCCTTAAAATGTAAGTCTCTATTTCTATCTATCTATCTATCTATCTATCTATATATCTTTCACACACACACACACACACACACACATACATAGATGCATACATTAATGAAGATGATGGAATGATGATAAAGTTAAATTTTTAGAAGTATGCCAAGTGACTGATGAAATGTCTCAGAGAATATTGAACCGAGGTGCCCGAGAAATCGAGCACCCTTGGGCTGCGATTCGGTTATTCTCGCAAATATCAGACTCCAAAACTAGATAGATTCATCTAAGTGTCCATTAGGCAAATGCATCATCACTCATAATGATATTGTTTATGATATTCGGATAGTTAAAAATACCCGAAGAACACATTTATTATGCTCCAATATTTATGAAAACATACGAAATCTTTTTAATTTTCAAGTTAAGTTTGATATGCACATCAAATTTGATGATGATGATATCGCTATAGCTAAACCATTGAATACAATTGCAACTTGTAAATGTCGAAAGAAGTATTATCATAGTATTTGTTAAACATGTTATATGCAGATAGATCACTCACAGCTTTTCCTACCCAAAGAGAATTCTCCATTCAAAGAAAATATCTTCTTCATTGTTGCTCAAGTTGTCGATTGAAAGATGAAAGGTAAAAACTTTAAGTAATTTTTACTTTTTTTCTAGTTCTTTCGACGCACAGTCTAGTTTCTTAGGAAAAACTGTTTCATCCATGGCTAGAGAACAGAAAGGAATTACGGAAAGTTTAAAGCGCAGACAACTTTTTGTGTTACTGGTGTCATCGGGCTTGTTTCCAACTTTGCCTTCTAGTGGTAAAACAAAGACTAAGAACCCATATGATGAAAAACGTCTACTTGAACAAAATAAAAGGGTGCAGAGAGAAAACAATGCACCGGACGACTTTCCAAGTTTTGTTCGAGAAGGTTTGTCATGATTCTTTTTTAGTTATCTTTATTTTAGTCTGGTGGATCATTCAATTCCATTGTTGGCTTCCAAGGGGTACATAAACTTTCGAATGTTGACATTTTTTTTTCTTGAATACGATTCAGGGTTTCAGGTTAGAGTTGTTGCATCAGATAACTACACAAGACGTGAATCTGGACTTATATACCGTGATTTTGAAGTCGGTTCTGGTGATTTTCCAAAGTCTGGTCAACAGGTTTTTCCCTTTCCCCATTGCTTTCATTATATTTTAACTCGAACCAAATGTCTTGTTACTTGCCACTATTCTTAGTATGGGATGAGTCAATCATCCACTTTAGTATCTTATGAACACAAATGGTGATATTGTTCCTCCATTGATCAAGAATGTTGATTTTTAGCAAGTCTCATATTGAGTTGGAAAAATGAGTGGGTAAGGCAGATTCAATAGCAGGTAAAAGAAAAGTCACTTTTAGTTTAGTAATGGTCGGGTCAGATCGAGTTGACTTGCAACCAACTTTTTGTCTAATAGGTTGAAACAACTTATGCATCAAATGTGATTACAAAAACTATGTGACTAAAATTCATAGTCTAATATCTTTAATAACTTGATCAAGGAGGTATGTATTAGTAGAAAGACACTTTGGACGATTTTTGACCCATCCAATATCATTTTAGCTATGATTGTCTACCCATTAGACTCACTAGTGAAAAATATAACCCAAATCGACTATTGTAACTTGGCTGATATTACCAGCTCTAGTTAAAATACTTCCCCTGGGTGCTAGTGCATCTTATAACAACCAAAGCTCTGTGAATAGCTAGTAGCATGTAGTATCAATTACTTATATTTTCATAGGATAGAGAGAGCATATAAGTAAATGTGGTACTTGCAAAGTTGCAATTCCACTAAATCTTGTATCTTACAATGAAAGAAGGAATAAACATCTTAATTCAAGAGTGCAGAAATTGCATTTGTGAAACGTGTTATTCAGTTAAGTTACTTTTGCAGGTGACTTTTCATTATATTGGTTACAATGAGTCTGGTCGTCGAATTGATAGTAGTTATCAACAAGGAACTCCTGCCAAAATACGAATGGGCACAAACGCATTGGTCCCAGGTGGGCCATTTTGAATTTCACCCAAGAAATCAAATATATTGACGTGTTATTCTTGTCTTTGACTTCAGAAATTATATAATTAAGCACTAAAATAAAATAAAATATTGGCTTTTCTATGCAAAAGTGAATATCTTGACTTGGAAATCTATCTTGGTACTTCTCAAGTTTGTTATATACTTCAAGAACAAGTCATTTGACACTAAAAAATTAGGTACTGACTCTTTGACCCAATAGTCAAGTATTGATGCTGTGCTTCTTAAATTGAACTTCAAACTAAAAAAGTAACTCATTGATGCATAGAAGTCAGATATCGACTATTTATACTTGGGAGAGAAGTAGTAAATTTCTTTTATCACGTTAAGTTTGTTTTATAACATGTTGAGTAACATTTAACTGAGAGGGTTAAAACAGGTTTTGAAGAAGGTATAAAAGACATGAAACCTGGTGGAAAGAGAAGAATTATCATTCCCCCAGAACTTGGACCACCAGTGAGTTATCCTCTTCTCTTTTAATAAATCTTGTACCATGCTATCTAGGTGATATCTTGTCCGACATATGTGGTAAATGATAAATTTAAAACCCTTTTGGAGTCGTTCATTAAATGCAACTAATAACTTTTCAGAATGGCTTCAGTTAACAGATTATTGAGATCAGCAACTAAGGCTGCAGACGCAGAGCATACTAATACAATCTCATTTTCTTACTAAGCTACTAGTTTGACTTACAAAACAATATACATTTGAAGTTTAAAGCCGACTCTAACAGTTAACTCTCTATATTTTAACTTCAGATGGTGTAAAGATTTAACATCATGTCAATTACTGTACGACAAATTGACAGCATACTCAAGTGCAAGAGAGTTTTATATGATTAATTCACAAGTGTTGTCTTCGTAGGTTGGACCTTCTACGTTCTTTAGTTCAAAACAATTTGAAGTATTTGATGTAGAACTGCTTGGTGTAAAAGACTGCACAAGGAGAACCATAGCTTTTTACTCGGATGTTGTATGTGATTGAGTTGCAAAGATTTTGAGGTCAAGAAACACAATGTTATATGTACATCCCTTCAGTTTCGATGTTCTTTCAACCACAGCGTCAGCATGTCAGTTTGTAGAGTAACCAGACATGGTTTTAGGTCTATAGTGAGAACAGAGTTTGGAAGACATCCTATTCGGCCATGAAAGTTGACTTGATCTAGTTGAAAATGTGTAACAGCACATGTATGATGCGACTATTTTGATCTGGTATAAAGCTTATTATGATTTTGGTTCTTTAACTTTTTTTTACTATTAATAGAGGTGGAAAAATAAAGTAATTGATGTGTTAATTATGATTACAATTTACAAAGGCATTAATACCACACAATTTGAGATAAAATAAAAAAAAAAATAATAATAATATCATTCAGGCCTAAACTACCATTTGAGATAAAACACAACCCAATTTGAACGCACTTTAGATGACTTTAACGGATCAAACCCGATCGACTCATGTCATTCTTGGCTAATTTTTTACATTTGTAACATCTATTTCTATTTTTAGCTTCTAGAGGATGACTACTCTGATTTACTGGAGAGTGGAGAGAGTAATTTTACTTCAATTGCTTATGAGTTATGAATGGTATAATGGGTTGCCCTGTATCTCAGCTGGGCCCAATGGGTTAACAATTCAACACGTCAGGTAGAAGGAGAAAGAATCAAACGGGCCAAATGGGTTCGAATTCGTCTAAACTTTTACAATCTTTCAAATCGTTATCATTCAATGATCTAGATATCATTACAATAAATATATTGTAATCATAAATAATGCATCAATTGGTCATTAGAAAATTCAAAAGTAGTTAGCATGCGGACTCAACCTAAACTTGAACAGGCCCGTTTCAACTCAAACCCTTTTTGACCCGTTACCCAACCCGGTAAATGCGCCAGGCCATGTCATTACCTGTACATGACAGCAAAGTCATCATAATAAAATTAAGCTTCACACTTTCATATATCAGGCTTTGGCAGAGAAATTGGCACGGGGAACGTGGAATATAGTCATTTAAGACAGGGATTTCCGTCAGGTCTGCGTGGAAGACAATGAATGAAATATGCTAAAAATTACACAATGATCTGTAGATTGACAAAAAAAAATACTCATGTTTGCATACTGTTTTATAATCTCTACTAGATGAGTGGGAAACTGCTAAATTGTAAACCTAGCACAGAACTTATATAAGCAACATATCCTATTAACATACAGGGTAAAATCATACAGGAATTTACATTACATGGATATACAAAGTTACAAACGGTTCACTTGCATCATATGTTTAAGCTATAGATAAGATCATAGAGCTTCTTCTTCTGGTGCTTTGTGGTAAGTAACAACTTCACGATCACTTGTAGGATTGGCATGATGTTGCCCATAGAATGCATATACACCTATTGCCACAATGCTGAGAACAATAAATCTCACCCAGGCTTCATAGTGAAGCTGCAGAAAGAGAGCTAATGTTAGTTCAAGAATTGCAGTAGTTGGACTATTGATGGAAAAATAAACCATCTAAAAAATTAACCATCTTTTGATTCTGCAAACCTTAATATTCTAGTTTCACGTGTAAAACTGATAAGGGTATTTTGTCTGTCAGCTTTTAACTTCATAACATGTTATAATCATTATACATTTTATACTTGATTCTATGCAATAATGAACATCTTTATACTTTGTAACGTTTCCAAAAGCAAACCTGAGCGAACAAGAATATGTTAACGAAGATGCAAAGAGCAGGGACTATTGGAACCCATGGACAAGAAAAACCCGGTGGATTCATTTGTACCTAGAACACAATAAAAAATAGACGCTCAAAAGTTGAGACCCACAAAATGGAAAATAGTTGATCAATGTCACTTGCCTGTCGAAATCGAAGAGCTGAAACAGCAAAGATTGCAATAGTTACTGGAACAGTAAGAAATATATACGCAAGAGCTGAACCAGCATAACGGAATAGGATTCCCGTAGCAAAACCACAAGAAGCAATCACAGTAATGCAAAGGATTCCTTCCAGCCTATGCGAAATAAAAGTGGCCGCGCCTTGACTACCAATGTTGTCCTTCCAACGAAGAGTAATTACACATGCCGCCACCACTGAATAACCTGCCTGCACCAAACAAAATGTTCCCAAGTGTTTAACAAATTCGAGTATCCCACTAAAGATGTTGTGGAATTATACGTCATGCTATTTTCATACATTAAAGGAAAATCCAAATTCTCTAAGTTTCACTACATAGTACATACCAGCGAACCAACTGACAGAACATGTGAGAGTAAGTGCACATTTAACAATCCAGCCAAGATGCATGCGATAAATCCAACCCATAACTGAGACTGAATAGGAGTGTGGCGTGTTGGATGAACACGAGCAAATATCCTGGGTAGCAACCCATCCCTTCCAAGCCCCAGATATAATCGAGACTGCTCATAAGGAATTCAGTTATTGAGATCACCAAGCAACAAAAACACTGCGACTAATAAAATTACAATCCTACAACACTAGAGGTGGCAATTTCAACCCATTTACTTGTGAATGAGTTGATCCAGTTACATTACATTTCTAACAGGTCAAATTGGCAAAGTAAAAGTTTAGACTAAAAAAATGGGCCAAAACTGACTCATGGTATACTTTTTAAGAATAGATCTTAAGTTATCATTCTATCAAAAAATGGAAATAATTAACAAAAATAGAGTTTTGGTATTCATAACTGACATACTAATTATTCATAAAAGATTAAGTTAGACAAAAAAGTGTTCCGTATCAACCAACCTGCACAAAAAGTTACCCTTTGCGGCATGTTATCCAACACACATGTCCCGCCCATTTTTCTACCTATATGCGAAAAGGTTAGGCCTGTTTACCTGAACATAGAGACCAACTAATAAGGTAGTAGTAAGCCCAGAAACAGCCCCGATGCTGATTAAAGTTGATACAAACTTTAATCCTTTAGATTTAAAAGCCTCAGCCAAAGGAGCATCTTCTCCAAGAAACTTGTAAGGTACCATACCAGTTATAACTAAGCAAACACCAATATATAGTGCAATACAAACGACAAGGCTTCCAATGATGCCTATTGGTAAATCTCTCTGACATACAAAAGCAAGAATATTAACTTGACATGATCAAGTATAAGGCGAGCTAATAATTGTATCCGATAAATTGATAGAACACAAAGCAAAAATCTATCTACATGATACCTGTGGTCGTTTGGATTCTTCGGCTGAATTAGCAACTGCATCGAATCCTACATATGCAAAAAAGGCTACAGTTGCTCCTGTTAACATGGATTTAAAACCATTTGGAGCAAAAGGTGTCCAGTTTGAATCATCAACCTCAAAAGCACCAACAATTATGACCACAAGAACAATGACTATCTGCCATTAACCCAAAAAAGGAAGATATATGTTATAATTGAACCTGGGGCCTAAGTCTACATAGTATGGCCACTAAGGACAGAAGTAACAGACAATTTTCAATGAAAGCACCTTGGTTGTGGTCATGATAGTATTAACTAGTGAAGATTCACCGACACCACGGCATAGGATTACAGTCAGAAGTACAAGAAGGACTGGAGCCAATAAGTTGATGGATATAAACCCAAATATCTCGTTACCACCATGCCCAACCCACTTTGGGATATTATTATTGAAAAAGGGAATGAGCTCTACGATATTAATGATGTAGCTTGCTAAGCTTCGTGCTATACTAGCTGCACCAATGTGATAGTCCAGCATCATCTGTGTAAAAACTAGAAAAGCAGTGAGCTCATTGAAAGCTGTATATGTATACAAGTATGCTCCTCCAACAACTGCAGGAAATCGAGAAGCTAGCTCAGCATAACAAAGAGCATTCAGCACACACGATGCTCCCGCGAGTGTAAAGCTGATTGTAACTCCTGTAATCTTAGAATATATTAGTAAAAATCATCGATACTCCAGAAATACCAGAGGAGATGACAATTGAAAACCTTGTAGAATTCACAACATACATGTACAAAAACAATGCCAGTAGGCTTTCCGGTATAGAAACAGACAAGGTTGAGCTTACGATGACATATGGGTAGTATCTTATGAATGTTGGATATCTACATTAAGAGGGCCGGCAGGTGTGCCATTAATTAACCAAGTTAGTAAGAATTTTAATACATTCACTATAGAAATTTCCTGTTAAACTCTTATCAAACCAAGAATGCACCGCAATTAACTCTCATCCTCTTCCACAGTTTAAAGTTACTGAAATAGGGGTTTAGCATCAAAATATTGTACCAGATGTGCTGTGTCTCTACAGATGAGTTTGATCAGATATGTATTATGTATACTAATATATAACTTTCAGATTTACAGACACCATAATCAATTATAATGATCAGAAAAGCTTGCAACCACACTGTCAACATTACAAATCACTCGACATTTAGTCAGTTGCCCAATCCACGACATAAGCACACACAAATAAACTTTCTTCTTTGTTGCCTACACTGAAACTCTTGGAGCTTGGAAGTAACAAAATCACTTTTCTTAACGTTAGAAAAACTTGATCGAGAAGACCTGGAAGGCTAAAATAGCCAAAAAAGTTGCTCAAGTGCACTCCGAGAGCCCCATCAAAAAATCGAGATCTCTGGCACCAATTTCAAAGTCCTCCCATTGTTTCAAATAAGTCAACATGTGAATACAGGTGAGATGACTTTCTCTCTATTTTTAATCCAAACACTCCTGATTGCCTATGCATTTAAGTAATATTAAAAGAAATGCATTAAACTAAGCACTTCAAACATGTATTCAGTTTTAGTCAATATATAATCTACCTATCCGACTTAGAAATATTCTATCACTTGTATGATTGTATCCAACTATCAAATATAAAAACATATTGATATTGCATGTATCAAGCTGTATAATTGTTAACATGATTGTTCGTATCCACGGATAATTTTGTTGACGTGTCATCCGTATAAGTTTTCAAGTCCACAAAAACACAACCGAAATTGAAAGATGTATACACGCGATAACAACATCCAAAGTTCGATACACGTTACAGATTTCCATCAACTATGGGGATGTTTGGGTTAGCTTTTTTATTTTGCATTTTAGCTAAAGGTTTTAAGCCCTTTTCATGTTTTCTTTTACCCAAACAGCTTATGCTTAATAGCTTTTTCCAAAAATAAAAAGCCTTTTTTAAGAAGCCATGAGGGGTTGGGTTTTTAGATTTTTTACTTGATTTTTTTTTTTTTTATCAATTAGTGATTTTTTCCACATTTAAAAGTTATACTGAAATACGGGTTTAGCATCAAAATATTGTACCGGATGTGCTGTGTCTCTATAGATAGGTTTGATCATAGATGTATTATGTATACTAATATATAACTTTCAGATTGACAGACGCCAGAATCAATTATAGTGATCAGAAAAGCTTGCAACCACACTGTCAAGACATTTAATCAGTTGCCTAATCCACGACATGAGCACACACACATAAACTTTAAACTCTTGGAGCCTGGAAGTAACAAAATCACTTTTCTTAACATTAAAAAAACTTGATCAAAAAGACCTTGAAGGCTAAAATAGCCAAAAAAATTGCTCAAGTTCACTCCGAGAGCCAGTCAAATTCTTCCATTGTTTTAAATAAGTCAACATTTAAAAAAAATATTTAATTAAACTATTGCTAAGGTCTAAGCACTTAAAATAATGTATTCAGTTTTAGTCCAATATATAACCTACCTATCCAACTTAGAAATATTCTATCACTTGTATCCAATTTTCCAAATAATTTTCTAGATAGTAGATAGTGGGATTAACAAAAATAAAATAAAATTTCAAAAACTAAAATGAATATTCAACTTTGACTCTATAATTTCAACACTTAATATTCAACACTAAATTACAAGATATAATTAAAAATTAATATAATTAAAAATTAATATAATTAAACTTAAAGTGAAACTAATACTCACCGGGACCGGCATCGCGAGCGACGGTGCCAGTGACGACGAATATTCCGGCGCCAATCGAAGCACCAATTCCGAGCAAGATTAGGTCAAAAGGACCGAGACGGCGGACTAAACCTTCGCCGGATTTTATTCCGACGGTTTCCGATGAATTGCTTAGTGGCTTCGTTCTTGCTGCTGATGAACAAAATTTAGAGAAAATTGAAGTACGAGTTGAATCTCTCATATTTTGAACGAAAAAATTAGTTCATCGGAAATTTCACCGGAATTGTAAGTTCGCCGGCAAAGAGATGGCTCCGGCGAAAATCGGTTAATTTATTGTTCATTTTGTTGGTATATACGAGTATCTTTTTATTTTTTTTTGTGATTATGAATAAAAAGAAACCAAATCAACCTTTATGTTTCTGAAATTTTCAGCTTGGTCCTTTGAGCTTATAATAAATTAAATTTGTTTCATTCCAGGAATGACCTCGGTTTTAAAAACCGGACTGAACCGACCTGTCACCTGTCCAACCGGTTTAAGCTCGAACCGGTGGGCGATGATGAAGGCATATGCAAGGTATGGGCATAGTTGTTAGACTCTTACGAGTCACGAGTTAACTCTTATGAGTCGCGTCGGTTTGGACCGAAAACGAGACGACTTCTTGTATGACTTTTTTTTTTCTCTTGACTCTTACGAGTTGCGGTGTGAATTTGAAATGAGTCACTAAGAGTCGCAAACTTATAATTGTTATAGTTTGATAATATGGCTAATATTATATATCATATTTATGTGTACATTATTTTGTATGTTATATGTATATATTTTTGATTATTTTACATATATAAAAATATTGATATTTTTCAAAATAACTTTCTAAATAGTGGGATTAACAAAATTAAAATAAAATTTCAAAAACTAAATTAATATGCAACTTTGACTCTATAATTTCAACACTTAATATTCAACACTAAATTACAAGATATAATTATAAATAATATAATTAAACTTAAAGTGAATCTAATACTCACCGGACCAGCATCGCGAGCGACGGTGCCGGTGATGACGAATATTCCGGCGCCAATTGAAGCACCAATTCCGAGCAAAATTAGGTAAAAAGGACGGAGACGGCGGACTAAAACTTCGTCGGAGTTTATTTCGACGGTTTCCGATGAATTGCTTAGTCGCTTTGTTCTTGCTGTCGATGAACAAAATTTAGAAAAAATTGAACTATGAGTTGAATCTCTCGTATTTTGAAAGAAAAATTAGTTCATCGGAAAGTTCACCGGAATTGTAAGTTCGTCGGAAAAGAGATGGTACGTCTGGCAAAGATCGGTTAATTTATTATTTATTTTGTTGGTATATACGAGTATCTTTTGTTTTTTTGTATGTTTATGAATAAAAAAGAAACCAAATCAACCTTTAAGTTTCTAAAAATTTCAGTTTGGTCCTTTCAGTTTATAAAAAGTTAAATGTATTTTGTCCTAAGAATGACATGGTTTTTAAACCCGGAATGGACTGACCGGTCCAACCGGTTTGAGCTCGAACCAGTAGGTGATGGTGAAGGCATATGCAAAGTATGGGTATGGTTTGTGATCTGGGACTAAGGGTGCATTTGGTTCGCGGAATGTTTTTGTAAAGAATGGAATCTGTCAAAGGTAGATTATGAAGGAGTAGAATTTGATGGAATGTTTTTGTTTTCTTAAAATTCAAGAGAAGGAAGGAATGAAATTCCATCCAATAACCCCAAGGAATGAAGATTCTATTAAATGATGGAATGTTTACATTCCAATGGAATGAATTCCATCATCTTTTGACAACCAAACGTACTACGGAATGAAATTTAATTCAAATTCCATTAGTTTCCATCAGAATCTGTGAACAAAACGCGTCCTAAGAGTTTGTTTATTGAAACGTAACAATCATTTACAAATTTAACATGCTATATGAATGAATTGAAATAAATAAGTCTTTTTTTATATGTTATAAATAGCCATATGTATCTAATTATGTTTTTATACGAAAGAAATATTTTCATTAAATTTGACTAAATACCATGCACGATTTTATATTATCAAACAGAATATCAATTCAAAAACTAAGAAATTACATATCTCTTGATGCTAAATCAATTCAAAAATCAATAAAACAAATTACATTTAACAACTTAAAATACCAAAATGAGTCTTAAACTTCCACCATGATAAACCAAACTTTAAAAAACAAAAGAAATTCTCGTCTAAACCGAAGAACATAACTCAACTAATAACAAAAAAAAAACCATGATAGTGTATCTTTAAATTACCCAATTAAAACACCATCACCATTTTTTGAACATCATGTCATCAACACAAGTGCAAATCGTCTCCCTTACCTGAACACATTCACGTAATATTAGTTATAGTCTGCAATACAAATGATTAAACGCAAGATGTTGCAAAACAACAAAACTAAGAAAAAAATAAAAATAAAACCTCACATGTCATACTATTCGGTTGACATAAAATCACCTAGATATGAATTTGAATCAAATAGACTATCTTCACAGCAAACGTAAGTTATGGGTTCAGAAACTTCACCGTTCCCTTCAAGTAAACTAGTAGAGCTTGAAGAATTGCATGCTCGTGATGATTCTACAAACTCAAACTTGGAAGGATCTCGTTTTGTAGAAGTTGATCCCCTTTTCTTCTTCTTTGCTTTGGGAGGTCTTCCTTTAGGTTGTCGACTCTCTGGCTCAAACAACAAATCAGGCACATTCACAAGTTTATTAATTAATGAAGTAACATATTCTTTCTTGTTTTGGGGAAACATTTGATATTTCGAACGCAATGCATTAAGCAATTCATCAAACTTTCTATCATCGTCCTGGTGTATACCATCTTCTGTGTTTAAGGATAACGTATCAATCCTCCAATGTGGGTGAATAAGATCCAATGAAAGTGTCATTTTCATCAAAGATTTTATCTTGTGGGCACATGGAAGACCCATACTTAACATAAAATGAGTACTGCAAGGAGTTATAATACCTAAACAAATAAATGGACCATGTTAAAATTAAAACAACTTGAAGTCGTATAAGAATGACTTCATATAAAAGTCAGAAATATTACCTTTTCTTGCTTGCTCATATTTTTTGTATATCTCTTTCAATGCAAAATGAGACACATGACATAAGAGCTCCTTAAAGAAAGGCATATTGCAATCATGAGGAACTTGAATACGTTCACTTGCAAGTTGGACTTCAATCTCGTTAAATTCATGCTCAACAGCAAGACTAATCTTATCCTTCACTTGTTTAAAACCACCCGTTGAAACTTGTAAATACATTTTTAGTTTGGCATGAGCACCTTCAGCTCTCGAGGAGGAACGATTACCAAGATGTAAGTAATTATCAGTCCATGCACTAACGAACTTTTCTTTCCAAGGCAACCATATCTTATTTATGTACTCAACTGCATCTTTTTTCTCTTTATAAAACAACTTGAATTCAGACCAATTATTCTCAAAGAGAGCTTCAGTTTTTGAATATACCACATTTTTCCAACTTTCCATGAAAATGTCGAACTCTTCATTATGTTGAAAATGCTTCTTACAATTTGCAACGACGTTCTTTTCAATATGCCAAACACACAAAAGATTCGTCGCAGTAGGAAAGACATTCTTTATGCCATTAATAAGTGCAAGTTTCCTATCTGTCACTAGCACCGATGGTTGATTACCTTCTCCAAAAAGCTTTTTAAATGCAGTTAATGCCCATATGTAGTTTTCTTCATTCTCTATTTCCAAAAAAACAAACCCGGAATAAAAAGAGATATTGAAACATGAACTTCCAATAATATCAAGGAGAGGCATTTTATATTTGTTGGTTTTGTACGTACAATCCATCACAAACGTATGGGAGAAAGCTTTCGCCAATTTAATGGACAAAGGGTGCGCAATGAACAAACGGGTTATACGCCCTTCTTGGTTTTGTAAAACATCAAATGAAAAACCACCTTTTGCAAGCTCTTCAAAGAGGACACTAATCATGGGCCGATTTCCCAAATCATCTCTACGACTTTTTCTCTTCAGGTTGTATATAGTTCTAGAGATTGCTTGAATTTTTGGGTTTTCTTGGCGTAAAGAACTAAGGATTTGTCTTGGAGGTATGCCAGACATAGTCATTTCTTTTACTCTTTTTACCTTATTTGGTGACAATTGACGGAATGATGGAAGACCGGAGATATCTTCTAATGGCTCATGGTTATGTGTTAAGGTTTTTGCTTTAAAAGTCCAAGTGTCATCACTTCTCTTTTGGCCTATGATTTCGACCGGGCAGTTAGTTAAACGCGTTGTTGTGCTCTTTTTACGTTTCCCAAGTTGCACTGTATTTCGATAAGAGCCACTTCGGTCACATTGCAAGATCACATGTTTATCTTTCTTTGAAGCACGAATAGATAACCCATATCCCTTTCTACCATAAAATTCGCGTACACTTTTTAGCAGATCATCACGTGATTCAAATTTAGAGCTAGCAAGATATATTTCTTCGCTTTGAATTGTTGGAGTAGTTGTGTCAAATGAGATATTCTGCTAAGTGAACTTTAACATGTAAGTGTTACATTAATTCACACACAATTCTTATGAATTTGTACAAACGTAATAACAAAAATAATTATATGTTTTGTAAAAAACAAAACACAAGTGAGATTAATGTAATAGAAAAACCAGTGAGAATCTAAGTCTATGTAAAGTAAGATAATATCACATGATATAAAATGATAAAAACACATATACTGTATATATACTAATCAATCATAATGGCATGTGAAAGACATATCCATAATTAAACATACTTCAAAGAGATCGATCAGACTGATTAATCAAATGAAATATAAAAGCCATTGAATGATAATCATTACCTGTGTTTGTGTCTCCATGTATTCTAATCAAGAGATTTGGCGGCAATAAAAAATATAAGGTATGTGTAACATATGAGGATGATAACCTCTAGGGTTTTATTATGAAAGAAGTGGTTGTAATGTAATAGGGTAAAATTAGAGGGTCAAATATTAAAATTAGATGTAAGGGTAAAATAGTCTAATTAAATATAATTATTGTGTATGGAGAATTAGTTTTGTGTAGGGATCAGCTCCCATATTTAATGGGTTAGAGTGTTAGACTATTATATGTTTGGTCATAATTTTGCAAACGGTCTGTTTTTTGAAATGTCTAATATATATGGGCGAAGGTGTCATTCATTGCTTCTATGGTGATGCAACAATGGACTTCGTATACCTCAAACGAGTTATTATCAAAGGAGTTATTTAGACAATCTTTCTCAAACGGTAATACTCCAATGTGAAACACTTTTAAAATAAGAACGGTGAGAACACTTAAAAATATCATTTTAATACATTAAAAATCCATAAAACTAACATAGTGCTTAACTAATTATCATTATTTAAGTGTTTAACAACACATTGAGCCGTCAAAAATCAAAAAAATCACGTTTTTTGTTTTGTGCATCCATCTTGGATGCATATTCATCAAAATGATGCATCCAACAAAAAACGTGATTTTTTCGATTTTGACGGATCAATGTGTTGTTAAACACTTAAATAATGATAATTAATTAAGCACTATGTTATTTTTATGAACCTTTAATGCATCAAAATGTAGTTTTTAAGTGTTCTCATTTTAATTCCATTCTCATTTGATATTCACCCCTTTCTCAAAACATAAGTTTCTATCAAACGAGTTATTTAGACAAATAAAATTATATTTTATGCTTTTATGTGTGGACTTTTAAATACGATTCTCTCAAATGTAACTGTTACACCAAATGATCGAGTGTGTGACTTTGTTCTTTTATTTCTATCAAAAGGAATTTCATTCTTTATAGAAATATATATATATATATATATACGAGATATTTCACCCGGGCGTTGCCCCGAGAGACATGGCGTTTGTGGATGTCTTTCTTTTTAAGAAAAATTATCTAAATTTATTAAAAAAATGGTATTAGGAGAAATGACGAAATATGATACATAAACGACGCTCTTATAAGAATGACAAAATGTGTTGCGATCATAATACAAATAATAATAGAAAAAAGATGACTTTGATATATTAATTTCTTTCTACCATTTTCTAACTAAAATATTACATGTTCCCTTAAAAAGTTTGTGTGGAAATAAAAAAGGTTTAATGGATGTCTACAATTTAAAATAAAATCCTTAGTACAAAATGTAAGAGATCAAAGTTTTTGGTGTAAATGTATTTTTAAAGAAATAAAATTAAAAAAATTTACAAAGATAATAAATGTATAATGAGGAAAAAAATGTTAAGCATGTAAAAAATGTAAGTTAAAAGTAATAATTAAAAAATAATGGACATTTGGGGCCTACAAAAGCCATAAAAGAAAAAAGTTACTATTTTTGCACAAATCCCAATACTCCCGGGCGTTGGCCTGGGAGACATTACGTATGTGGATGTTTTAAAAAAAAAATTACTTAAATTTATTAAGATAATTGTATCAGGAGAAATAACGAAATACGTCTATAAATAAATATATTAATATCGAGACGACGCTCTTAAAAAAATGGCAAAATGTGTTACGAACATAATACAAACAATAATAGAAAAATATGACATTTTTTACATAATTAACCTGACATACTTATATGTCAGCACAAGGCCCAAAAATAAATATAAATAAGTAGCCCAAAAGTTTGAATATGGAATAGCAAAGCCCATTAACGATAACTATATTAATACCGATAACGAAATTCTTAGAAGATTGGTATAATATTAAAAACAATAATAGAAAAAAATGACAATAAAAATATATTTAATATTATACGATTAGTTTATGTTTTACAAATAATTATGGGTTCATGAGCCGGAAGTTAAAAGACACAAATTTTTTAAGGGGAACATATAGTATTCATTTGGTGGTTAAAAAAAACAAATGGTAAAAATAAATGAAGGTGGCATGCCCATGTGAAAAAGGGAATATTAAAACTTTTGTGTGAAAGTGAAACCTGTACAGTTTAAAATGAAATCCTTACTATAAAATTGTAATAGATTAAATCTTTTCGTATAAAATGATTTTAAAAGAAAATAAAAATAAAAAACGTTAAAAAAAGTTAAATAAATTTATATTGAAAAGAAGTTAACCATTTTTTAAAAAAAGGGTAAAAATTACTTTTGTGTGACAATGAAACCCATACAGTTTAAATGAAATCCTTAGTGTAAAATTGTAAGAGATTAAAGTTTTTGGTGTAAAATAATTTTAAAAGAAATAAAATAAAATAAAACTGTTTGAAAAAGTTACATAAATTTGTGATGATAAAAATTTAACCGTTTTAATAGAAAAAGGTAAAAAAAAATAGTATAAAAAGTAATTAATATGTGGACCCCATCAAAATAAAATAATAAAAAAAACAAAGTTACTATTTTTTGCACGGATTACGAGATTTTATTTTTAATATATATAAAATGTATATATATATATATCAAATGAGAACCAAATTAAAATGAAAACACTTAAAAACTACATTTTGATGCATTAAAAGTCCATAAAACTGACATAGTGCATAACTAATTATCATTATTTAAGTGTTTAACAACACATTGATCCGTCAAAATCGAAAAAATCACGTTTTTTGTTGGATGCATCATTTTGATGAATAGGCATCCAAGATGGATGCACAAAACAAAAAAAGTGATTTTTTCAATTTTGACGGAGCAATGTGCTGTTAAACACTTAAATAAAGATAATTAGTTATGCACTATGTTAGTTTATGGACTTTTAATGCATCAAAATGATGTTTTTAAGGTGTTCTCACCGTTCTTATTTTAAAAGTGAGAACACCTTAAAAACATCATTTTGATGCATTAAAAGTCAATAAAACTAACATAGTGCATAACTAATTATCTTTATTTAAGTTTTTAACAACAAATTCATCCGTCAAAATCAAAATTATCATGTTTTTTGTTTTGTGCATCTATCTTGGATGCATATTGATCAAAATGATGCATCCAACAAAAAACGTGATTTTTTTATTTTGATGAATCAATGTGTTGTTAAACACTTAAATAATGATAATTAGTTATGCACTATGTTAGTTTTATAGACTTTTAATGCATCAAAATGATGTTTTTAAGGTGTTCTCACCGTTCTTATTTTAAAACTGTTATTATTTGATTGTCCCCATATATATATATATACATATATAAATTCTTATATATATATAAAATTATATTTTATGCTATATATATATAAAAAGTTATATTTTATGCTTTTATGTGTGTATTTCCCATTATATCTTAGTGGTTGAGCTCTAACTTTACATATTGGAGGTCTCAAGTTCGAGACATGAGAAATACATTTAAAGGAATTTCACAAATAAAGTCCTCCAGTGAAACAGGTTTAAATCCTGCATAGGGGACAAAGTTTTACCCCAATTAAATGTCGTGCCTTCGGGCTGTTTAGTTGGGGGTTTCTCCTCCTACTAAGTATTGAGGGTGAGGGGGCTCTCTAGCGTAGACCCGGTTAAAACAACGTAAGCTATATCCTATGTTGCAAGTAAATCATTCATACCTTTCAAAAGGAAAGTGATTAAATAAAAAACTACATAATAAATATGACTCATGAAATGAAACCAAAACCATCTCTACCCAAACCCAAGTAATACTACGGGTGGGTCATTGACCCCCTCTCCACTACTTTTTTTTTAAAGTACCTCATCCACCTACTTTTCTTTTTCCAAATGTTTTTCACATCATAGTGATGATACAAACAAATATTCCAACTATTTTAAAATCTTCATTTTTGTTGTATAAAGGGGAAAAAAAAAGAAAGAAAGATATACATGTAACGGTGGAAAATGTATAGAAAAAGAAAACTTTAATTATTTTGTTTTTGTTGGTATTTGCATATATGCAAATTATATATCTTACACATATGAAAGTAAATTATCTAAATAAAATTAACTTGTTACACATATGCAAGTTAGCTATACCATTACCAGATTTTATGATTCGAACTAGGTTGTGCCTTTAGGGGTACTAATAACACGTAGCTGAGGTCATAAAGGGTGATAGTTGATCAGGTAATCTACTTGAAAAGCAATCCGACCTTAATCGATATAATTCTGCCATGGACTGATGGGCTTTGCCCTTAGCCACCAACACTTCGTCATGGTTTGATGTGCTTTGTCCTTAGCCATTGTTGCCGTAGATATGATCATTTATTGATTTACATATGAAAGCAAAGTATATATACAAATTATAAAAAATTAAAACTAAATATTCGTCAAAAGTATATGATCTATATAATGAGACAACTCGCTATGTCTGCACTGTCACTGATGCTCCTGAGCATCGTGACTATATCAAGAATATGATCACTGGAACCTCCCAGGCTGACTGTGCCATTCTAATCATTGACGCGACCAATGCAGCTTTTGAATATGGAATGTCTTATGGACAAACTCGTGATCACACTATGCTTGCATTTACACTTGGTGTCAAACAAATGATTTGCTGCATTAACAAGGTACTGTTTTTTCTCTTCTTTCCTTTTATGCTTCTGAAAATAGTTGTAGCTTATTCGATAATGATCACTGGCTTTAATATTTGCTGTTTTACAGATGGACGCCACTATACCCAAATACTCGAAAACTAGGTTCAATTTTATTGTCAAAGAATTGACTCCCTTCTTTTAGAAAATTGGATACGACTCTAATAACATCTCGTTTGTCCCAATTTCTGGTTTTGAGGGCGAGAACATGACTGAGAGGTCATCTAACCTTCAATGGTACACGGGTCCAACACTACTTGAAGCCATTGACCATATCAATGAGCCAAAAAGACCATCTGAGAAGCCTCTCGGCCTTCCACTTCATGATGTCTATAAGATTGGTGGGATTGGAAATGTGCCAGTGGGACGTGTTGCAACTGGTGTGATCAAGCCAGGTATGGAGGTCACTTTTGGCCCAATTGGTTTGACAACCGAAGTCAAATCTGTACAGTTGCACAACAAAACACTGCCTGAGGCATTGCCAGGAGACTTTGCTAGTTTCAATGTTCAAAATGTCGCCGTGAAGGATCTTAAGCGTGGGTATGTTGCTTCAAACTCAAAGGATGACCCTGCAAAGGGTGCTGCTAGTTTTACATCTCAGGTCATTGTCATGAATCACCTGGATCAAAACCATACTTCTCACATTGCTGTTAAATTTGCTGAACTGTTGGCCAAGATTGACCGGAGGACTTTTGAGGAGCTTGAGCCGGAACCCAAGTTCTTGAAACCTGGTGAGGCTGGAATGGTGAAGATGGTTCCAATAAAGCCTCTGGTGGTTGAGACTTTCTCTGAGTATCCTCCATTGGGTCGGTTTATTGTGAGGGACGTGACGCACACTGTTGCTGTGGGCGTGATCAAGAGCGTAGATAAGAGGGATCCAAATCGATGAACGGTGGTTTGTTTTATGAATGACTTGAAACTTAGTTATAACGAGTTTTAACTATTTTGTTCTGATTTTTAGCACTTCTTGGTTGGTCTAGTGGGCATGGTACGATGGTGATTCTGAATTCTTTCGGGACCATACTTAGGTGCTTGATAGGTGGTGGCATTGTTTTTGGTACTATCGTGTTTATTTTATGTTTAAACTCACCGTAATGGAATGTACACTTATAACTTAAACTAAATCCGAATGAAGTTAAAAGCTAGGTTGCACCGAGACGGGTACAGTGAAGGGGTACGGGGACGATACGGGAAACACCAAAAATGAAAAAAATAAGATACGGGGACGGCAATGGTACGACAATAAAAATATATAAAAAATAAAAAATATATTAAAGAAAAATCAAAATAGATAGATATTGATGTAAAGTGTAAACTTAAAACATACTACATGTTCCAAAAATAATTAATTATCAACAATATATAAATGTTGTTCCTCTTCGATAGTCGACAATAATATATGGATGTGTATGATATTAATTGAGATTTGTTAGTTGTATATATACAATGTCACATAAGTCCACAGGTCGGTTAGAGTTTTTTTATGGCCATGTTCTAATTTGAAGGGAATACAAACTCTAAACCCTAAATAGGCTAGGAAACGTCCCCATATTCCCCCGAAACGTCCCAGACTCCTTCTCCCTCCGTCCCCAAATTCCGATACGTCCCCATGTCGATTCCTAGCCGTCCCCGTCCCTTAAACGTCTCCGGGACGGGTACCCCGACCAATCAGGCGTCCCCATGCATCATAGGTTAAAAGTAGATACATTTATATAACTGCCAGAACTTAGAGTAAGCATTTTGTTACAATACATATTGGCCAAGTATGAAATTGATTAGCTGTTTATAAGTCTAGGTGTTTGCTTTGAGCTAGCTTATGGACTGAGTATCACACCTAGCTTATGACTTGTTTTGGGCCTATTATGAGATGATTGTATATTGATTCGTATCAAGGCCTGCCTTTCGAGGTTCCAACACTGGGATTGGTGGCTTTAACGTGAAAAAAAAGAAGAAGTGTCAACCTAGCTATTTTTTGAGGGGTGGCCAACGGTCGGTGCCAAAAGGGTACCTGGGGTCAAGGGTATCCCCCACCAATCTACACATTTTAGAAAATTTGATTTATAAAAACAAAATTTATATCTTTCTGGTGATTCATGTATGTATGAATCCATGTATTCATACCTTAAGCTACACGAATGCCTAGGATGCAACTTAGGACTTTTTGAAAACTATTCAATAATCAACTCTCACAAGTGTGAGATGTGAGACTCGAACCCAGGTGGATTACCCTAAGTTCAAACAACACCTTACCAATAAGCTATTAACCTCATTTAAGTGATTTGTTCACCAAATCAACACACTTGAAATGTCTAATGTATATGGAAAAATAGTGTTGCCGTTGCTTTTACGATAATGTAGCAAAAAGATGGAATTTGTGGACCTCAAATAACCAAAGCAGGCGATTTTTTAGTTGCCCTAATTACAAAGCTGCAAAAAGACGTGACTCTTCGGATATCTAAGAGAACATTTTTAATGGTATGACATGTCAATATGACGGCGGAGATCTAACTAAAAAACAATATTCAATTTATTAAATACTATTTTTAAAAAGTATGATATATATAGATTTAGTAATCAAATTTCAAATAATTTTGTATTAAAATTTTTGGTTTAAGTATGTTAATTTTTTGGATTTTATTTTTATTTTTATTTTAGAAAAAAATAAGGGTTTGTTTTTTTTTTTTATAAAGACGGTTTATTTTATTTTTTTTCCTTTTTTAGGTTGAACAAAGTCTTTTTTAAATAGTTTTGGAGGAGAATTCCCATTGTTTTTTTTATAACTCCTAAAACCCCTGAAAAACCCCACTCACCAAACACAATCTCTTTCACGAATTCGGGTAATTTTTCTCTCTTTTTTATTTATTTATTTTGTAATTCAATGTCAACTTGTTGCTGTAAAAATTTTAATTATTTTATATTCCTCTCCCCCCATGGGTTGGGTTTGAGTATGATTTTTCTCTTTGTTTGATTTTGTATTCAGTTTCAGTTGTCCCCAAAATATAATAATACCCCCAATTGTCATATGCTTTTGTGTTGTTAAGATTTTTAATTTAATTTGCTTGTTCTTTTTATATACGGATATCTATATAATTATTAAAATAGTAGGAAATCGAATGATTTTAGAGCCTCTAAAAACTCAAGCCTATTTTATAAATTTGCCACATAGGATTACAACCTATGTGTCATTCTCATACATTTTTCTCAATATTTTAATATAAATATACAATATAGAACAAAAAATAGAATAAAAGGAATTTGATTATATATTAGAAAATGGTAAAAAATAAATAAAAAGTCAAACGACCAAGTAGAAAACGGCGATAAAATTGCTCAGCATTTTTAGACATTATATTAGTTCTTTTGGTATTTATTTTCTTTTTTAATGTATCAATAATAATAATCATAAATAGATGAGAAAAATTATAGTAATAAAGATCAAGAAAGGTTGTTGATTGCAACCGAATAAGGTTACTTACATGTATCTTTAACTATATTAATAACTTAAATCAATTTTTTTTATTCTTTCCCATTTGGTCATGTCAAAGTTTAACTTAATTTTTCCCATAGCAGAAGGTATAGGTCCAAAGATTTATGGCTCCTACAATTGCCACAATGCATTGTGCATCATGATATTTTTGTGGTAAACATTCATGTCTCTTTTTATTATTTTTATTTTGCGTAGTAGGATTTAAGTATAACTTAGGTTAGTCTTTATGAAGGACGATGTGGAATGAAGGAGTTTCGTTACACACAAATATGTTGATTTTGGTATAACATCCTTACTTTATATACAATGATAACTATTTTCGGATGTTAAAATGGATGATTAATGAGACTCTATGAAGGCAATGCTCTTCAATCATGGTATAATTTTCTGAAATTTTTTTGTTTTTGTTTTTTTTCTAATAATTTCCTCCATCTTTTTTTTTATATGAAAATGCTTAGATTTAATATTATTTTAATTATTACGTTTTTTTTATCTTTTTAAAGATAACAGTACAATCTTTTTTAATGTTGAATATGTTTATGATATGTATTCATCTTGGGACGCATTTGGTTTTGCTGATAGGTCATGATTAGTAAAGAGAATGCTGCTTGAAAAGGTTGTTGGCATATATATGATATCGGAATTAATAAGTAAGGATCACATATTTGATATTCTATTCATTAAAAAATCATAGTTTATTATTAAACAGGTGTAGAGGGTGTTTGGTTGTGTGTCTTAAAAGTGATTGTGTCATATTAAGTAGTGTAGTTAGAATCAAATCATTAGTTGCAATATAAGGGCTGTGCCAATACTACTTGGGTATTTTTCAGTGGTATGAATTAGTAAATTTGTAATAAAGCGATGCTTTTGGAGTTTGACAAATTTGATTGGTTAAGGAACTAATATAAAGACATATTTGTGAATTAAGGTAAGAGACAATATATGAACAATCGTAAATTGGTAATTTCTTTCGATATCTATATTTAGTTTTGGTGCAACACGTATGCAACTGATTATTTGATCCGTAACTCCATTTGTTTGTCCACACATGTAAAACGTATCACAAGTTGTGATAATTAGACAATCAGTTTTAATAAGCAAACCTAATGATCCTCAATACAATTTTGGGGCTTATTTTGGTTTAACTTACATTTGATTTTCCAGGATGAAGAAATTGGAATTACATATTGCTGCAGGAGGTTTTTTACTGTGCAAATATAAATTGAAATGGCATGGTTTGTGTTCACCCATAAACATACTCTTCGTTTACAACTCTTTTATGTAAGTAATAAAAGGTTTATATTTATAAAAGCTACATATTTAGTTTTTTATTCTGCATTTAGTTATAGCTCTAATCTATATGAACTTTTATTTGTAATATGGGTGCAGAAACAGTGAGTCATATTTTCAAGGATTGCATTGTGTCAACCGAGATACGTAAAATGATGTCGACATGGCCGGATTCAAATCGCAATACCAGATGGGACCCAAGTGAGTGAATGGACCAAATATTGGGGACGCAACTAACAAAGAAAGCCAAGAATATTGTTGAAGCCATTTTATCTATTTGGTGGTGGGTAATATGGAAGTATCGGAACAATGTTGTTTTCAAGGGAGTGACTATGCCCCAGCCTAGAAATTTTTCGTGAAATTGTTTCTTTTTCTTATTTTTGGATTAAATGTCATAGTAGAAAATATAGTATAGTCTGGAACTTATGGCAAATTTGCCCCAAAAATTTCATGTAATTTTAGTGTCTTTTCGGTAATTCGCCGAAAGTGCGTTAGTTTATAAAATTGATATTAAAAAAACAAAAAGGACAGAGTTAAGTAGCATTTTTGCGTTTTTGTTCTTATGATCATTTTAGAACTTCGTGTTCTAACAACTTCTCTTCAATTTATAGGACATTTTCCACGCTATATTGGTAGTCTCTATCTTTGGTTTTATTAGTTTGGTTTGTAAAAGGCTCTCATCCAATAAAAGTTTGAACATCTAGCCTAGCACTATATTTAGATAAGTGTTTTCACATACATGATGTATAAGAATAAAGGGTCATAACATCTATAATCAATTGTGTTCATAACTGTTGTAACATCGATGTGCAATAGTCATGTTAGTTCTGTTAGTTCACATGGGCAATAGTCATGTATTTTTGTGAATATAGTTTCGATGGTTGATCATTTTACCAAATATTATTCAAAGTTAATATAGTTTTAAGAAAATGATTAATGTAGATAATTTGTATGCCTAAAGATAGGCCTTAAAAAGGAGATCAAGGCATGTGGCAAGATCAAAGCTAGAGATAATGAAAGATAATTAGTAGAAAGGAAAACGATAAATCCTCTTAAAAAGTAAGTATGAAGTAAACATATCTTTAAGCATATAAGTTAGGTATATGTATCATTATCGTCTTATCGATAGTTTTATGATAGAATATCATAAGAATTGTTGCACGAAGGTTGTAGGAATTTTACTGGTCAACACTTCAATCAAAAATTTTAAACAACCGCGTATCGAGCGGGTACAATACCTAGTATATATATATATATATATATGGGGATGGGAATACAAGGCTGTTAGGTACCTAAGTTTCAATGTCGGACAATCACATATTATTTTTTTAAACCATAAAATTCATGGGGGCCACACATTTATTCATTAAACAATAAATAATGTGAGGGGTTCCACACCTAAGCTTAGGTATTAGACAACCTTATATTCCCTTTTTCATATATATATATATATATATATTAATTCGTAATGTAACTTTTAGTTAATTTGTGAGATAAAAGTTACTGTAACTAAAAACTAGAAGCACTTAAGCATGATACACTACTTGTTAATGCAAAAACTTGTTGAGTTTTTGTTATTGATTTAAGTCGTTTTTATTATTATTATCATACGTGATAGAGAGGGATAGATTTGCCATAGTTACCTGAGGAGTAACACTAGACTAATGACTACACATACACAGGATTAGAGTGGAACATAGGGACTTTGATCGACGTGAAAGTTTCTAAATAGTTGACTTGTCTTTCTGCCATTGACGGAATTTTTGCTGCAGCTGTAGTGTTAGTTTCTCATGTATTGTACTATTGTAAATACGTTTATCTGACATTGAATTTTGTTCATAACATTAGCCAGACAGCTTGCCCATTGATTATCATGGATAAAGAAAAGACTCATATCAGCATTGTGGTCATTGGACACAAGGATGCTGGGAAGTCAACCACCACAGGTCACTTGCTCTACAAGCTCGGTGAAGTAAAAGAGGATGTAATTGAAAAGTATGAGCAAGAGGCTGCTAAGATGGGCAAACGCTCGTTCAAATATGCTTGGGTGATGGACAAACTCAAGGAAGAGCGTGAACGTGGGAAAACTATTGATATTTCTTTGTCCAAGTTTGAAACCACTCGCTATGTCTGCACTGTCATTGATGCTCCCGGGCATCTTGACTATATCAAGAACATGATCACTGGAACCTCCCAGGGTGACTGTGCCATTCTCATCATTGACGCAACCTTTCCCTCTTTTGAGTATGGAATTTCCCATGGAGTGACTCGTGATCACACTATGCTTGCGTTTACACTTGGTGTCAAGCAAATGATTTGCTGCATAAACAAGGTACTTTTTTTTTTCTTCTTTTCTTTTATGCATATGAAGATAGTTGTAGCTGATTTCATTAATGATAACTAGCTGTGTTATATGCTTTTTTACAGATGGATGCTACTCAACCCAAATACTCGGAATGTAGGTTCAATCATATTGCCAATAGTTTGACTAAATACTTTTGGAAAGTCGGATACAACGCTAATAACATCTCATTCGTCCCAATATCTGGTTTTGAGGGCGAAAACATGACTAACAGGTCACCTAACCTTCGATGGAACACGGGTCCAACTCTACTTGAAGCCATTGACCTGATCCGTGAGCCAAAAAGACCATCTGACAAGCCTCTCCGCCTTCCCCTTCATGATGTCTATAAGATTGGTGGGATTGGAACTGTGCCAGTGGGACGTGTTGCAACTGGTGTGATCAAGCCAGGTATGGTGGTCACTTTTGGCCCAATTGGTTTGACAACTGAAGTCAAATCTGTACAGTTGCACAACAAAGAACTGCCTGAGGCATTGCCAGGAGACTTTGTTGGTTTCAATGTTCAGAATGTTGCCGCGATGGATCTTAAGCGTGGGCACGTTGCTTCAAACTCTAAGGATGACCCTGCAAAGGGTGCTGCTAGTTTTACATCTCATGTCATCGTCATGAAGCACCCAGGTCATATCAAAGCAGGGTATACACCATTGCTATATTGCCATACTTCTCGCATTGCTGTTAAGTTTGAGAAATTGTTGACCAAGATTAACCGGGCAACTTTTGAGGAGCTTGAACCGGAACCCGAGTTCTTGAAAGTTGGTGACGCTGGAATGGTGAAGATGGTTCCAGTAAAGCCCACTGGTAGTTGAGACTTTCTCTGAGTATCCTCCATTGGGTCGTTTTATTGTGAGGGACTTGAGGCAGACTGTTGCTGTGGGCGTGATCAAGAGAGTGGATAAGAGGGATCCAACTAGATGAATCGTGGTTTGTTTTATGAATGACATGAAACTTAGTTATAGCGAGTTTTAACTCTTTTGTTCTGAATTTTAGTACTTCTTGGTTGATCTTGTGGGCATGGTAAGATGGTGGTTCTGAAATTCTTTCAGGACCATACTTGGGTGCTTGATAGGTGGTGGCATTGTTTTTGGTAATTTCGTGTTTATTTTAGGGTTAAACTCACTGTAATGGATTGTACACTTATAACTTAATCTAAAGCCGAATGAAGTTACAAGTAGATATATCTATATAACTGCCAGGACTTACTGCAAGCAGTTCACGATATGCTGATTCAAATATTGTCATTCGAGTCTTCTAGTTATGGTATGCTGTAAAAGATGATAAGCAAAATATGGAGTCCTTTAAATCTTTTACTGAAAGTTTAAGTGAAAGACTATGATACCATCTATTCGTTTATTCAATTTGAACAGAAGATAAAACTCATAATCATAGTACCATCTCTTTTACTTCTGAGTGTATGTAAAGTGACTGTATCCTGTTGCTCAGGTTCAACAACCAAGTAACTGGTTTGGTTTTGTTGGTATAGCCCGGTATCTGGAATATCCTTGTGGATTTTAAAGCAAAGAAAGCCATGCAAAATGTGTAGTGAAATATGACATGTTTCTTGTTTTAGATGATCAGTAGTGGTTCTTGCAGAGCCAAATAACAGAAAGCTGACTTTGGCGACCTCCGTGGATCTGACATTGATGGTGGCCGTTTCAGCAAGTTGTGACAATGTGACTTCATTGTTAGGCTTCCAAAAATGAAGATATGATCATTAGCTATGGCAGAATTCTGGGAGAATAACACCAGCTGTTTTAAGTAAATTACTAAAAATTTAACACGAAACCAATGGTGTAGAATACAATCATCAAATGAACGGCTTCAACAGAGTCTTTGGTGTATACAAAGGTTCTCTGTGATTCTTAGCAATGTACACATGAAGGCAACTAGAGAGTTTTTAACTCAAATTTATGAAAGTCCAGCTCAAAGCGAAACTTGAATTGATATACGATATGAAGGTAATTAAGACCCCTTCAAACACCCTTTCTAGAACCATCAATCCCCGGATTAAAATCTCTCCCAGGGACAACCTGGTTGAAAGGCCTAAAGTTGGTGAAGACGATACCAATGTATGCGCGGTAAGAGTTGTTATATAGTAGAGGGCTATTAACTTCGTATATACACAAACATTAACAATTTATGTCCCAAAAAAACATAAACCCACAATGTTTTGGTTGATAGTTGATACGACGAAGTCTTAGACTCTTAGCATTATGTTGTATGCCTTGTTTGTATAGATTGGATGAGATATAACTTTACTTCACATGTACACCCACGGTTTTTAAAAAAATATATATATACTTTATATAGTACTAGATTAAACCCAGACATTGTCCGGGCCTGACCGATAAGGGTCTGCACTAGAGAGCCCCGTCACTCTCAATACCTAGTAGGAGGAGAAACCTCCAACTAAACCGCCCGAAGGCACAACTTAAACCTGCTACACTGAAGTACTTTATTTGTGAAATACCTTGAAATGTCCTTCCCATGTATCGAACTAGAAATCACCAACATGAAAAACTGGTGCTCAACCATTGAAATATAAGACCATAAGGGGAAGTACTATATTCATATTTGTATTAGTATGTTAGGATAAATAATAAATTTAGAGATATACATTAAATAATTAAATGATTTAAAAAAGATTTAGTTGCATATGAGAAGATAAGATATAATTAAAGCTAACAAATATTTTATTAAAAACATTATCGTTGAACAAATTTTAAGATATTAATTAATTAATATTTATATATAAAAAGTATAAAGATTATTAAAAGAGATAGACTTTTAAGTTTTAACCACAATTTTACATATAAGAAAAAAGCTTACTTGTCAACACAAAAGAATAGCCACATAAGCATTTGAATATCATCTCTTAGAGTTATAGAGAGATTAATGTACGTTATTATAAATACCAAAATTAAAAAGTCGTCAAAAATATATCGAATTGCATCTCTAATGAAAGATGATGAAATTTTAAGACTACTCATACTTTTTTCCATCTAACGATTTACGGTTTGAGATAAAACATTTTGAATGATTGAATTTTCTTATTTAATTGAAAAGTGGGGGAAATATGTGATCCGAATTGTTCTCACTTTTTTTTTTGTTTTTTTTTTTTAGTTCTTAAATAACCCTTCCTCAGATACTGTCATATTAAAAAGAGTTATAGATTAAACGTACATAACCCCTTAAATTTTACATAATCCCCCTGAAATACACATTGTTTTACTTAAGATAGTTGGTACATGCTTTCTCCTTTCATTTATTCATGACAATGTATCATAATCAAACTCTTCCCCTCTTGACACTATTTGGTGATTTTTGAACTTAGGCCGAATAAACATACAAGCAATTAAAATATGCATTCAATAGTTTTTTTTTAAACAGCGAGTTAATAATTAGCAATTAGATGCATTCACTAGTTTGATCGGTTTGTAATCTATTGATCCTTGTTCTTATATTACTAATTAATCTCGTGGTACACAAACCCGTTTGGTTGAAATGATTATACATTATCTCTTAACCAAAAACAATGTATTTTTATAACGAGGTATTTATCTCGATGTCCATAAGTTCACAGCAACACATAATTCCGACTACTGTTATGAGTGGAATGACTGAAACAACCTCGTCGAAGGTTACTCTTTTTAAATAGGACATCGAAGCAAATCAATCTTGCTTAAGTTCTAGTCACCATGTATGCGTATAAATTGTATAGGTTTTTTTATAAGCCATCACACCACATTTCTACTATTTAAATTAAGGTTAAAAGACCAAATTTGTCACTCAGAATACATGGAAAGAGTTATTTGTCACTCATTTTCTTATAAGGGTTTATTTGCCACTATAACTAATACATAAGTGTAACTTTGCCACTTTAAATACATTAAAAGTAACTCATATTGGTATTTTCTGTTTAGAATTTACTATTGTTAACGAATATGGCAATATTGGATGATCTAATGCTATTCATCTTTGTAAAGAACAACCCAAAGTGTTCGAGAAATGATATTCATTTTTTAAAAAACAACCCAAAGTGTCCGAGGAAAGAAAAGAAAACCAACTCATGAACGATCCACCCTTAAAGGAAATAAAACAAGGGTTTAGTATTTAGAAGTGTAATGAACTTTTACACCTTTTCTATTGTATGAATGTAACTTACATTTGGTGCATTGTAGGAAATAACTTTATAAAACTATTCAAATAATGTAACATTTTGACATGCACCAATCAAAAAATTACACGTGCTAGCTCATATAATTTGCCACGTATACACTTTTACATTATTTGAACAGTTTTATAAAGTTTCTTCCTACAATGCACCAAATCTAAGTTATATTCATACAATAGAAAAAGTGTAAAAGTTTCTTACACTTCCAGATACTAAACTCATAAAACAACAGGTTTTGATGGTCATGCAAACGGTAATATTAAGCTACAATTATGAACTAGTCAAGAGTCATTCCTTTAAAATCGGAAATAACACCGTACTAACCTCGGGTGCAACGTTTAGACAGAAGTTGCCTACAAAAAGCAACAAATAGAAATAGTTTTAATTTTTATTATTATCTCTTTAAAACTAATGGTGCTTGTTGTCGTTGTAGTGAAATTTATGAGAAACGTTGTAGCTGAATTTATTTTCAAAACGGTTTTGTTTGTTTTCGGGTTTTGTTTTTTTTTTTGGGGTTTTGGTTTTTTCAGTTTTGGATCACGGTTCGGTCTAGTTTTTTCGGTTTTCCGGTTCCTTTTATCACACCCCTATCACTAATGGCAAAATTACACTTATGTAGTAGTTGTAGTAGCAAATAAGCCCTTGTGAAAAAAGAGTGGCAAAATAACTCTTTTGATGTATTTAAAGTGACAAATTTGCCCTTTTAACCTTAAATTAACATTAACCCACATGTTGCAAACGTGCAACAATAATAATATCTAGCAAGATTGATAATCAACAACCCAAATCTCAAATTTGTCCTCACATTTATTACAATGAACATATATAAGGCTGAAAAATAGATCCACACAAAGCATCACAAATACCGATTTATAACAACCATTAGGGTGAAAAGGTATAGTTACCATCATGCCAAATTTTGACATGTTCGTAGCCAATATTAAATTATGCCACGTAGCCAACAAAAAAGCATGCTAAAACATTAAACATGTCACAAATTGTCAAATCTATGCCAAATTTTTACATGCAACCATAAATGCTTCAAGACTTGTATTGTACAACTATTGGATACATGCCTTTACTTACCGATGTCGATTTTTCTTGCCAATGCCGATGCCAAAAGATGTCGATTTCACATGTGGATGCTCACTTTCCGATCATATCCTTTACTCTTATTATAATCTCCACCGATAGAAACATTAGATTTCATAATCATCTATTCAATAACATCAAAAAACTTCTTACCCTAGAGAGCCTAATTTCAATATACCAAACTAAGAATGTAACTAAATTTGCACTAAAAAAATCCAAATAAAAATATGATGAATTGACATTGAACTAAGGTAGAAAAAAAAAATCAATCAATGTTCTTTATAAATTCTAAAACTTTTCAATTGGGTACCCATATAACATAACAAGCACATGATAGAAAAACCAAAACTACTCAAACACAAAGCCCCATTGTGTTGTTTTGGGCTTTTGCTTCTCATTCTCAAAGTTATCTTTCGTTGATAGATACATATATAACACATATACATGTATATACATACAATAAATACCTATACAATAATATGTAAGTAGCTGAATTCTCTCCGACCCTTGCTCACATTTGTCCCCCTTCTCGCTCTAGACCACCGCTCTTGTTTCTCTCTCTAAAACCTCTCACCATTATCAGCTTTCTTGAAAATTACATTTGGCAATTGATTTTCTTGATGGGTGTTGCCAATTAGAGGTTTTTAGATAAATAAAACCTCATCAGGTTTGCAAATTTTTAATTGGATTTTTTTATTGCAATATTGATTTGGGGATTTTGATGTGTTTGTTTTGCCCCTTTTTTGATTTAAGTTAGTTTTGATTAATATAGGGTTCTTGAAGTTAAGTTGAAAGGTTATTCATTTATGCTTATTAGAATTGGGCGTTAAGATTCATTAATGTTTGTAATTGAGTGTTTTTTCTTATGTGAATTAGTCATGATTTTGTGGATCGTTTAGGGGTGTAATTCTTGATCTATAGGGGATTTGTTTGAAGGTTTTTTTTGTTGTTATTAAGAAAGATAGTTTTTTGGGGTGAAAAGTTTGAATCTTTAGTGTGTTTGGGTGTTTTTTTAGTTTAGTTTAGAGTGTGTTTGATGATTGGTTCTGTCGGGATTTGTGAGATGAATCGTAGAGTTCGAAGAAAGTGTGCGAAAGGAACCCAAAAGTTGGATTTGCCAAATCAACCAGAAACCGAGGATGCAGATTATTTAAAACTGAATGCAGATGGATTTGTTGATTGGACTAGATTGCCCGATGATACTGTAATTCAGCTTTTTACTCATTTGAACTATCGTGATCGGGCTAATTTTTCATCAGCTTGCAAAAGCTGGAGATCACTTGGATCATCTTCGTGCTTATGGCAATCGTTAGATCTTCGTGCTCATAAATGTGATTGGGGAATAATGGCTTCATTAGCTTCTCGGTGTGCTAATCTCCAAAAGCTTCGGTTTCGTGGGGCTGACAATGCTGATTCCCTAATCAATCTTCAAGCTAAAAATCTGAAAGATTTAAGCGGTGATTACTGTAGGAAACTGACGGACTCAACTCTTGCAGTAATTGTAGCCCGTCACAAGCTTCTAGAAAGCCTCCAACTTGGGCCCGATTTTTGTGAACGAATTACAAGTGATGCAATAGTTGCAATAGGTTTTTGCTGCCCAATGTTGAAAAAGCTTCGGCTTTCGGGAATTCGTGATGTGACCAAAGATGCCTTAAATGCTCTAGCGACACATTGCCCGGATCTTTCTGAAATTGGGTTTATTGATTGTCTTAAGGTTGATGAGGTGGCATTAGGAAAAGTGTTGTCCCTCCGTTTTCTATCTGTTGCTGGAACCACAAGTTTAAAGTGGGATTTGGTTGGTGAAAATTGGAGCAAGCTCCCGAATTTAATAGGTTTAGATGTTTCTAGAACTGATGTTGTTCCGAATGTTGTTATGCGGCTTTTTTCGTCATTAAAAACTTTAAAAGTTTTGTGTGCTTTTAATTGTCCGTCTTTAGAGGAAGACACCACTGTTTTTACCAAGAGCAGTTGTCATGGTAAAATGATGCTTAGTTTCTTTAATGACACCTTTAAAGAACTATCTCCTATGTTCCCCAAAACAGAGAAGGAGCAAAATATTTTCTCGGATTGGAGAAACGAGTCATTGAAGAAAGACGATAATTTGGATGAGCTTATGACTTGGATTGAATGGATTCTTTCACATTCACTTTTACGTATAGCTGAGAGTAACCCACACGGGCTTGATCAGTTTTGGCTCACACAAGGTGCAGATCTTTTGCTCAGTTTATTGCAGAGTTCTCAAGAGGATGTTCAAGAACGGGCTGCCACTGGGCTTGCAACTTTTGTGGTAGTTGATGATGAAAACACTAATGTTGATGTAGGACGAGCTGAGGCCGTCATGAAAGGTGGCGGCATTCAGCTTCTTTTAAACCTCGCAAGATCTTGGAAGGAGGGTATTCAATCAGAAGCCACAAAGGTTGAATCTTTTGCGTCTTATAGATTCATTAAATTACGAAAGTATAAGGAAATTCATGGTATAATACAACACTTGTTTCTTGTAGGCTATTGCAAATCTTTCAGTGAATCCCGCATTTGCAAAATCGGTGGCAGGAGGTGGTGGCATTGCCATTCTTGCAAGCCTGGCAAGATCTATGAACAGATTGGTGGCTGAAGAGGCCGCCGGAGGGCTTTGGAATCTTTCTGTTGGGGAGGAGCATAAGGTTTCTTTTTTATCTGTTTGTCAGACATCAAAACTTTGACTTCCTATTTATGTATTACTCGTATTTATAAAGGATAATTGTATTTCAGGGAGCTATTGCTGAAGCTGGTGGCATAAAAGCTTTAGTTGATTTAATCTTTAAATGGCCCAAAGGTGGTGATGGCGTCCTGGTATGTGTCTCACTTTTGTGTTGCATTGGAAAAAGCTCAGTATAACTAAAAATAACCAAGAAAAGGAAAGTGGGTAATCTATAAAGTAACAAAATATGTACCATAATCTAGTATGATACTTTTATGAAGGCAGGGGCCTGTTTCTGAATAATTTCTTGAATTTCAATCAAATGTCAGCGTTGAATAATATATATATATTTTTTTAGTATAACTAACCTTAACAAGAAAGGCCGAAATGATAACCCAGAAAGTAAAAGTTGTGAGTTAAGAATATCGAAGAAAAAGTAAAAGTTGTAGAATAACAAGTTTAGTAAGCACTATATTTGATCTTTGAAAAGGTAGGAACTTATTTCTTACAGTTTTTTTTTTATTTTCAGGAACGAGCAGCGGGGGCACTTGCCAATCTGGCGGCTGATGATAAGTGTAGTATGGAAGTTGCAACCGTTGGTGGTATTAATGCTTTAGTAACACTTGCTCGTAAATGCAAGCATGAGGGTGTGCAGGAGCAGGTAATTTGGTATTATAGGTTGGAGAAATGGTAAACTTAGCAATAAGTTTCCTAATTGACAAAAAAAAAGCGACAATTGTGTACCAAGTTGGTGAGGGATAAAGGTGGCAAAATGGACAGCCCAGATGGGTTTGATAAGGCACCAAAAGGAAAAAAATTATGTGTGGGGAAAAAACCGTTACTGGTTGGGCTGACCGCGCAACAGTATATGTGTATTTTGTAAATAATTTGTTTCAGGATGATGTACAAGTGGAATATATATTTAGTATAAAAAGATAAGCACTTGTAAGCATTTGAAATAGATGTTAGGCGAGGATTGACACATTTGACCCATAATCAACAAAATGGAACATGATTTGGCCTATCCTTAATATAGATGGGTTTAAAGTTTCTTTCTACTGCGAGGAAAGTTAATGAAAGTCAAAGAAAATATCAAAGATCTGAACTTTGCATACCATCTCTTATTTTGTGATAATTGTATAGGCGGCTCGCGCTTTGGCTAATTTGGCTGCTCATGGAGACAGCAACACTAACAATGCAGCCGTGGGACAAGAAGCTGGAGCACTTGAGGCACTTGTTCTACTGATTCGTTCTCAACATGATGGTGTCAGGTATTTTATTCTGAATTCAGTATGCCAGTATTTCATTTAAAAGGTGTTCAGATTTGTCTTTTCGAACAGATTTTTTGATGGTTGCTAGTAAGAATCACTTTTTAGAATATGTATAAACATATTCCGTTTCTGATGATCTTATTTGAGCAATTAGCTCAACAACTGCCAGTAAGCCGATTATCTTATACCCTTTTTATGACCTTACATTTACTCCCATTAAACCAATATCTGTCTCATGTCCCACAATAATATCCTTTTTGGTCTTTCACCTTTAATTCCTTGAACAATCAGAATTGCTAAAATACATTAACATCTGATTCATAGGATCATTACAGCTTGAAACAACAAAAGCATGTCTAAAGACTATCCTGAAAGCCCTTTTTATAACAGTTGCGTATCTCTGAATCTGTTGTTGAGTATCATATAACCACTTACGAAATGTGCATCCAAACATCCCTTAGTCTTCTTTTATGTGCCTTTGATTGGAGAGCACTTACTGCTGACTTGTATTATTATGTACTTGTATGAAACACATTTGTCTTCAATAGGCAAGAAGCGGCTGGTGCATTGTGGAATTTATCATTTGATGACAGAAACCGAGAAGGAATTGCATTAGCTGGCGGTGTCGAAGCCTTGGTGTGTTGTTTTGTTCCTTAATTTCTGATACCTTGGTTTGTTGCATACTCATGTATAAGTGGCAAAATGGGTGGGTGTGAGTAACAGTCAAAATGGAGAATCTTATATTATGGGTTGAAATAGGAAGGGTAGGGTTGGGTTTTGACCCACCAACACTCTTTTGTCCATTTCTTTACCTTTTTTAATTTACAAAAATGTGTTAATCATAATTAAAGAGCTATAAATTAGGATTAAAGTTGTTTCACCTAGTCCGTGTAAGGATGTTATGTGGGTTAAACATACAATCTGTTGGAATTTTCTGTTGCTTGGCTCATGTGTAGTATTGGATCTGCTTCTTAGCTGATTTTTGTTTAGATTGATTCGCTTGAGCCATTACAGTCTTACAGAGGGAGTTAAACCCTACCTTAATCAACCAATGTGGTTGCATAGACACTATATTCATTTAATCTATAAGATGAAAATGACAACCAGGTGCTAGTTTTACCAATATTGACTAACAAAGATAAGAGCTTTAGGTATTAGCTTCAGTGAATAATATCTTATTATCATAGAAAACAGGGTGTTTCTTTTACTTTTATCATTTTCCCCAGATTTATATACCCCATTAATGTGGCCCTCAGGCCTCAGATCATATTTTCAGTTCTTCACTCGTGACATAACTTGAAACGGATACACACATTAATGATGCTAAACGACGAAAACAAATAGAAGATCTTAATGCCTTACCACTAAGGCGCTAATGTAAAAGAGGCAGAATTTAAGTTCATGATATGGCCTATGAAAGATTTATATTTGAGCTCATTGATCTTATTTGTTTGAAAGCGCTACCATTATTGCAGCCATCTGATACGACTATCAATCTTGAAAACTGAAAAAGTGTGTATTAAGCAGTTTCTTTTTGTCCTATTTTTCAGGTTGCTCTTGCACAATCATGTTCAAATGCCTCTTCGAGTCTTCAGGAGAGAGCAGCTGGTGCGCTTTGGGGCCTCTCAGTTTCGGAAGCCAATAGGTACACATAGAAAGAAAAAGAAAATCTCCTGATTTTTTCCTATGAGCTGCAAAAGTCAACTTTTGACTTAACTAAGATCTTCATTTAGAGCATCGATCCTTTCTTTTTCCGAAACTATACCCAATCTATTTATTTATTGTGTCTCACACAAGTATTAAATATGATTTAAAAAGTGTAAGTTTTCTTTACCGGTTAAATGTTCTTATTGAGGCATGTGCACGGGTCAAAACCCAGCCCGACCAGTGCAAACCCGTGACCCGGTAAAGCAACAAAATCGAACCTGTTACCGAAAGGGGCAGGTCAGTTCGGACGGGTTCGGTTTTCGGGTTTAAGGGACTTTTGTTTCTCACTTGTCAAATCCTGGCTCGAAACCCGGCGGAGCAACAAAATTAAACCCGTGATCCAGCCCGTTACCCTATCGGGTGGGTCGGTTCGGGTCTGGTCTGTGTCGCGGGTTTCCGGGTCATGCTCATTCCTAGTTCTTATAATACCCATGAGACGTTGTAAAAGAGGATCTTATGTTCTCAATAATGGTAATTTGATCTTGCAACTCTAGATAATCTTTTAAATCATATATAATCAATTAATCATTGTCGTCCAGCTGTAGTATTGTACTCATTTTGTGGTGTACTATACTTTCTCTTTACTAGCATTGCAATTGGACGAGAAGGGGGCGTTGCACCACTTATAACGCTGGCACGGTCTCAGACAGAAGTGAGTGACTATTACTCTGTCTAGTTTCACTAGATGCTTACAGGTTTATGTTCTTATATTAAAATTATGATGCTTGTAAAGAAAGTCACATCATGCGTGTCAAGCTTTTTATTCAGCCCTTTTTTTTTTGGGGGGGGTTAGATGTGCGTGTTGAAATTGATTATCTGATTATTGTGACTTGAACTCTTGAAGTCACTGTAACCAGTTTTTTGTGTTACGTCAATTACATTCTGCTTTGCATTATATGACTATTTAGGAATGAGACTATATCCATTTTGTTTAATCAGTTTCATACCAGCTATCACAAAAGCGAGTGTATATAAGATCATCTATTTATCTCTTCTTTCAGTGTAATATAAGAGACTCTATCTCAGGTTTCCACAGGGAAACTCTTTTCTTTACCCCAATGTCCCTTTTGATCACTTTCTGTATTATCTTGTTACATACTTAAACAGTCAAGCAGCAGATTATTCAATTATTACAACTCCAAATAGCGAATACATGAAATAGCACATAATCGCTTTTATAACGTACATCCAAACACTATTACATAGCACATAATCACTTATGTACATCCAAACGTCGCATATTTTTATTTTTATTTTGAAGACAAAGGCTTATTTTTTTTAACTATATAATAATCACACCAAATGTCTCAAGCGAGACTCGAATCCACAACCTCTTTGTTGATGCATCACACTTAATACCGCTAGGCCAAAGGCACATTGACTCCTATAATTTTATCTTAATACAACGGTTTAGGCATTTTAGACTTTTGACTGTAAAAGCATCAGCTTTTTATACCTTATCTTTAGTCACGTTTAACTACCTGTTAATTACACCAATTGCTCAAGCAAGACTGTGACCCGTTAAGTTTATTGCTATCATATAGCTTTTTGTAACTCATCATTAGTCATTGTCCTCTATATTTGTATACAATTATGCTATATGATAGCAATAAACTTAATTTTGTTTAAATGTTGTTGGGGTATTAGGATGTTCACGAGACTGCTGCTGGAGCTCTTTGGAATCTTGCATTTAACCCTGGCAATGCTCTGCGGATAGTGGAGGATGGTGGGGTTCCAGCCTTAATTCATCTCTGCTCTTCATCAATGTCGAAAATGGCGCGTTTCATGGCTGCTTTAGCTTTGGCATACATGTTTGATGGGAGGTAAAGCTTCAAGGAATGATCGTGGAATATATATGTACTTTTACATTGGTTTTATACAACTTCCTTGGAAGAAGTTTAAATTTATACTGTTTTGTTATTTTGTACAGAATGGATGAATATGCACTGGTAGGGAGTTCAGCTGAAAGTGCTTCAAAGAGTGTTGGCTTAGAAAGAGCAAGGAAAATGGCCTTGAAACACATTGAAACTTTTGTGTTGACTTTCGCTGACCCACACGCGTTTTCTGCTGCGGCATTATCATCAGCTCCTGCCCCTTTGGCACAAGTAACTGAATCAGCTCGTATTCTCGAAGCAGGTCATTTACGGTGCAGGTACTCATACACTCATACATATACTCTTATATGGACTGATACATATATACTTCTTTTGATTGATAAAAATACATACATATACACTCATACATCTATACGCATACGAAAACATTTCTTTAATTTATAAAGTATACAAAAAGTATCCCAACTAAACTACTATATTGGAAATTCACTTCATGTAATCCGAGGTTTCTGCCATTGAAGGGAATATTAGTCATCTGAGGCCTAGAATAAGGTGAAGCCTTAGTGACCAACAGGCCATTGGCTAATGGACTCTTCATGTAATAGATCCCCTGCGTGCACTATGAAGTTCCCAGTAGTTGAGGGAATCTTAGTCATTTGAGAGCTTTTGATACAGTTGGAGGTTAATAGGTCATACAGTTGGAGGTTATTAAAATGAGGAATTTTTTTGGTATAAGTACCCCAAACACCTCATCCGTCCCAAAATAAGTGGGCACTAGACAAAGGTACACAATTCTAAAAATGTGCAGTGATTGCCTTTTAATCACTCAAATGTCCATTTTACTTTTATAAATCAAACAAAGTTTTAGGATTGCTTTTTTGTGATATAATGTGACACTAATGATAGAGTGGGAAACTTGGAAATATAGTTTGGAAGTGTACATTCTTTTTGGACAAACTAAAATCGAAATGTGATCATTTATTTTGGGATGTAAGCGGCAGTAAGTGTGAGATTCTCACCCAGGGCATTTCAGTAACTAGAGGACTGAAAAAGGAACTAGAAGCGTGGGTGCGGCTTAAAGCGACTAAATTCCCCCGGCCAATGGAAATCATTATATTAAAAATCCACTATATTTAATATGAAGCTTTTGTTGGTGAAAGGCATTTTAGTAGCTGTATGTCTAAGACATAAGTGGCATAAACATCTTAAATTCTCTCTAATTGATCAAGGTAGGCCTTAAAGTCAAACATATACATCAGATGTGGTCCCAGTGATTTATACAATCTCATGTTATCAATCTAGTACATGTTATCTGAAGTTCTGGAAGTGAAGGGCATATTGGTCCTAAAACAAACAGAAGCTGGGATATGTTTTGAACTGAATATATTATCCCTGAATAATGTAATCTTTATATATGATTATATGATAGAAACTACACTTTTAGTATTCATGGTAAACGGGGAATTACTTTTGAATTGCATAATCTACTTCAAAATGTTTTCATATAGTAATTAATTCGAAAAATTATCCTGTAAACGCAAAAGGGAAGCATGTCTATGACCTGAAAAGCTCCTGAAGCTGGTTGGTCTACATATGGCATAACTTATTTGTTTTTAAATATTCTCAGCGGAGCTGAAATTGGACGTTTTGTATCCATGTTGCGTAATCAATCTCCCGTGCTCAAAGCGTGCGCTGCATTTGCTCTTCTTCAGGTTTAACACGGTCAAACTTACAATTTCTATCTCCTTTGTAACGTAACTAGTTTTGCTTATTTTGATTATAAAATTTTACAGTTCACTGTTCCGGGTGGGCGACATGCACCTCACCATGTGAACCTGTTGCAAGACTCGGGTGCCCCGCGTGTTCTAAGGGCTGCAGCTGCAGCAGCTTCAGCTCCACTTGAGGCAAAGATATTTGCAAGAATTGTGCTCAGGAATCTGGAGCATCACCAGATAGAAGCGTCAGTCTAAAAATGTAGCAGGTCAACTTAGAAAGCGTTGGTAATAAAGTCAACCCAAATGTCAACAATTATATACCGTATACTCATAACCCCTCGCCCCCCTTCTTTCCCATAGTGGCTGCAGATATTTTGGACCATAACTCAGTGAGTCGAAGTTTGTTTTGTAAGAGTTATATCTGTACAATTTTTATTTTTTTTTTATCTATTTTTAAAGCTGCCTAGTTGTGAAGATTATTGTTGCATCTTTATTACTTCCTATTCTTTTCGTTCTAATTTCAAATAGGCCAGGGCTGAACTATATAGTTCATAGAGTATGCATGCGCATAACTTGATAACCCTTTTTATAGTGGAACAAGATCAATTTTTCAATTTAATTTACGGAATTGGTTAAATGGTATTTTTCCAATGCATACTTCTGTAAAAAAATTTAACTATTGCCAAGGTTATGTTTTGTTTCAGTTGGACTCTGACTCCACTCTTTGAGTAAAATGCTTTAAATTATCATTATTAAGAGATGTAGAGGGAGGAGGCAAGGGAAGGAACTCTTACATATATCTCTACAAAACATCAAAATCAAGATATCTTATATGTCCAAAATAATATAACTTAATAGTAAAAAATGTCCAATAAAATGTCACATGTCCAAATAGTGAAAAATGTAAAAATTTTGAACTCCTAATTTTTGTTCATTAATTAACTAAATGAAATTTATATTATCTATACTATATTAAGCAAATCTATTATTGAAATTCAACTTTTCAATATTAATATTAATTCTCAACTACTCATTTTTTTTCTTTCTCCTCAAATATTAACCATTTATTTTTTTTCTCTCCTCCATAAATCATTTTATTTTTTTAATTCATTCAAAATCTTTTATCTAAAAAAACTGTACATTGATAAATTATAATAATTATATGGGTGTTCTTAAAATTTTATGTTCTTTCATTAGAGATGTCATTTGATATATTTTCGATGAATTTTTAAATCCGAGATGGAGCCTGAACGGCTAAGGCATTTGGCTATCACACTCTATAGTCTATCACAACCTATTATCTATCCTACTCTAATACCTATCACCCTCACCATCTAACCGCCCGAATGCGCGGATACTTTGTCTCGTCTTCTATGTAAATAAAATGACATTAAGTCACTCTAGCTCACATTTTGTCTCAATATTAGAAATTTTAATTTTATTGCATTTTGTTGATAGAGATACAAGAATCAGGGCATTATGGAATATCTTCTTGGCCCTTTTTGTTTTAAAGCAATTTATATATTAGTATTAGTGTTTAGGCCCGTCCATTGGACGGATAGTCTTAAGATTTATAAATCTTATAATAATTGTGAAACAAAAAGTGTATGACCAATATCATAACTTAATGAATACGAAAGTTAAAGAAGAAACATATGAAATTTTACTCCATATAAATATTGATTCCAGTTTACCTTTTTTTTTTCCAACTATAGTTAAATAAAAAGAGAAACAAAAAAAGTGCATGAGCAATATCACAACTTAATGAATACGAAAGCTAAAGAAGAAACATATGAAAATTAACTACATATAAATATTGATTCCATTTTACTTTTTTTTTTTTTTCAACTTTAGTTAAATAAAAAGAGAAACAAAAAGTGTAAAGTACACAAAGTCGTAGATGATGGTTAACATTTGTTGGCTTAAGAGATAATAATAACACCAACATAAGAATTCAAATGTTAAGAAATAATAATGATTAAATATGAACAAAGTATATAAATAAAAAACCTTTTTGGTAGTCGATCGTAGCTTATCTTTTTTTGCCGTAGATTTTTTCTTAGGGTTGAGAATATGTGAGAATTTTTTCTAAGTGATATATATAATAATAATAACAATAACAACAACAACAACAACAACAACAACAATAATAATAATAATAATAATAATAATAATAATAATAATAATAATAAATTTTATTAAAGGTTGTCCATTTTTTATTAAATAAATATTTAAAAAATAGAGGATTAATAAGAATGAAGTATTAAGTTAAAGAAAGAGATTAAGGGTGTCAAGTGTAACAACAACCCATCTTTTAGTTTTATTAAGGAGCTTATTGAGGGCTTTTAAGGGGATGGGGCTTTTGGATTTTAAAATAAAAAATCCTCTTGTAAAAATAGTCTTGTTTCGTTAGGAAGGGTTTGGGATTTTATAATTAAAAAAAAAAAGCCCCAATGGGATTTTAAATAAAAGCTCTTAGAAGAAGCGTTGAAAAAAAAACTCCAATCCCTACTTATTCAAATTACCAAAATAGGCTTTTTACAACTGTGCTTACATATCCACCCCTATGAAGTTAACTGGGTATGTGATTTTACAGCTAATTAAAGGCAAAAAATCAGCGGAAGGATTACTTTAATGGACTAGACAGTATGCATTCAAATCACACGTGTTTATCAACATGGTTTGCTTAAAGATTTTTTTGGCTGCAGCATGATTAGATGACATGTTGCCATGTTTGTATATATATTTTATTTATATCTATTTAAATAGTTAACTGTTTTTTTACTTATATTTTGGAAGCCTGGAAGGCCAATACGAATAAGTTTATTAGAAGTAATTGACTAGCAGGATGCTAACAAGATCCTCCTATATGTCATGCCATCATCAAAAGGTAATATTGTTTGATCATAAGTACGGTAGCTCTTATGATATGGTGGTTAATATTGTTTTGTACAAAGACTTGTTTAAGCATAGTTATTTAGGTTACTGCTATCCTTCGAGTGATTACAATTTGTATAGATCACATATTAATTTTATAGATTTCTTATGTTTTTTTGGTAAGTAAATTCTATGCCCATTAATGTAATTATACATTTTTTAGCTACATTTCACAGCTTGTTACCAAATACTTTTATACAATTAGAAGCTTTAGTTTTACAACCCCAACCTTCAGCTTCAGTTTTCAATTCTAGCCACAGCCTCTAGTTTCAGCCTTAACCCGTAACTCCAGCTACTTTTGCCATACATACCCTATATAACCAGCTATGGGGCTGCACAACAACATATTGAGATCTTCACACAAGTAATAAGCTAGTGCTTTATATAAAGTGCTACAAATAATATGCTCACCTTTATCTAGGCTCTGTGTCAGAGTTTCTACATTATTTAAAAAAACTGAAAACTCTTTATTTATGCCCAGTTAACACTAGTGTGTTACTAGCAATGGATAACGTTTATTTAAAATTATTGAAAACTCTTTATTTATGCCCAGCTAAATTTCTAATTTTATTTTTTTACACATACATGAGATATTTCAGGAGGATAATAGTATGGATTGATATAATATTGTTGATTTTTCTTTGTTGGATACTTTGCTTTATGTGTATGTTTAACATGTTTGATATTTATTAATGTATTAACAATAACAATATTCATTTCAGCTTTATTAATCCGAAAGTTTTACAAGAGTTGTGTAAATTGTATCGTTGTCTATTTTTTTTGAAAGATAAATTTCGCTTGAGAACTTCGTGTCGCGATTCATCAATTAATCTAATTAATCTAATGACTCTATTTAAAAATTGAACTAATGAACTTCATCAAAAAGTTCATATTTTTCTAGTTATATATTAAGGTTTCTCTTTTTATACTCGTATATCTATATACATAATAAAACAATAGTTATCCTGACTTTTTAAAGTCATCCATCTCAAATTAAAATTATCTCTTAACATGCCACATAAGATTTATCCTACATGACACCTCCATATTTTTTTCACACTAATAGATTTTCATTAAATAATATAATATAATATAATATAATTATACATATATTTTAAATATGGCATATAGAAAAAGCATATATATATATACTTTATATTTATATAAATCAAACATATATAAAAAATCACGACTAACATTGCATGACATGTTTTAACTTTTTTATTTTAACTATAAACACTTCATAATTCATGACTCATAATCCATGATATTTTATTACCTTTTCAATCATAGCCTTTTAAACCCTTCTTTCAACCTAAAGCTAGCTTTAAACATTGCCACATAGGATTGTATCCTACGTGGCATCTCCATACTTTTTTTATAAAATTTATCTTATAACCTCTATTTATTCTCAAACCAATGTAATTTATTATATTAAATATAACATAAAATATTAAATCAAAACTATATACACAATATTAAAAAAAAAAAAACTCAAAACCCATAATATTAAGATATAAGAAGACGTCCAATACATCTATTAATTTGGCAATGATATTTGACATAAATAATATTATTTATTAAAATATATACAACTTTGAAGACTATATCAAATTTTAAAATTTATTTAAAAATATTATTAGGTTATACACGACCAAACAATTTTGTTGTTTCTCCTTCGTTATCTTGGCCGAAACCTTAACCAAAATTAGTTATTTTAGCTACAAAAAAATGCCTATTTTATAATGATAATAGTAGTTATTTTGAGTTTTACGAATAAATTTCTTGATTGTTGGAGATAAAATACTTTATTTCCTAATTGTGTTTAGGATTATTTTTTCCCGTCACTACATAAGGTTTTTTCTCCATCTTTTCAGCATAACTGAAAGCAAAAACTATAATGATTTTATCTTATTAGTTTTTACTTATTCGTATTGTATTTATGTGTATTTTATATGACTAAATTTTTGTCATGTTTAGTTTTTTTACTTTGTATATATTATTTCGTTTGATGAATATATAGATATCATGCTACATTATCGATTTACGTTTGATTTGTTGATGATATCAAAATATCTTAGGTTAAATGTTGGTGTGTAATCACTATAGTAGGTTTAGTGACTGTGATATCGACATGTCAGAAAAGACAAAAAATGATCAAAGTAATCCAGGAATTAACCATTAACTATAACATAATCAATTTCAACATAATAAGCCTATAGAATAGCTATTTATTAATGCATAAAATAACCTTTTTAACTAGCCGCGCATCGCGCGGGGTAAAATATCTAGTATATATATATATATATATATATAGTCATAGAGATTGTATCAAGAAAAAGGCAACAGGCTTAGATTTATACTAAAAATTCTTAAAAGAAGCCGTGTATAACTTTCCAAAGTAGGCACCGTAGGCTTGTTAGTGTTGGGCCTAAATGGGCCAAAGGGAAACGTAATTATAAACGGAGGGAGTTATATATTCTATCATCACATTATTATTAAATATAAATAATGCTATATTTAAAAAAACCAAACCACTCGAGAGTTTCTCTGTATCATCAACAACCATAAATTTACATTCGTTGTCGCTCTCGATCAAACCCTTGCGTGGCCCCCTCCTTCACAAACAAGCAATTATTGCCAGGTTAATTTCATTTATATATTTTTATCAATTAATCTGTTTTACACATATGATTCAATTCGTTCAGTATATACTTATATATATATGATTCGTAATCCTAGTTAAACATATACAGTATAATCTACTTTATATGGAATTGGCTCCCAATTGACTCTATGATAACGTGACTTGAAAACAGGAATACTTACTCTTAATCGATCAGGAGCACCTGCCAACAATTTAAGTATGAGCAGTAGTAGTAGTAGTTATTGTTCATCCACAAGTAATAAGCGTGCAAGAAGAAAAAAGCCTTTATTATTATCAGCAACGTCTAATTATAATAATATCCCCGAGGATGTGTTATTAAGCAGCATATTCATTCGGTTACGAGCCAAACAGCTTGCTCGAATGAGGTCCCTCTCTAAAACCTGGAACTATGTCTTGTCCCATCCCTCCTTTATCCAATCTCATCTCGACCGTAACAATAATGACGAAGAAATCCTTGTGGTCTTTTACAGTGGTGATTTCACACCCGGGGAGCCATTCACTGCCCACCCCTCTACATCTCCTTGTGAAGACCTCACTAACCTAATCAAACCCCCTGATGCACCTGGATGCAACACTGTTATTGGCTCGGTTCATGGCTTGATATGCTTTGCTAGTTTCGGATTCCATCCTCATTCCCTTCGCATCTGGAACCCTTCTCTCTTAGCCATGATCGCTCCCCCACCACCATACACTTGTCATACCGATATACACGACCCAGAATATGCTTACGATTTTAGGTTCGGATATGATCCCAAAACTAGTGACTATAAAGTTGTCAAGATAACATACACTGTTGATAGTCTAGATATGATTGAAGAACTGATCCATCCTGTAGAGGTGTATAGTATGCGAATGGATTCATGGAAGCAATTGACCAATAGCTGCAACTTTCCATCCCATATTACATGTATGTGCGACCCCAATGAAGTTTATGTGGATGGATATGATGGCCATGTATGTTCATTGGCTTTGTTATATTGATACCGACTGCATGCTCTAAACCATTTTGGCATTTGATTTGAATCTCGAAACTTTTAGTGAGATATTGCTTCCAGACTGTGTACAAAAAAGCAATAATCGAGACATTGCTTTGGGAGTTTTGTCCCGAAAGCTTTGTGTGATATCCTGCATTCGTGAGCAGGGTGAAAGGTGTGAGGTGTGGGTGATGGATAAGTATAAGGTGGATAGTTCGTGGATGAAACTACATGTGTTGTCCGGGTATAGTGCTATTATTCCAATTGGGTTCACTTTGAACAACAAGTTCCTTTTCGGACATGATGCTACTCTAGCTCTGTACGATCCAAATGCAGCCGCTTCTAAACTGTTTAAGGCTACCAAACCAGTTTACTCTTCAACCAAAGTTGCTCTGTATGTTGACAGTCTCGTCTGGCCCGTACCAGCACGCAACGTGATTGCAAGGAATTAAGCAATAATATATTTACTATATGGAAAGACAAAGTAAACAGGATGTGGTCATTATCTTCACCTGGGAAAGTCCAACCATGTGTTAACCTTGTCGTACTTCACTCATGTTTTATTTCGTCTGTCAATATTGCAAAGTATATCGCGTTTATAAATGGCCAAAAGAAGAAAATCATTTTAAAAAATATATATATATATGGTATCTGTTTCATTACCTTGTCACAAGCAATCTTAATCTACAAGACAGACCACGAAACCTTCAAGGCAAAAATTATCATTGTGAAAAGCTATGACTATTTGGAGAAAAAAGTTGACAAAGTATGCATAAATCACCTGATTTTCTATAGGCATAAACCAAGAATCCCTCTCTCCATTTCCTATTTCTCTGCACATAATGCAAATTATATTTACTTCACTATGTAATTAACACAGATTATTGAGTTACAAGTTAAAAGACATACATGCAATATCCTTGAGTATTAGACCACTCGCTTAAATTATCAGTGAAATCTGTCATTCCTTTCGAGCTACAATATTATGATCCGAAATTCCTGCAAAATAGGAACTTAAAAAGAAATTATATATCCATCTTTAGAAAAGATAAATTCTGAGAAATTCCCTTCAAAGCTACAAATTAAATGAGGCGTGTCAAAAGGCTGACCCATGTTACGTCTTCTAAGCTTCTTAACGATCAAAACGAATTATAATGAGTGCTACAAACTTACAATGTAAGATCAACAAAAGGGAAACTACAATGTGTGATCAATGGAAGCAAAGTCAACAAGATTACAATAAAGAATATTGGGCTAGTGTAGTAGCAGATGCCATAAAGTAAGAAACTTTAAGTGAAAACAACACTTTCAAATATCCTATCTTGTTTTTTTTTTGGTATTTAAAGAGGTTTTTTAGAGGGAAAAAGAAAAGAACACTCATTATACACGTTTACATCATCTTATACGAGACAAAGTACCCGCGCGTTACAGTGGTAAGATGATGGAGGTGATAGGTCAAGTGATAGGTCATAGGAGATGATATGTCATAGAGTGTGATATCCAAATGTTTTAGTCGTACAGGTTCCGCCTTCAGATTTAAAATTTCGTCGACAGTATATCGAATAACAGCTCTAATGAAAGAGCATGAAATTTTAAGAACACCTATATAATTTTTATAATTTATCGTTCTTGAGATAAAAGATTTTGAATTAATTAGAGCAATAAAATGATTTATGCAGGAGAGAAAAAAATAAGTTGTTGAGATTTGAGGAGAGAGCAAAATGAGTGGTTGAGATTTGACGAGAGAGAAAAATGAATGGTTGAGATGTATATAGATGTATTGTACATTATACATTAGTAGGTGTACAATGTTGAAAAGTTGAAAAAATTTGGAAGGAACAAATGTTTTATAATGTAGTAGAGAAAGAGATAGAGATTCAGGTCTTGTTCCGCACTTAAATGGATAACTCAAAGCCTTACCTTGACCAGGAAAAACTCGATGGAGTATCATCTTATCATTTTATGTTTATATAATTGGATAAAATACATATATAATATATTGTTGTAAACGTGTATATCATTCTATGTGTTGTTTTATGTATGTGTGTGATATAGAGTGAGAGAGAAATAATAATATGATATGCAGGCTAGGTAAATACTAAATAGTGTCATAAAAATAGCAAAGCTGGTTAGTATGTTTATGTGAACACAAAGTAGTGCATAATAATGTGCTAGTTAACATTGTTCTCCCAGGATCTCAAATGCAAAATATATGTTGTCGATGACTCGATATATGGTGGCATCATATCGACCAAAAAATTACTTTGAAAGATATATAGTGTAGTCGGGTTAAATGATCTTTTTCTTCCGGGATCTTGCTTAAGCTTCTCTCATTTAAAATTACTAGAATTCAAGCAATTACTAAATTGCAACCCCTCCTAATCAAGCAACCAGCACTCCTTAATTAATATCAAATCGTTGCTCCAACGACGACATAAGATATAGCATGACTAGACTAATGAAGAAAAATGTATATAACCCCAGGTTATTCACATAAAATAGAAGTTGCCGACGCTGATGTAATTTTCCGGTTACATATACGTATCTCAGTATCTGTACCTTGTTTTTTCGTATACTTATAGATTAATGTGTTTGTGTTGGTCAAGAATAATGTATTTAACGACTTTTTTTTTCCATTCCAGAGTCCAGACAGCCCTTTTTGAAAATGAGCTACTAAGCTGTCAAATCGAAGTTTAAATATATAGAATTACACACAGCCCTTTATATACGGCAAATAATCAATAATTGTGTTTTACTAGCGATGGAGAACATTTAGTTGAAGATCTTGTTCACCACCCAGTTTTCTACTAAAATTCGTGGTATCAGTTGAAGGCAAAAGTTGCTCTCTAGTTGATTTCGCTAGAATTGGATTCTTGATTGTTTCTTCATCAGCTAAATATGGCACGATGTATGCCTTCATATCATCATCATACATATCGAGGTGTCCTCCAGTAACATTTATGAATTTGACCCTGCCGGCCTCATCTAATGTCCTCAAACCGATCCAGTCTTCAATATATAGTCGTGTCTGTTAAGAAAATAAGAAACAATCAAGAACCAGTGACTCCATTCATAAACTGTAGCTTATAATTTATCCATGCTTGTCTATAAGCATGCAAAACTGGATTTAAGGATCCCACAATTGCATCGATTCTTATCAACCATTAATGCATGATGTAGCTACCTAAACACAGAAACTTACCTCTTGTGGTGGAAGTATTGGTTCCCAGGCTCCATCAGGATAGTATCCAAACCAAGAAGTTTCTTTTGGTATCAGAACTGTGTCTTTATCAAACTGTAGACATTTCAATGGGCATCACCACATTTAAAACACGATTATCTTGCTCAAGAAAAGGCTACGAGGACTTCTACTTAATTTTATCTTGAACTATTCTACTTAATGCCTTTTTCTGGGATCCTAGCCAGTTTTATATGGCTAGCAGCATATACGACAAAAGTTGTACAGATTTCAAAACTACTTTCACTTTATGATACACTAGGCGGGAAAAAAAGTGAGGACTTGTAGTCTTACAGTCTTACCATTATAAGCACTAAATTTTGCAAACTGGAGAACCTTTCTTTGTATGTAGCATTCTTTTTAAACTCGTTATTTAGCTTTGGGAGGAATTTACACCCTTCTCGATACCCATCAAGATCCTACAAAACATATTACCATGAGTCCCTGATCCACTGAAAGATGAAATTTTCACACCATTTCTGATATTGTCCAACTAGTACATATATACAAATAAATTTGTACTCACAGTTGGGATCTTCACATAATTTGCTGGAGCCAAGTGTTCCTGTATTTGGCAAGTGTCAGGCAAATTACAGAAAGAAAACACAAAAAAGTACATGCATAACAAGTAGAATATCTACAAAATTTTTTCTAGGACAAAGAAGTGCATATGTCTTTGGAAGTGTTTGAGAATTAGACTAATTTTGAACTTGTTCTCAGATTTGAGGTAATTATGCTGGAAAATTCATAGTAAGAACTTTAGTTGAGTGAGATCATCTATAGCTCCTTTCTGACCGTTTCTATAAAGACATAATTTTACAATATAACTATTGCTCAAATTCAAAATATACCATGTCAAATGAAACTAAAACAATCCCATTCACAATTTGTAACGACTTCAATGGGCAAATTTTAGAAAGAATATTTGTTCGCTCATGTAGTACAAACGATCAGAGGCACACATTAAAGAAAGTTACAAGCTTACGATAAACTTCAATTAGCTTGTCGTATTACATGCTAGTAGATGCAGCAATATGGGTGATATATGCTGTATGCAAGTGGGCTATCAGGTCAAAACAAGTAGGTATGGATGTTGGATGACTCGAAATACTTGTGACCAATTCTTTTAAACATTCAATATATGATTAGTGTGTAATATATGATTACCAAAATTATGTTATTTCAATGATATTATAGTGTTAATTTTTATTTCACTAGTTTGAGCAGACAGATAAAACATAATCCCAATTGACCCGTTCATAAGTAAAATAAGTCAAGATCGCCACGTCTACATGGCTATGCCATCAAGATCACATATAATGATTTTGTATATGCAATCTATTCACTTTTGCCACTAAAAAGTTTGTACTTTTTAGGTTATAAGAGAGACGTGAATCTAACCTGGATGGTGTTGCTATAAATTGCTGACTTAATCAAATTATCCACCATAATGCACATTACACCACTCTGCAAAACAAAATAACTCGAACCTCATCAACAAAAATTTATGCAAGGGTTTGTACTTAAAACTCAAAAGAGGGAAATCAAGGAGAATACATATCAACAAATGTAACTCTTTAAAATATAGAAGACTTACACCACAAAATGGTATTGATGCTTCCCCAGCATGAGGACCTGCTACAGATATGAAGTTCTTCACCTGGTATTAAACAGACGAATAGTAGAATAAAAAAATGCCCATTTTTCCCTGTCCCTTTTCTTTAAGCACTAAGGCAGACTTAAAAAGCTATATCGTAAAAAATAAATATATAGATAACTTGCCGGAGGTGCTCCATCACAAAATTCAATAACTCCTCGGCCAACCAAGTTACCCTGTAAAGTCACAAGCGGAAGTCAATATTTACATAAGAGTGTAACTATTATGTCAAAAGTTAACAAGATTTGATCACCCTCACCTGGGAAAGCCCGACTATGTTATATCCTTGTCTAAGTTCAGTCATACTTTTCACCTGTTAATGTTACGAAGTATGTCGTGTTTATAAATGGCCAATAAAGAAAATGAAGATATTATGTGGCATCTGTTTTACTTTCTTTACCTTCTCACAAGCAATGTCAACCTACAAGACAACACAAAAACTCCAAGTCAAAAATTATTATCTGAACATTCAGAGAACTTAACACAATATGGATACAACTACCTGATCCTCGAAGGGCATAAACCAAGAATCCCAAGCTCCATTTCCAATTTCTCTGCACATAATACAGATATACATATTTACTTCACTACATTATGGAATGCATTTATCTGCTACAAAAGATCTACATTGGAGTTACAAGTTAAAAGATATACATGCAATATCCTTTAGCATTAGACCACTCGCTTAAAAGATCAGTGAAATGTGTAACTCCTTTCTTGGTGCAACTATCCGCAACTCCTATAAACAAGCATACATAAGTGAAGTAGTAACTTGAATGAAAATTTCCACACTTGGAATTTGGAAACACTGAGAAGAATTCCCTAAAATCTAAGAATACAATGTCAAAAGGTCAACTTTTTGTCACGCCTGCTAAGCCCTTTAACGATTAAAACTAATTTCAATGAGTGATAACACACTATCAAAGGGGGTGTTTGGATAATTAGTTAACATTCTGAATTTATGATCATTTTGGGTCAAAATGATTAGATTTAGATAATCAGATGCGAGATACCAAGAAGCTGACTAGTTGTATAAACGAATAACTGAAATACAAATAACATAACATCCCCTAGATTCAACTATCGCAATAATCACTTTAAAATCGATATCCAACCCTCCCAAATACCTAGATTATGTTATCTCAAAACATGGCAACTTTCCATGGGGAAATCTAAACATTAGATTCAACTTTTGAGTGACAACTATATCAGTATTTAAATTCAAGATCAATAAGATTCAGACTACATTAACAGACACCTAACTACCTTAGCCTGCAAGAATGGAAATGTACATAATGATAATATTTTGAGCAAAAAAGTACATATATCAATGTTACATTCAAGAAACACAACAGATTTAAGGCGAAAATAAAACCAGGAAATAAGGCACAAAAACTAGGCTTATCAAAAATAAGCCATAAGCTTCAAAAATAATTTAAAAGCCTAAAAACCCCTTAATAAGAAGAGTAACAACAAAAAATAATAAAACCCACCAAATCAGTAAGATGTCACTTGAGTTGACTTGTATCAATAAAAGTCAAACGACCCGTTACAGAGAAACATCAGATACACCATATATTTAGCAATCAAAAACACAAACTTTTTGTTTATGTCAAACAGAACCAGTAAGTCAAATAATTTAATGATCAAAAAATGGGCAGAACAACATACCATGAAAGACAACAAAAGGGATAGAATGTGTGATCAATGGAAACAAGATTATCGTACTAATAATAAAGAATAATAATCTTGTTTTTAGTGTATCAGCAACAGATGCCATAAAGTTGGAAACTTTAAGTGGAAAAACACAAACTTTTTAAGTATCCAATCCGGGTTTTCTGTTATTTTTAGAGATGATTATTTTACAGTTTAAAAAGGAAAAAACCTAATTTGTATATTGGATAAAATAGGCTTCTATAATGAAGAAGCATATAGTACTAATTTTTGGTTTTTTACATCCACCCATTCCCATGTGGCCATGTGTACGGATAAATATATGCATAAACCCGTTATACACGTTTGTATCAATCTATGTGTGTGTAGGTGATATGGTAGGTAAAATTCAAAATGAGAGTAAAACAATAGTGAAGCTCATGAGGTAGTTGAAAATTGACATATTCTGGAAGCATCCAAGTAGGTGAATCTTTGACACTATTCCTTTTTCAACATTTTGGCTTCTTGGTTTATTTAGGAAAGTGGATGATTGGTTCTTGTAGTTTTCATGAATTTCATTAATCATTTATATTTTGAAAAAAGTGTTTCGATCATTCCTATTGTAGTCACTTTGCTTCATGAGAAGTCTAAATTTTGATGGTCGTCAATTTGGTCCGTTAAATAGACTATGTTCCGTTCACGTGATGGGCATATGTCATATTAGCTCATCCCTTCGGTGACCTCTAATTATCATCAACAACAATACCAGCATCATCAACAACGACATCAATAATGACAAATCACAAATCTTCACTAAGAGCAGGCAGATGATCTCTCTTAATAAATTATCATCGTCGTTATAAATAACACATGTGCTTGAAGATTATGGTGTGCAATTTTAATGGTGGCGGACGCAGAAAGCAACTAGATTTCAGCAGCCTAAACGAATTCCAACACAAATATATATATATATATATATATATATATTCATAATAAAACAGTAAGAATTCAAGCTTGATAAAGCTATCCACCTCAACTCAAAATTACCTTTAGAACTTGCCACATAGGATTTTTCCTACATGACATCTTCATATTTATTTTCATAACTTTTTATCGTATGATTTTTCATACATGACATCTTCATATTTATTTTCATAACTTTTTATCTTATATATACTAGGTATTTTACCCCGCGCGATGCGCGGCTAGCTAAAAAGATTATTTTATACATTAGTAAATAGCTATTCTATAGGTTTATTATGTAAAAATTGATTATGTTATAGTTCATGGTTAATTCATGTATCACTCTGGTCACCCTTTGTTTTTTCGGACATGTCGATAGCACAATCACTTAACCTACTATAGTGATTACACATCCCTTCTAATAACATTTAACCTAAGATATTTTGATATCATCAACAACACTATTTGTGTAGCCATAAATCGCGTAAAATGTATTCACCTTATAGATTAACACTACAACAAATCAAACGTAAATCGATAATGTAGCATGTTATCTATTCATCAAACGTAATAATATGTACAAAGTAAAAAACCAAACATGATAAAAATTTAGTCATATAAAATACACATAAATTTAGTCATATGAAATACACATAAATACAATACGAATAAGTAAAAAAAAAACCCAATAAAATAAATAAGAGAAAATCATTATAGTTTTTGCTTTTTATTATATATTAGACTTTGTTTGTGATTAGAATAACAACCAACTTTAGTTAAAGTTTCGGCAAAAAGAAAAAAAAAAAAACAAAATTGATTGGTCATATATAATCTAATAATATATTCTAATAATTTCTAAAATTTGATATAGTCTTTAAAATTGTATATATTTTAATAAATAATATTATTTTTGTCAAATATGTGTGTCAATTTAGTAGATGCATGGACGTTATTTTATTTTTTTAATATGAGTTTTGATATTATTTTTTTATCTTGTGTATATAATTATGATTAATATATTATATTATATTTAATAAAATAAAATAGATTATTTTGAGAATAAATAAAGGTTATAAAATAAATATATTGTAAAAAATGTATGGAGATGCCACGTAGGATAAAATCCTATGTGGCAATATTTAAAATTAGCTTTAGATTGAAAGAAGGCTTTAAAAGGCTAGGATTCTTATTGTTTTAATATATATATATATATATATATAAACTAGATTGCTATAAATAATACTCCACATTATGGAAAGAATATATATAAAAAAATAAATATTAAAATAGAGACTATATATATATACAAAATTGTAAAAGTTTAACTACAGACATAGATAGGATTCCTATTTAATTAAATTATACTTAATTATAAATAATATATTAACTTACAAAATATCTTTAACTTCATTTACTTTACATAAGGACTTATTTTGCATACGGACGGATTACATATCATGTATACTTTTCTATTATAAGAATGCAATTTATAATCTTAGGGTGAAATATATTATTTTGCTTTATCTCAATTAAAACCAACCCTATATAAACATTGTAGTTTTATAAGAACTTTGCTTTTATTTTAGTTTGTTAAAAAAATCTTCATATTTGTTTCACATATGTTCAAGTTTTAATCATATTTAATAATAGGTTCTTATGCAATTTAAAATAAAATTTTTTGCACGGTTGATTTGGAGAAGACACTAGATATATATACCAAGTGTTATACCTTTCAACCATATGCTAAGCATTTGAATATATATATTCGTATTATCAACTTTACTTTAAAAAATATTTGAAAACAACTCGCGCATCGCGAGGGAGAAAAAATCTAGTATATCTATATACATAATAAAACAATAGTTATCCTGGCTTTTTAAAGTCATCCACCTCAAATTAAAATTATCTCTAAACATGCTACATAGGATTTATCCTACGTGGCACCTCCATTTTTTTTTCACACTAATAGATTTTCATTAAATAATATAATATAATTATACATATATTTTAAATATGGCATATAAAAATGTAACAACTGTGACTTTTGACCCGTTGACTATTTGTGCAACTTGGCTAACAATCTAGTTAGTAATATAATTTAAGTCTTTTGGGGTTCATTTAAGTGCAATGTGTACATATGGAACAATTTGTCGTGCAATTTGGGACTTGTGTGTGTGTCGAGATCATTAGTCATGCTAATCGATGCTTACAATTTGAAAACAATCAAATTAATAACTAAATTAAATGACTTTTGTTAATCAAGGTAGAAACTTGGGCGAATAAGCGAGCTTTAGCGAAACGTTAAGTTAAAATACGTTTGTGAGTTCGTTTTGGCTTTTAAAGGGTTAACGTTTAACTATTTGTCAAATTTAGCGGAGCGGGAGCCTACCCTTTCGGAATCTAGGCCGGCTCCCCTTCCAACTCCTCCTCACCACCCATCCATTCATTCTCCCCTCTTATCCTTCTTTCTTTCTTCTTACAAGAACAAAACACACACAAACAAATGTCTTTCTCTCTCTCTAAGATTCTTACACCAATATTATGGTTTCAAGTTAGATTAGTGCTAGAAAAGATCATCTATTTCATCTCTTTTGCATCATATCAAGATTTGAGTCATCAAAAAGTGCAAGAACATCCTCTTTTGGGTCAAACTAGGGTTAAGCTTTTGGAAGAAGATTTGGTAAGTGAAACTCATCCCTTCTTCATCATTTTATGTTTATTAACTTGTTTCTAACTGGTTTCAAGTAAATTCGGGTAACAAATCGAGTCAAAACGCGAATTAGGGTTCTTGGTGGTTCAATTTAGGTCAAAAACGATTTTGGTACGAAATTGATGTAATGAAACGAGTTTGTGAAGTGGGTCGAGTCTAAATATATTTATTTATGTTTGATAATGTTCAAAAACAAGTTAGAAAGGTTCCTTGGTCGATTTGGAAGTCAAAATGGTGTTTGGGGATGTCAAAATCGAGTTTGGATCATGTTTTTCTGCAGACCTGCAGAAACTCGTGCCGCGAGGAGTAGGGCTCGTGCCGCGAGTTTTGGTGTCTCTTGACCAGTACTTTTTCTTGTGCCACGACCTGGGGAACTCGTGCCGCGAGGTGTTGTTCAGCTCGTGTCGCTAGCCAATAAACTCGTGTCGCGAGTTTATGCAGCTTTCTTGACAAGTTTTCAAACGTCTATAACTTTTGATCCGTGAGTCCAATCGAGTCATATGGCCTATCGTTGGAATCGTATGAGAGGCTAGTTTCTTGTGGTAACATTTATTTGGGTTGAATCTTCCTTCGATTCTAAGACATGTCGAGTCAAAGTGTTTTATTCCTACTCGGAAAGGTTGTTGAAGCGTTTGTGAGTTGTGACTTGACTTGAACTTACTTAACCAACTTGTGTAGGGTTATAGAGTTGTCTTTGATGATACTATGATATATGTTGATAGGTTGTGGACACGTGACGGTTGTTGGACATTTATAGCTCGATATTAACGTGTCGTTTTGCTTGGAAATCAAGGTGAGTTCGTAGCTCCCTACTTCTTTGAGATTCGGGCTGAAAAGTGTACAACCTTTGTGTGTTAACTTGTTTGTTTGTGCAATTATGTGTTTACCTTGATTGATGACATAGTTCAATTGTGCATACGTTTGATTTCCTTGATGATGACATGACTTGATTGTGCATATGTTTGAGTGTCTTGAGTGATGATATTGTTTGATTGATGGATTTGTTGACGTGTAAATACGTGGTTGTTATATGATTATTGTATGTGCATGTTTGGTTGATTATTAGATTAGTTGTGTATATATGGAAGACGGTATTACCTTCGAAAGGTTGGAGATGTGGTGGGAAGGTTGCGGGTGACCCTATATATAAGCATCAAAGGCCTTTCTAAAGTAGCATCGTACGAAGTATATACACATATTGTTGTTTCTGGGTGGACATTGATGGTCATGGTGCAATTGAGTACATTGAGGTACATTACGTGCAATTGAGTACAATGAGGTACATTACGTGCAATGGAGTACAATGAGGTACATTACGTGCAATTGAGTACAATGAGGTACATTACGTGCAATTGAGTACATTGAGGTACATTACGTGCAATTGAGTACAATGAGGTACATTACGTGCAATTGAGTACAATGAGGTACATTACGTGCAATTGAGTTCAATTGAGGGACATTGATAGACATGTTTGGCATTATAGAACTTGTTAGATACTTATGGATATCATTATTACTTGTTCTTGTTTACTATGTGTATTCTAAATACCTTGCGTAGTTCATTATGTGAGTACCTATGTGAGGGTCATTGATGGACATTTATTGATTATGGATTGTTTGAGTATGATTGTTTTATTTATGATTAGGATAGTTGTACATACATGGAAGACGATGATACATTTAATGAGTTGCAGATGTGGTGGGAAGGCTGCGGGTGACCTTGTATACAAACATCTAAGATTCCTTAAATGTAAAGTCGTATGAAATGTATGTGTATTGTGTTTAGTTGTGTTTGATGGACAGGATGTACTTGAGACAATAGGGTGGACAATTGAGGTGCAATGTGTACAAGTGCAATAAACGGGTACTTTATGTACTTAATGAGAATTGAATGACATGAGAACAATTTAGGAGCATTGATGAACTTGTTTGACATTTTAGAACTTAATGGATACTTGTTGATGTCCATATTTTGTGTTCTCGTGCATTACATGTGTTCTAGCTTTGGTATAATTTGTGTAATGGATACGTGTTGGTCTAGGTTGCGCTACAAGCCAACCCAAATTGAATAATTGTGCCTTTTAAGGACTTATTGTAAGTGTGTTCCTTGTTCATTATCTTTGTTCATTATGCGAATGGATTTGGATTTAGATCCTTGTCATTTGCTCCTACGAACTCACCAACCTAGTGTTGACCTTGTTTAGTACACTTTTCAGGTAAACTTGTGAATCCAAGACGTGATGATCGATTGAGGCTTGTGCTAGGACCTGGGCTTGGACTTACATGGATCCAGGATTCATTCGCCCTATGTTATGCATTTTATACTTGATTATTAATGTTGGATTCACCGGATCCTTTTATGCATATAGATCGTGTTCTACGATAATTCTATGCATACGCTATATCTTTTCGGAGACATTTCGTGCGTAGCTCGGGGTGTTACAAAAAAAGCATATATATATAAAATTTATATTTATATAAATCAAACATATATAAAAAATCACGACTAACATTGCATGACATTTTTTAACTTTTTTATTTTAACTATAAACACTTCATAATTCATGACTCGTAATCCATGATATTTTATTACCTTTTCTTTCCCTTTTTTTTCATTTTCTATTTACTATATACACTTCATAATCAAACTATATATATTACGTTCAACACGTACACCTCAAATTACATAACCCTTTATAATAATCTATCTATACATATATAATGTTTCATAGTTTTCTTCATTGTTAATTTATCATAATCATGAAGTATTTTTCAATTGGTTTTTAATTTATAAAGTTATTCTTAATAATCTATCTATACATATATTATGTTTCACAGTTTTCTTCGTTGTTAATTTATCATAATCATGAAGTATTTTTCAATTGGTTTTTAATTTATAAAGTTATTCTTCTGTAGTATACCAATCTATATATATATATATATAGATATATTAAAACAGTAAAAATCCTAGCCTTTTAAACCCTTCTTTCAACCTAAAGCTAGCTTTAAACATTGCAACATAGGATTGTATCCTACGTGGCATCTCCATACTTTTTTTACAATATTTATCTTATAACCTCTATTTATTCTCAAACCAATGTAACTTATTTTATTAAATATAACATAAAATATTAAATCAAAACTATATACACAAAATTTTAAAAAAAAATCAATACCCATATTAAGATATAAGAAGACGTCCAATACATCTATTAATTTGGCAATGATATTTGACATAAATAATATTATTTATTAAAATATATACAACTTTGTAGACTATATCAAATTTTAAAATTTATTTAAAAATATTATTAGGTTATACACGACCAAACAATTTTGTTGTTTCTCCTTCGTTCTCTTGGCCGAAACCTTAACTAAAATTGGTTATTCTAGCCACACAAAAATGTCTATTTTATAATGATAATAGTAGTTATTATGAGTTTTACGAATGAATTTCTTGTTATTGGAGATAAAATACTTTATTTCCTAATTGTGTTTGTGATTATTTTTTCCCGTCACTACATAAGGTATTTTCTCCATCTTTTCAGCATAACTGAAAGCAAAAACTATAATGATTTTATCTTATTATTTTTTTACTTATTCGTATTGTATTTATGTGTATTTTATATGACTAAATTTTTGTCATGTTTAGTTTTTTTACTTTGTATTAGGGGTGAGCAAAAACCGAACCGTAAAACCGAAAACCGAAAAAATCCAAAAAAACCGAACCGAAAAAACCGAAACCGAAGCAAACCGATTGGTTTGGTTTTGGTTTTCCAAAAACCGAACGGATCGGTTCGGGTTTTGGTTTCATATATAAAAACCGATTGTTAAAACCGAACCGAACCGAAACTATATATATTATATATATATATATTATTTTGCTTATGGTAGTAAAAGAATAAAATAAATATTGATTATTTTGAAAATCCAAAGTATAAGTTACTGCTTTCTTTTCACAGGAACAATTCGTTTTGTTTAAGGGTCAAAATTGAAACTTGTTTATATGTTGAGGTTATAATGAAACTTGTCTAAAATAAGGGTTAATATGTAAAATAAAGTTATATTTAAGGGTTTAAGTTGTATAAACTCAAAAAGTTTAGATCTGGACATATGGTCGTCTTCTTCATTGTTGCTGCTAACTGCAACTCCATATTTCTTCAAATACAAGCTTTCATATTTAATGTCTTTTTACTTAACAAATTCGTAACTATAGTATTATTTATAAAAAACCGAATCAAAACCGAAACCGAACCAAAACCGAGATAAAAACCGAAAAACCAAACCGATAAAAAACCGAACCCATTGGTTTCGCAAAGTGAAAAACCGAACTAATCGGTTTTGGGCCAAAACCGACCCAAACCGACCCATGCTCAGCCCTACTTTGTATATATTATTTCGTTTGATGAATATATAGATATCATGCTACATTATCGATTTACGTTTGATTTGTTAATGATATCAAAATATCTTATGTTAAATGTTGGTGTGTAATCACTATAGTAGGTTTAGTGACTGTGATATCGACATGTCAGAAAAGACAAAAGATGACCAGAGTAATCCGGGAATTAACCATTAACTATAACATAATCAATTTCAACATAATAAACTTATAGAATAGCTATTTATTAATGCATAAAATAACTTTTTTAACTAGCCGCACATCGAGCAAGGTAAAATATCTAGTATATATATATATACCACCACCGATCCAACAACCCACCATTCTATTGAGGTCCAATCACCCCATATACCATCACACCAAGATTAAGTTCCCCCAAACCATCGATCCCCTACTATCATCGACCTTGCAATACATTTCAAATTCTAGGCCTTCATTCTCCAATTGATCATTGACCCATTGTTTGTATGATAATATCTCAAACTTTCTTTTTCTTTTGATATAAATACGTAAGAGTTAAAGGGAAAATCATCAAATTAGTAGTAGTTTCTAGTTTTTGATTTTAGAAGAAAAAAAAATTGGAAAGAAAAAGGTAAAATGAACATAAGAAGAGATTGTGATGGTTTTCATAATTGGGTAGTGTCAGACATTTTTATACATTATAGTGTTATTTTTAGTTTTAATAGAAGTATCTATATCAATTATGATTTAATTAAAAATATTAACGATGTCTAACAGATGATCAATGGATAATTAGTTATTTAAGGAGGAAATGATTAAAAAAAAAAAGACTAGCAATATTTAAGTGGTGGTTGTACTAGATTATCTATACTCTTTTATTAAAAACTAGTGCCTAGACCCGTGCGATGCACGAACAATCTAAAATTTTGACGTAAATTGTATAGATCTTTGAGTACGCAACGTCTGAACATATATGTATAGATATCATAAAGCAATATGTCACAATTTACTGGAGTTGGAATTAATTCATGTACCAATGGCAAAATAGTAACAGTAATAACATTCACATGCTCGTATTATTAGATTGAAAAGAAAGTGTAAAGACAATAATGATGATTGTAATCAGAACCAAACTTCATGTGCACATCTTATTTAAAGTAAATACAAAGTATTGGAAATAGAAAAAACAAAAACAATGTCAAATTACTGTCTCGGTGTGGAATGGGGTGAATGTACCACATATATATCTATTGGTTCGTCTTTTTTTGTAACATTGTATAATGGTTTCAAATGCTGATCTTCGAAAACGGAAGCAATTGAACCTCAATCCCTAAGTAACTTCCTTGGACATTTGCATTTAAACCAAACTTTATGTTTACAACTTTGGAAATTTTGATAATACCATGCTCGCAATTCATTGATCATGAATTCTTTTGTTTTCACATCAGAAATCATCACTGTCCCACCACCAACATATTGATAGCCTTGATGTAACTTAATCATTTTGCCGCCATAATGCAAGCATATTCTAACAATAGTTGGAGGACTTCGAATAAATCTGTAAAATTTGATACTTGTCGGTGGTTAAAATTCATTTTGACAAATATTGATACTCACTATGAAAGGGTACAAAACAATATAAATAAGACTATTACAATAGGTTATTATGGATACCTCTTAGTGGTATGGTGCGACTTCATCACATATATATGTATTACTACTTCATTTTTTGATATTCTATATAACCAATTCAAGTCTATGTCTTCAAAAAGTTTTTGAATCGAATTCTTATCCCCAAAGTGATTTTCCTGGTTGTTTGTGTCTAAACCATACTTCATCTGTGCACATTGGGAATTTGTTATAATACCATGATCGCAGTTCATTCATTAGAAATTCGTTTGTTTTGACATTAGGTATCATCACTAACCCAACACCAACATATTCATAACCTTGGCGTAACTTGAACATTTCTCCACCATGATGCAAGCAGATTAGAACGGTGGGTGGAGGATCTGCACTCATACTGCAATCAAAAAAAAATTATCAATGGTGTAATCAAATAAACTAACGATACTATGACTGACAATATATGAGTGATCGTAACAAATAGAGATGGCTGTGAATGTGATGACAACTTTGAGAAGTATGTTGTGTGAGAGATAAATGGGGTAATTATTAATATATATATATATATATATATAAACTACAAAAAATAGGAAAAGTTTATTGATAGATTCTCACCAATTCCATGCAAATATTTTTTTCCTATTCAATATTATAGGCATCTCTAAATTTTATAATCACACTTATAAAATTTGATGATTTAGTAAGTATATGTGATTTGTTTTTGGTGATAAAATGAGGTTTAAGTTAATTTGATATAAGGTTTAAATTTAATAAGAAAGGTGTTAGTTATTCAAAGGCAGTTTACATTTGAATTTTGAATTTGAATCAAAATTGATTGTTTATTTATTATGAAAACCGTATCCAACTTTTGAAGGAAAACAGTTTTTTGTATCCGGCCAAGTATATTTAGATTTTTTTAAAACTTAAATTATCTAAATTTTTGGTAACTGATACAGGCTTCAAGATAATGTGTTTAATAAATATGACAACTTTGATTCTTTTAAAATAAATGAAAACAATTAATAGACTTGCACATATACAATTAAAATTAAAATTTTTTATATATATATCTATACACTTATATTAACAGACCATATAGACATTGTTAAAAGCAACATTTGATGAACAATGTTATAATAAAATGTCATAATCATTTAAAAATCAGATATATTCATAATAAACAGGATAAGTTACAAATAGTGTGTGATATTGTGACATAAAGTCGCATCACGCAAGTGCGATTATGAGACAATGCAATTCGTGCAAAACAGGAAACTATATTTTTACGGAATAAAAATATAGCCCTATACTAATAGCATTACTTTAATTTCCAAATTGACACATCATTGAATCTGCGTAGATAATCATAACTTTCCACAAAACCATGTGGTTAGCCTAGCCACAAAATACATCATATGTTTTCTTAAACTAAAACTTAAAGTACATAATATACAAAGCAACACGACTAAGATAGCATATGATTTGTTAGACTACTTAAACTACATACCTTATAAACAAACATGATTAACAGAGATATCAAATACTTATTCTAATTAAGTTCGATCAGATTGTCAAACTATGTACCTTTTTCATCAGGCTTTAATTTCGTACCCTACCTTCAAAATCGAGCAGCCATATATTTTACAGCAACAGTACATCCAAAAATTCACAACCACTTCAAGGTGCCAAAAACAACTTATAAAAGGTCAATCGAAACCTGTATAAGGGATAAATATCTTGGAATGTAACAAACTTTGGGCGAATGTCTATAGTAGGAAATAACTAAAGTTGTGTGTATTGTATGTAAACAACTTTAAAAAATGTTTATTGTATGTAAGAAAACATACGTGGCAACCATATAGAGGTGCCACTTGTCTGATTTTAATTGGTTGAATACATTTTTTTTACGTACAATAAACATTATTTTCGAGTTGTTTACATAAAATACACACAACTTTAGTTATTTCCTACTATAGACATTCGTTCAAAGTTTGTTACATTCTAATATACTTATCCCTGCATAATATGCAACAGTTGTATCATAAGAACACATCGATCTTAACCTCGTAATAGTATTCGTGATATAAAATAAGAAATTTTTTTTCCCAATTATATATATATTAATGAAAAGGAAATCATATATGTCAGAACAGTACAACACTTACTCTTCAGTTAATTATTAACTTGAATTCCGTCTTCATTGAAAACTCGGACACTGAAATTCAGATTGTTGTCGTTGACAAACATTATTATACATCCGATTTTAACGTGATTTTCAGCACAGAACTTGTTCCACGTACGTCCTGTAAACCAACGTGCACAGCCGAGTTTCTTGTCACCTGAGTAGTCATATAAAACTCCAACTTGATACTCTTGTTTGGCAGCACATAACTTAACAAACATATTTTCCCACTTTTTCTTTCTAGAATTCAATTCCCACAAGAAAAATGTCGGGAATTCTTGTAAATTAACAATTAATATCAACTCTGATACAATTAATGTACCAAAATATACTTAGGCTTTACAATTGTATTAATTAATAATTAGTTTGTAAAGTTTTAACCTGACGTTTAGGTGTATCTTCAGTCACATGAAGTAAACAGCTTCTTATCATATCACCTTTAATACCATTCTCTATAACCTGTCAACCATTTTTAAGAAAGCAAGAAACCTGAAAAGTCATCTCCTTTATTAATTTGAAACACAAAGTTGCAGAAGGAAATTCTTCGTTAGCTGATTTGATGAACTTTGACTATTGACTTCCTGAAATTCTGATACGATTGTTTTCAACTTGTTTAACGGAAACGTGATATTCCTTATTATTATAATCTAGCAACTTAATTGATTTACAACTTGGTGGTAAGTTGTTACTAAAGATAGTAGGCAAAGTCTGCATACAATATACAAAGAAATTAGATATATAGGAATATAAACACTATCATTATTGCAGAAAAATTCATCATCTAATGTTTAATAACTTAACTTACCAAGGATTTGCATAATTCTTGTGATACTTGTATGTCATGCAGAGGGATTAAAATTTGAAAATCCATTTGTCACTATTTCATTACATAACATAAGAATTGTCAGTTCAATATGAATATAATCAATTGGCATATTATACATAATTTTTATAATTGCATATGTAACAAAATCTTATAACTATGGAATACTAAAGCTAGATGTGAAAATATGATAAGGGACTGATATCATCATAAGTTACTGGCCAAGATAATAATATTATCAATGCTACTATAGCATCTTTAAGTGGATTACTTAAACCCCACTATGGAAGGGTTTTTATAAATTATCAAATTTGTCTTTAATGAATTAATTTACATCATAAACATATATCTTGTTAATTTATATTTTAAGTCTTTATCATATAAAATATTTCTATTATCTTAACATTAACTTACACCACTTGACACCAATTGTCGATGTCATCACCACGCGTCACCAACACCACTATACTGCGGTCGCCGTTACCGCCGCCGCATTGCGCGGGTATCATGCTCGTAATTATTATTATTATTATTATTATTATTATTATTATTATTATTATTATTATTATTAGTATTTTGAACAACATGCTCGTAATTATTTAATAAGGACTTTAGTAATTATTTAAGAAGGAAAATGTAAAAAATAAAAAATAAAAAATAAATAAATAATTTAGTAATTTTCTGGAAAAAAAGGGCGTTTATTGTAATTTGAGCAAACCACAAGAACCATTGATGTATTTTACTCTTGTTTATCTCATAGGAAAAGAAGTTACGTATAGGAATTGGAAAACAAAAAACCAACGTAATGATAATCCAACAATTATTGAGTTGACGATCACAAATGATGCATCACACGCAAAACAAAAGCAAACGGATAACAGTTTTCTTCTAAAAGTTATCTCTAAAACGCAAAGCCACCATATCTCTAAAAGTATTACTTATAGGTTTTAATATTCTATGGTATTTAAAATGGTTAGTGATATTGCTACAACAATAATTAGAGGGTGTTTGGGATTGAGTTATAAAGTGATTATTTGATTATTGCGTTTGTAAAACGTAGATAATCTAGAAAAGTGTTTGTATGAAAAAGTGGTTATCGGCTATGAAAACGCTGTTTTGGAGAAGCATGTACCTACACGTTTTTCAAACGCATAATCTATTTTAAAAACGCAGATTTTGTTTTGTAATCGCAATACCAAACACCCCCTTAGCCATCTACAACAATAGTACAAATTTCATTGTACATTATACAACTATATAATGCGGTTGTTGTTGTAGATAACTAAAAATTGTTGTAGCAATATCATTTCCCATTTAAAATGAGTCAGTGAATTAAGTTGTCAATTTCCTGAGGTACTTAATAAAGGCTTTGGCCAATGTGTTTTCACAACATTTCTTGTTTTTTTTTATCTGGACCCATCCAAAACCTAAATATGTAATTTGCTTATGTTTGTTTGCTCATTGACAAGATTAGATTAAGATTTTTGAGTCGTTATCTATGGAAGAGATAGTATGGGTTGTATTTTACCTGAAGCACGACATTGGTCGAATAAAACCATTTAGCTATTGGAAAACATTATGCTCTTAAATCGAAAATAATGCATGCTTAAATACCCTTGAAAGGTTCAGTAAGTCTATAGTAACATACACTTTCAAAATAATTTTCTTTATCTTGATCAAAAGCAACTATTCGTATAGAAAGAACTTTAAATTATCTAAGAAGAGAAACAAAAATTAAATAGCAATACGCTGGTTCACATCTGCAATTCCGACAAAGGGGAATTATGTTAAGGATTCTTCATCCAATTAGAAAGAAGAAAAAAGAGTCGCAACGGAAAATATTGGGTGCCATGATCAAACTGTGTAGTGTTGGTTCATTGCATCAATGTCCAGTCCTCTTAGTTTAGCAAAAGACTCAACTTTACCCTTAAGTGTATGAATCTCCCTTAGCCTGCACATAGAAAAGAAAATGTGAATCTATTGAAAAAGTAAACATAAAAGGGTTGGTTGGTTGGTCTCATTTGTTGGTAAATGTGTCCACAATAACTGGAATACACACACCTTGAGATTTCGGCTCGTCGTCTAGCTTCATCTGCCATGAGACTAATCTCTCTGAATGTTCCTTGCTCATAAAACGTTTTTGGCTCTGCGGGTTGAAGTCCATGCAATGTACGTTGTTCTATTGCCCATGCTGCCTCACGAGCTTCCCTCCCAAAGTCCTTCTTTGTTGTAAATGCAGTCTGGAAACCCAAAAATTTTTAATCGTATCTTATAGTAAGGACTTAAGATTGACTATTGAGGCCAAGCTGACCACTTTGTGAATTCAGAACTTAAACGGTTTGATTTATACAAGTTCAAACATACTATTTTGATTTTTTGGGGTTAAAACTTATGTTTCTTAATAGTTGAAACTTGAAACATATTGCATACATTTTTAGAATGTACTGTCTCATTTTCTAGGTAAAACGTATTACTACCTTTAGCTTTAAGACTTAAACTTTGACTTTCAAAGTCAAACATAAAACATATGATTTGACTTTCAAGGTCAAGCAGACTTTTCGAGTTGAAATCTTACCCTTTTCTCCACAACCAAACCCCAGGCTCTTCCACTGAGCCCATACTGAACAGCAAACTTAATAGGATCAAGTAACAAGTAAGTCAAGATGTTAAACAACCAGATCACCGCGGTCCATCCCCACCCAATCTCTCGGATTCCAGCTAGTTCCCACGTAACAGTTGCTGATATAATTGATGCCACCTACAAAGTTTATAAAAAATGGTTACATAAATCAAAAGCTTAAGATAAAATGATCAGAAAAAGGGGGATGTTTACCAATGGTTACATAATTCAAAAGCTTAAGATAAAAATGATCAGAGAAAGGGGATGTTTACCAGTTGAGCAATAATAAAAGCAGTTACAAGCAAAAGACCAGGCCTCTCAGTAAAAGACCAACCCCGAGAACGGGTCACGAAGATCAATGCCTGACTTATGGTGCTGACTTGAAGATAAATGGCTGATGCCATCATTTCTGTAAGCGGTTTTGACTCGGCTTCATTTTTCATGTCACGGTGATTTGAGTTCAAGTCCTTGACGCCAAACGTGTTCTGCACGAGAAACAAGAAAAAGGTCATAATTTGGTAAAGCTTAAAGGTGACAAGTTTGACGCATTTACCTATAAAAAGAGTTAATATGGGATATGTTTTATCTATAACAGGTCAAATGGGCTAAACGAAACGATTCAACTGAAAAGGATATGAATTTAGCAGGTTCAAAGTCATGTGAAGTGTATTCCAAGGTATAAAAATGTTTGTATGCAATAAGTATTAAACTTATATGAGTTCAGAAAGGCTGCGTACCGGGAAGAAGTTAGTTTCATATGTTAACCAAAAGAAAACAACGGTCATTAGGGCCATGTAAGTGCCAAGAACCACACCGGTTGCAAAAATTTCAGTAAGCTTCCAACTGTCAGGAATTGGAGAAGGTTTTACCCTATCCTTAGATATTGTCATGATTGTACCTATAAAACAAGAGACTTGCATCAGTGTGACACTTATACTGTACACATTCCCATAAACTGGGTCCGTGCTTCATTAAATAAGTTTGTAATATCATTCAGAAGTTAAACTCTCCGCCATCTGAATGCATAGACTTACCATCATTAAGGACAGCTATAACAAGAACCATGAACGGAGGGAAATCGAATTTCCAAAAAACGCACAGCATCATAAAACCCAACTGCAATGCGGAGAAATGAAATCCAACAGTCGTCAAAGACTTGGAAACTTATTAAGCCATATATAATACATTTCATATTCAAATCCATATATATTATAGTACAAAATCTTCTTCATAGCACTTACCACAATTCGAATAGTGATGGAAACTGCATATATCTGTAGAACCAAATGTGAAATGTTTTTAGTACAAAAGCCGATATCCCGCATTAAGCAAATGAGAACCAGAAAATGAGGAAATTTTTACCGTGTAATTCTTCATTCTTTGGAAAATTGAACGGCTAGTTAAGACTGCACTTATAATTACACTCAATCCAGGTTCGGTCAGAACTATATCAGAAGCACTACGAGCTGCATCAGTGGAATCAGCCACAGCGATACCAATATCTGCTTTCTTTAGAGCAGGTGCGTCATTCACACCATCACCCGTCATTCCACAGATGTGGTTTCGAGCTTGTAGTCTCCTAACTATCTCGTATTTATGTTCTGTTGCCAAATATTGATGCTGATTTAGCTTTATATTTAAATGAATACACTCAAGAATGTATTCAATTGATGGTGCAGTTTTGAACTCAACTACTTCTAACCCATAACCCAAATGGTTTAGATAGGCTTATTTTTGGTGTTTAACTTTTAAATCTTCACTTTGGTCAGGTTCCAACCCGATTGCATAGATCTATAACTGGCTCCCGTAAATGATCATTTTTCGGTGATTAGTAGTATCTTGTAGTAATTTATGAAAACTATCATGCTTACCGGGAAAGACACCGGCAAAACCATCAGCTTTCTCGATGAGTTCATCAATAGGCAAACCTCCAAAACCATCCTTATTGTCACCAAGCAAAGCCGTAGATGGGTACATGTTCGTCCCCATTCCTAGCCGTCTTCCAGTTTCCTTGCCAATCGCCAGTTGGTCACCTAGTTTTTCAAGAACTCTTAAGAGATATATCCCAAATGAATTTCAGAGTAGCAGTTGAAAAATAACAAGGAATTACCAGTTATCATCTTCACGCTTACACCAAGATCTAATGCTCTCCTGATAGTCTCAGCACTATCATGTCGTGGAGGGTCAAAGAGTGGTAGAAGACCAACAAACTCCCACGGGCCACCCGGGCTTTCTTTGTTTCCAGCAGGCACTTGCTGGCGAGCAACTCCGAGAGACCGAAGCCCCCGCTCAGCAAACTTGTCAATTATAGAATGTACTTTTTTCTCTATTTCGGATTTGTTATGTGCAAGATTGAGTATCTACATGATAATTTGTAGGTATCAATTTTATGAATTTGTCAAGCGCTACATTTTTATACATTTTGGTTATTACATTTTACCTGCTCGGGTGCACCTTTGCTAACTCTGTGCATTTTACCAACTTTATCAGTGTATGTAAGTGCTGTCCTTTTGTCAGTTGGATTGAAAGGTAGGAAATGGACCTCCTGAATCCCAGCTCGGGCCTAATTTTATAGCAGGCATTAGAAAATTCAATTGCAAAATATATACCAATAACAAAATTCTGTATATTTCTTGCATTTGCATCTATACTACAGAAGCCCTTTAACTACGATATGCCAGTACATGTTTGTGCAGTTAGTTTGTGATGCTCAAGTGTCACAAGAACCCTTTTGTGGCACTGTCTCAATCAGCGACGTAGGAAAGGAAAGAGTATGCTGAATAAAGAAACAAAAAAAAAAAAGTACCTCCTTGGGGTCTCCAAGCATTGCAACAATAGCAGCATCGATTGCATCCTGGTTCTCTAGCCTTGAAGCCCGTGCAGCCATTAAAACAACCATATCCTTGTCAACACCTTTTGCAAAGACCTGATGTTTATGTTTTTAGACATTGAAATTCAAGTCTAGTACTTTCCAATAATCCAGCATCAAATTCTACATACCTCAATCATATTTTTGTCGACCGTAAGCTTGTTCAGTGTTAGTGTACCAGTTTTGTCACTACACAGCACATCCATCCCCGCCATTTCTTCAATTGCGGTCATTCTTTTTGTAATTGCACCCTATTCAAATCATGTATGAGTAAATCTATGTTCAGATCAGAACCAGAATAAATATTTCTTTGACTTCACTTGGTTACCTGCTGAGACAAGCGATGTGAACCGATGGCCATGGTGACTGAAAGAACTGTAGGCATAGCGATTGGTATCCCACCAATGAGTAGAACAAGTAGATTATCGATTCCAACACGATATTCCCTTTGATGAATACCATATATCACAATGATCTCAATTAGCATACCGATAGCAATTGAGCAAATGCAGAAGTTCCCAATCGAAGTTAAGACCTATTGTGAGCATAGAAAAACCACATCATAAGAACTAGTATGTGGTAACTTGGAAACTGAGAATTGAATCTCTCACGAGACACTAACCCTTTGGAAATGTCCAACATGAGTAGTGTTCTCCACAAGATGAGCTGCTTTCCCGAAAAAGGTATGAACACCAGTTGCAATCACGATGCCCTCAATTTCTCCTTGTTTACAAGTAGAACCGGAGTAAACACCATCTCCCGGATTCTTGGTCACAGGAAGTGATTCTCCAGTGAGTGCAGACTATAAACATGACAAAGTTTTATGTATATAACTATGCTCTTGAGTGAAATATGATTGATCATGTTCTAAAGCTGAAAGATACCTGATCAATTTTAAGAGGATCGCCTTCTAAAAGACGGGCATCACCAGGAATGATATCTCCAAGTTTGATACTGATAATATCGCCTGGAACCAACACAGATGCATCTTCTTCGCTCCATTTTCCATCACGAAGAACCTGCGACATAAGATTTTAAAAACTGGTACAAGTAAAAGCAGCAACTATGACCCATCTACTTCTGAATGGTCCGCTTCAGATTACGTTTGTCTCTAATGGGACAAAAAGGTGAAATCTAGAATGAATAGTTCAAAGAGGTCGAAAGACCCGGAAACATACGTTAAATTTGTAAACCTTTAAAGTAATTACTATTTAAAATTAAAGATAACAAACTATTTACTAACTGAAAAATCATTAAAACAAATGGACAAAAAGTTTTTTGGCTCAACCTGACCCACCCTGTTTTGACCCGTACCAAAGAACTACTCATTTTGACCCGTTATCCACGACCCACCCAACTTGCTACTTAAGGAACCACGAGTTATAACTCAGAAACACTTCAGTTACAGAATCAAGATCTGACGGAACCTTGGCCTTAGGAGCTAAACGAGCCATAAGAGCAGCTGCTGCATTTCCAGCATTGTTTTCTTCAATGAAACTTATGGTCGAATTTATAACAAGCAAAACGATGATCCCTATGAAATCATGATAATCAGCAGGCTTGCCCTGCATCAAATAAAGAGTCATACGATTAACAAAAGTATGGAATTCAACCATGTATTTCTGTTCTTGTGTAAACAAAAAAATGTTGAAGTACATATAACAAATTCACACACACACACACACAAAAGAAAGGACAAGGTTTACCCCTCCACGTGCAAGAGCGATAGACATGATAGCTGCGGCTTCCATCACCCACGATAGTGGATTCCACATAAATCCCAAAAACTTCAAGATTTTACTTTCCTGTACTAAGAACAAAAGAAATCATAAAAGTTCTGAATCCTTCCTTTTGAAAAGATATTTGGTGCTTGTTAACTCGTAAAAATTACCTTTTTTTCTTCGAGTTTATTGTATCCGAACAGATCCAAACGTTCTTGAACTTCACTCGAGTTTAAACCTTCTCTTGTACATTTTAGATGTTGAAATACTTCTTCTAATGGTGCATTTTCCTGCGTAAGTAAAAATAGTTTGTATCTTTTGTACTCTCAAAGCATAGAAATATTAAATTTTGGGCACTAAAAGCTTAGAAATACCAAATCAATTGCTTCTCGGATAACTGCACTGAGTGCAATCGACTTGTCATCCATTTTGTTGGCTCTGATTCTTCTCCAGTGGCAATGAAACTTTAGTAAATGAATCTGCAATATTACGAAAGCAAGCATATATAAGTTGAATTTTCAATCTTTGCCTTTTATGAACGAATTCTTCAAATGTTGGCTCTTTCTTTCAGTAAAATTTTGTCTACAACTCAAATGATGGAGATCAACATAATGCTTTGCGTTTCTTAAACTAATAACATTTTACTTTTAACATCATAGTAAATTTGTAATCAGTGATAACCTTGTTTCATGACTCCTTAAAATTCAAAACTGGAACTCTTGTGTGGATAATGATTCAAGTTTTTATTTTCTTGATTACCATGCAACATTGTTCAAAATATAGGCTAAACCTTTATGTACTTTTTTTTCAGTTTGCACTCTTGGCTTAGCTTATTTTCAGACTTATTCGCTTAACCCATATTTATTACATATTTTTTGGGACTTCTAACCTTATGTTTCAACTTCAAAAGTCATGAAGCTTAATTATTAATCTCAAAATAAGCCAAGAAAATGGAGCTTATTGAAGATAAACTAAGCCAAACACACCCTTAATTAAAACCGTGAAATCATATCAAATATGTACATCATTTCCGTCCTACTCTTAGATAACTAACATAATGATCAATTTGAGGCAATGTATGGGAGCAAGAATATGATAATGTCACAAAGAGGACAGACGATAAATAATGGACAACGATGCGGCTGATATATGTATGTATATATAACCACATATAAAAGAGATGGATACCTGAGAAACTTAAGAGATCAAAGTGTACAAGATGATGTACAATTTTGTTGACATGGAAAGTTGATAGTTGTGTGTGTGCTTAATTAGCTTGTAATTGTTTGAATGCAATGGAACTATATATACACAAATTTGTAGTTATGTTTCTTGTTTTCGTCCTATTTTATTCAACTTAATAAACTTATATCTTTCTTTTATAATACTTAATTACTTGTACTTGTATTAGTTTTTTTGGAAATGGTATATCCTCCTAAAAATTAGCTAATGATCATCTTAACAACCTTAAAACATGACAATTATAATCCACTTATTGTCTCTTAATTTCATCATTTGATCTTGCCAAGTGTTATGATCTAATAGTTAGGTGGATTATTAAGCTAATTTTTTAGGATGATATATTATTTTCATAGTTTTTATTACAATAAGCATCCATAACTATAAGTGTGACAAGTGGCCGTACATGTACTTGTACTTGTTATAAAAAGGAATCAAAGTTTTAGAAAGCCGGCAAACTGAATAAAATAATATACCGGCCACGAACCGGTTCGGGTTAAGACTGTTTTGAAGGTTTACTTGATTTCCATGTCTATCTTAACTTGGAATATAACGATTTTTTTTTCCGGAGATTACCATGACTCTTTGGACTTACATTATCCATATTTGTCAAAACTTACCTTCAAAATCCTTAGTTTTATAAACCTTCAAAATGCTTTTGTTTTGGGAATATTGTGTTTCAAGAAGGGAAAAAAAAAGACAATTATTTCATACACGTGTGATGGATTAAAGAACTAGTATACTAAACTGATTAATACTATCTTTGACAACAAGAATTTGCGTAACTATTATCATGAAAATTGACATATCATAAGAGTTAGAAATGAAATATCTTACCAAGTAATTTAAACAAAAAAATATGAATCAAATCAGATATTATTCTCGTTTTCTTTTATATATACTAGCAAGGTACTCAATGCGACGGTGTTCGTGGCGGCAACGGTGTGGTGGTGGGAGGCGACTGTTGGTGGTAGAGGCGGTGTAAATAATTGATTTAAAGGTAATTGATGTAAAGGGTTAATGGATATATTTTAAAAGATAAAGGAATAATAGTGTAATATAATCATTAGCGGTATTTTAGATATTTTCTCTTGTATAACTTTTAATATGAGAGCTATTTTTTTTATAAGATAGTAAAGATAGAATCAAAGTAGACGTGCATACTTCTGTGAAGTATAGTTGGTACACAACAAGATAACAGTTTAAAGGCAAGGATCTTGTCAACTGAATTTGTAAACTTCACATTTAATATAGTTGAACTGTTCAACAATCATATATATACATATATTTTTATTAGAACAGCAAGGATCGGATCACGGGTATCCGGACTGGATACTGTGGATCTATCCGATCCCCTCCCTCCCGCCCGCCCCACCCGGTAAAAGATCCACAAAAGCCAGGACAAAATCCTGGCGGGCAATATATATACATATTTTGACTAGACCAATGTCCGCACGATGCGATACTATGAGTCTATGACGACACCGTGGTGGCGGCGACACGCGGAGGTGGTGGCGAGGTAGGTATTAATTTAAAAGTGATTGATTTTGAATGTCACTGTGATGTCTCGAATGCTAACTACTAACTCGCTGTTCAACAAAAAAAAAAAAGATAGTGGTATAGTTATTTTAACGGATGAAGAATATATGTTATAAATAATTTCATTAAAGGTGTTATAACTATCTTAGGTGGAGATGTTTAAATTAAGGGAAATGATTAATCCTCCTAATCAAATATATATATATATATATATATTAAGGGGTGAGTTATTTTGAGAACCATAAAAAAAAAAAAGAACGCGAGAACCAATCTGGGCCACACATCTCATCTCCTTTTTTCTCTCTCATCACTTTCATCCAAATTTTTCAAAACATTTTATCTCACAAACCGTGCATCGTTAGACGAAAAAAAAACCATGGGTAGTCTTAAAATTTCGTCCTCTTTCATTAGAGATGCGACTTGATATACTTTTGACAAACTTTTAAATTTCGAAAATTTTTTTTTTTCGAATTTTTTTTTTACCTGCACATGTGTAGGACATACCTACACATGTGTAGGATGTATAACCTACACATGTGTAGGATGTGTATGATACATGTGTAGGATATACATCCTACACATGTCCTGCACATGTGTAGGATTATCGCTAAAAAAAAAATTAAAAAAAAAAATCGAAATTTAAAAGTTTGTCAAAAGTATATCAAGTCGCATCTCTAATGAAAGAGCACGAAATTTTAAGACTACCCATGTTTTTTTTTTCGTTTAACGATGTACGGTTTGTGAGATAAAACCATTTGAATGAATTGGGTGAAAATGAGGAGAGAGAAAATAAAAAATCATCAAGATCAAAATCAATGGCCAGGATTGGTTCTCGCGTTCTTTTTTTTTATGGTTCTCAAACTAACTTTCCTCTATATATTAATATATATATATATATATATATATATATAGTAGAGATAGTAGAGATAGATGCATATCAATTTATTTACTATATACTAAAAAGTAACTTAAATTTTACAAGTAAAAATGCATAAAGTACAATTCCATATCTTAACTAATTTTAATGCACCTTTTACAAGTTTCATATGCATTGATAATTTGATATACAAGCATTTTATTTAAAAATATCTAGATTATTGTATCAGCTATAGTTTCTTTTCATTTTTCTATATGTCCATTTCTTATTACAAACCCACACACAAATAAGATATAATCAACTTTAGGGGCAGTTACTTTTTGCTTTTGCTTATTACTTGACTAAATGTGTAGATATGTATGTTAGTATAATAATTGGTTTTCTTAAATAGAAGTGGTTAATCCATATTGTTTAATACCATCTATGTTTTACGGTTATATATTGCCTTCTTATTGAGATATTGTTATTCCTTTCGAATGTTTCTATTGCAAATTATATTCACGGCTTACAGGCAGTAGTTTTTTTTATACTATCTATGTTTTTATATAGTTATAATTACATTTGTGATGCAACAAATGAATGATTCAACATCAGATTTTGCTTCAACTAATGAAATTTCTTTTCTATTCACCCAGACGAAGTTTTAAGTACCTATCCCGCCGCAAAGTGCGAACAATATTTTTAGTGTTATCTAATGACTAATATTCGGAATTGTAACTTAGTTCTTCCTAAAGTTTTTAACACATTATAATTGTAATCATGACATATATCAAGGATAATGATTAATAATAGGTTTAATTGTATGTTTAAAAATAAGCCTAATAATAAGATAATTACACATTGCATGATGAATGGTTAAAATTGGGAGAAAGAAATCTCATATTACATGCATCAAATATCAAATATTAGACATATCTTTAGGTCCATATTTTAAATCTATTGATCATTTTCCATCAAGGTATGATTTTTTGACAAGAATACACAATAAAGACAAGAAAGTAGTCAACATCATATGTAATCTTAGTCTCTATTTTTACTTTAAAATTAGCAAGGGAACCCCAAGACGATTTTCAAAATTAGCAAGGGAACCCCAGGAAAGTAGTCCAAGGAGTATTAAACAATGACAAAAAGATAAAAGGATTATTCCAAAATACAATTATATTGTAAAGTGGGTTTTTCAGTTTGGTATTTCTCTAATGCGTTTATATCAAGAGAAAAGTGGGTATGGGCTGTTATGCACTCAAATTAGGTGAAAATCCTTCACATACTAATATTTTAATATTTTGAATAAATGTAGCCTTCATGATTTTTATGGTTTAAAAAAAAGTATGTGAAGGATTTTTCATCCGACTTAAGTGCCTAACAGCCTCATATTCCCTTCCCCTTATGTCAAACACAACTTTACATATTTTATGAACTTTTACACACTGAACAAATAGCAAACAAATATGTGTGGGAGTTATATTTCTATGATACTTTTAAGCCTTTTACAACAATAAATATTTTATGAAGTTGTATGCTAATACACGGAGTAATATGTTATATATACGAGCATAGTACTCACGCAATGCGGCGGTGGTGGGGAAGACAATCTGGTGGTGTTGATAGGGTTTTACTTTGCTAGAGACGAAATGGTTGAAGGGCATAGTTGGTATATCACGTGAGAGGGTGCTTAGCATGAAAGATTATTTAAGGGTATTTTTGTCTTATCAGGTTCTTAATTAAGTTAAGGAAGGAATCCAGTTTGCTTTATAATGTATTATAGATATATATACAACTTAAAAGTGTTGGGAGGATATAATTACCCTCCAATATAATGCTTAAATTTCTATCAGATATAAATGTTCTATATTTAGTTTTGAACTACTTTAATCTTTATTTTACTCTTATGTCATAATTGTTGTTTCTCATCTATGTTTTCCAATTGGAGACAAAAATAGTCCTTGAGTTCAAATGATCAAAGATATATATAAACAAAAGTTGAATCTTGTTTTCAGAGTAACAATTTATATATTACATTACATTACACTAAATATCAACAATGACCTAATAACTTATTCGACAACAAAACTTACAATTACAACTTTCATTGGATTTTACCATTTATAAAATGCTGAATATTAAAAAAAAAATAACTGTGTTTTGGAAGTATGGGAAGGCTATTTAATTAATGGTTCACTTTATGCATCTAACTAGATGTTGCATTATTGGTTAAAGAAACAATACAAATGAAACAAAAGAAGGTCATAGTCGTCATAAATTCATAATCTTTGTAAATATCATAGTTACAAGGAAAGTACATATATTTGGCAAGTTATGGTACTTTCCAGGGCAAAAAACATGGCCGCCCAGTACGGGCACGATATTGTCTAGAAATCTGTGTCTATATCTTAGTATTGTTGTCATTCCAAACATACCAATTAAAATCAGGCACATTGCGAATCTGTATCATGGGCAAGTCCCAACTACTTGTAGGTATGTGTATGGGACTAAGACTATGAGAAGTGACTCAAGTGAGGCTTCTCTTTAGAAGGACATCTTCCACCATGTGGCGCCACCTCTTTTGTAGTTATGTAATTGGTTGGGATGTCTAGAAAAGTGGAAAAATGAAGGGAAAAGAGAGGAAGAGAATGAGTCCAAAATCAGACGCTTAAAACCATCCAAAACTCATAGTTGATGTAGAGGGCGTTCTTGAGTGTCTTGGGGGAACTTTGTGTAAGATGACTTTTCATTCCCTTTGGTCTAAGGGTCAGGTCAATAACGGCAAAAGATTGAGTAGCCCCACGGAAGATCCTATAACAACTAGTACGTGTACTATCAAGGTGTCACGTAAATAGATCAGCATAACACTTCACATTTAGCCATTTAGGAACACTAGGTGCCATCCTTCAAGGTGTGCAAGTGATGCAAGTGAGCAGGGCCTCCAAAATCATATGTCCCCAACTTTTTGCATATATAATAAGGGCAATGACTTATAAACGGAATTAAAATTATTTATTCATTGTTTATCTAATGCAAATATGAGACCTATCAATATTATACTACTTTTTGAACTATTTTTCCTGCAATTATTGCATATAGAATATTATTGACTATTATTATAACCATCGCTTCCGCATAAATAAGTTTTTCTAAGTTGAAGTTATTAAAATCTTGTTCAACAATGTCACAAGGAAAGACTTGACGTAATGATAGGCATTGAGATTGATACTTTTGAGATAATAGATTACAAAGATTTAATCCAAACTCCGGAGTTTTGATATTTAAGTGACTTATTATTATTACAATTTTTAGTTTCACTCTGTGTAAGTGAAACTTGAAACTAATATTAAGGTTAAATATGAGATAGGTAGCACGTTTTTAAAGTTATAATAATTAGCAAACACTAATATGAAAATTTACTTTGTTTTAGGGTCTCATTTTAAGATATTTTGCATAAAGTCTCCAAAAACCCCTGAACGGCCTGGCATTTTGCATGCAAAAGTTTGCCAAAATAGTTTAGTTCAAGTAAAATGACAATGTCAAAAAGAAAGTTAAAAAGTGTAACAAAGCAATACCTGTGATAGAAAGGAAGAAGAAAAAAAGAACTTACAGAATGTCATATGGCAATGGCATCTCCATAACTCCATATTCTTTATGTTCCATATGCTCCTACCTAGACAAAATCAATGGTTCATAACTTTAGCGCATTTAATAGACTTAGTAAGGCATTTTATAACCTTCCATGGCTAAAAACCAAGACTAGAAAGATCAGAAGATCACATCACATCAGAAAAGCCTCAAAGTACCTCAAGTTTGTCCAAAACATCAGATTTGGAATCACGTTTATGAGCATATTTACAAATAACTTATCTATCTTCAACTTTTTTCAACATGTCAAGTAACTAATCCACAATAGTAACACTAATAAAAATATGCATTCTAGTAAGTAGATATAGTACTCAGGTGATATCCATGCTTTCGATTACTTCAAAATGCATCTGCATATTAGCTGGCTTGTTAGCAAAATAAAACCTTTCACAAACACTTAATGTTCCTCCACTCTTTTGAGACTCGGCATCAAGCAAATGGACCATCGTGTCCTTTTCCTTCCCAATCCAAACCCTCATGCTATCACACCACTGCCTAGGCGTTCCATGAAGCACAAAACGTATTCCTGAGTCTCCTTCAGAAATACGCTTACGGATCCTATTAATTATGTCTTGGTCAGTAATATATGCTCCAGCAGAGTTTAATCCAACATCCACATAATGGATTTCAGTTATACTGTTTAACAGGCTTTCCTTAGAAGTCGGAAGAATATCATGCTCAACTTGGGAGAAAACTACATTTGATTTGACCTCAGAAAAAGCAAGCTCGGTAACTATCTGGTTAAGAACACTGCCCCCCTTGCTAAACCCAAACAGCAATGTTTTCGGCCAAAAAAAACTTGAACCAGGAGCTTCACCACCACATGGTTCCTCAAGTCTACTCGAAAGGGTATTTTTAACCTGCAAATTGATTCAAAGGAAATTAAGATCCACAATCAGATGTCAAGGAGCATGATGGGTGGGTTGGGCAAGGAGTTGAAAGGGGTTTAGGTTAATCCGGTCCGCGTTGGGTTCACCCATAATAACTTTTTTGTCCTAATTAGTTGTATACTTGTATGTATTGAAACACATGGGTGATTTTTAACCAGTTCAACCCTAATGACCATTTTGTTTTGGGTAAAATTAGTTGTTTGTGATAAAGCACAACCTAAAATGACCCATTCATATGTAAATGAGTCAAAAATAATGTCCTACATAGAAAATGTAATGATAAAAACATGGAAAATTTTGAAGTTATTACCTCATTGAGACAGTTTGACAGCAGTGAAACGATGGATGTAGATGCTGGATATCCAGTTGAGTCGTATGATTTTGGTTCACCCCATTCGTTTACTGATGGGATGAAGTCCTTATAAACAGCAAAAGGTCCATTAAACTTAGAAGCTTCAATAACCCAAGCATTAACATTATTGCCAAGTTTCGAAACAATAATTGTAGCAATCGATTCAAGATCCGATAGTCTTTCGATCACTGGATTCCCAGTCCCTCTAACTCTGTCACCATTGAAGAATATAGCATTCATTAAAGGTACCTGCACATATTATGTAATACTCATATAATTCAGGGACCATTGTTTAACAAGTAACAGTTTAAAGATATGATCTTGACATACTTACAGTTGGGTTTCGAGAAGAGGTTGAGATACAAAGAGATGCTGCAACTTTGTAGTGACCTCTACTACCCGGAAACAGAGGAACCTTCAATATTCCACTCCAACGTTCCATGAGTAACCGACCTACAAAAAGGTATTACCGGTTTTAGAGGATTTAGACAAACCTCAAAAAAACAAAAACAAAAAAATACGAAACACATACAAAAAAAAATAATAAAGTTTTTACAGTTGCTTATTTCCTGATTTGACGATCTCAAAAATCAACGAGCTAGTTCCGCTTGAATGATAATTTATGTTCATTAATTTGCTTTATAAATAACAAACAAGACAGTACTTAGTTCTGCATCGTAGCGACATTTCATCAAACCATTAACTGATCCTATGTTTCAAGCTACATAACACCAAAAAGTTGAGCAAACTTGGATCTCACATTACTTTTTTTCATCTTTTGTATAAAGCTTTTGTCTCTTCATCCATGTAAGATTAAACACTACCCATCACAAATTGACACATCACCCTATTTTCCCAATCTATCTAATAAAATGTGACACATCCATAACTAAAAATGTGATACGTCACTCTGTCTCCCATTCCCTAACACCTCAATACCGACAACCGCCAGAAACGGCTACAAAGCTGTTACCAGTCACTACCTATAGGTAGGTTACAAATATCGTCGATAACGCCATAACGGTCATATATATTGGTCGTAAACAGGTTCAACGACAAGTGATTAGCACATAAATCCACGCATTTATATAATTCAATAACATTATTGAAAATTATATTCCCCTTCTCATATATAGAAAATCAATGAAAAAATTACTACAAGTTACTGTACACACAGAAATAACATAAAATATTACTAAACAAACTAAAATAACAAATAAAATCAAACACAAAACTTATAGATAAATTAAACAATAAAGCGAAAGAGAAATGATTACAAGAGCAGCTTGCGCACAGAAAAACTTGGGTCGGGTCGAATAACAAAGATTGATTGTTCTGCTCCTTGCTGTGCCATACTGCCTTTGTTGAGATTTGGCCCTTCTTAGTTTAAATATATTTACTTTTGGCGTTGAAGTTTCAAAAATTCAGTTTAGATACCAATATTATTTTAATTATGTACTTTTCGTTTATATAAGTTTTATCGACTATTATATAGTTATTTATGGTCAAAGTTAGTCAACATGACAATTAAAATGGGACGGAGGGAGTATGCTCCTACAGCATACTTCCATGATTTTTAAAGAGGATGATTTTGTATTTACACATATGATTTTCATGGAGAGAGATTGTGAGGGAAAATGCTAGAAGCAACATACTTCTAACAACATATTCGTTTTTCCCATCTTAAAAAGTTAAAATGCATTTTATTAATACTGTATGGTAAAATTTATCTTAGTACAACAGATTGGTAATATACTTTGCCATTATGTGTACCAATATTTTGCCTCTTTTCCTAAAAAAACAACCGATCTAAACTTTTTTTTTTATTATTACCTATTTCAACCATATTCATCTAATATAGTAGAGCAATATATCTTTTGTACCCTTAATAAAACAATTTATAACACAAATTATTCGACCATTAAAATAACTACACTACTCATTTTTACATCAATTACGTTTACACTTTACATTAAATATCAAACCGCCGTCGCCACCATTACACCGTCGCCACCAACATCGTCGCCACATCATACATGTATATATGCGTCTAGTTGATACAAATAGGCGATATGAGATCTGGATTTTTTAGAAAGAAAAAAAACACAAGGCATAACTTTATGTCTAATTAATACATCGCGTTGCACCTATACATAACAATATATAAAACGTATTGACACTTACATCGTCACCCTAATACATGTCTACATTGGAATTAAGTTATAAAACCACATTCCTTTTAAGTTTTAATATATAACTGGAGCTAGTACATGGTAGATCTAGACTTGGTAGGTGCATAGTACGTACCATATATAACTGGTCAACAAAATTAATTACTTCCACAATTGTAGCCTATGTACGTATAAAGCTCTAGCTTGGGTTGGAATATACAAGAACAGTTGTACCGGTTCAAAACACATCAGTAGTGGACCCAACGTGGTCCGACCGAGTTCAGTGTATATATGTCGTTGCAGGGTGGTGGTTACATTGGTTTCTAAAAATTGTGCCTTTTTTTGTAAACTTTGATTATTTATATTTCGTAAAAAATCGCTCACGATTTGCATGGGCATAGTGCTAGCAAGTTTATTCCTAGTTTTTATGTTTATGTTTAGGGAAACTTAAATATAAGGTTGTCCGACACGTAAATTTAAATGTAAAATCTCTCACATACAAATTTTTTAATATTTGTTGAACTTTAATTAAATCACATACCCCATAAATTTTATGAATTAAAAAAGTAAAATGTGAGTATTTCACACCTAAACTTAAATATCTAACAACCTTATATTTTCATCCCGGTTTGTTTATTGGCTTAACATTTATCACGACATATATAATACAATGACCACTTTTTGTCTACATTGCCAAAAATGGCCATATATAATATTATAATCTGTAATGACTAGTGAGAATACTTCATCTAATATTAGCTAGTTTTAGTTAATGAATTAAGAAAATATGGGAGCAATGATTGAGTATTTGAGTGTACGTAGATCATTGTAGTCTGTTCTACGCCCAAACCTTTTATTTAATAGAACTATATATAGTTTAACTAGGCTTCAGACCTGTTCATTGAACACGTATCTTCATATAGATTAAAGTTTTTATAAAAAATTTGAAGTATGCTAAATAAAAATTAAATAAAATTCAAATACATAAGGTACAAATTAAAGAACGAAACATATGAAGATTAACTTCGTATCAATATCGATTTCAGTTAATCCCATTTTTTAACTTCTTTTTTATTGGAAAATTCATTATTTTTGTTTACTAATTTGTAATAATTAGTTAAATAAAAAATTTGCAGTTTAAAGAAAGAAAGAAGAAAAATGTCAGATGATAAAAGAGGTGAAGAAAAAACAGTTGGATCTTTCGATCTCCTAAAATTGTAATCAAGTACAAATTCTTACCCTTTTTTCTTAAGGTATCTCTACTACATTATAAAGTATTTGTTCCCTCCAAAATTTTTCAACTTTTCAATTTTTCAACAATGTACACATAATAATGCATAATGTACAATACGTGCATCTATATACATCTCAACCATTTATTTCATTCTCCTTAAATTTTAACCACTCATTTTTCTCTTTCATCCATAAATCATTTTTATTCCTCTAATTCATTCAAAATCTTTTATCTCAAAAATAGTACATCGATAAATTATAAAAATTATATGGGTGTTCTTAAAATTTCATGTTCTTTCATTAGAGAGGTCATTCGATATACTTTCGACGAATTTTTAAAACCGAGGGCGGAGCCCGTATGGCTAAAGCATTTGACTACCACACTCATAACAAGTACCTCGGGCCATCGGGGGATTTCAAGCATTGATCGGAATGCCATTCAAGGAAAGGCTCAACGATTGATGGTACATGTTTTAGTGTTTAACCCACTCGATTCTCTAACGTCCTTCACGATTACCACGGCCTCTACGATCACCTCTACCGCCTCTACTTCTTTGATTTCCTTGATCAATCGGTTTCTCTTACTCGCCTTGGAGCCTATAGTTCATGTTCGTTTTCCCATGGTCTATCCATCTTTCCGCGAACACACGTGTTGAATTTCCAAGTCAACCCTCACAATTCCCACACAAGCATTCACAATTAACCGTCATATAACAACAATCCAACTTAGGTTATCCTGAGTCATTACATGAACACGTATTTCTACGGGGATATTATCATGGCAATAAACTATGTTATCAACATCCTTTTCGCATTCCAACAAATCAAACAATTTCAATTCAGCCACAAACGAATATTCAATTAACATTCGAGTTCAAATATAACGAGGCAAAGCATCCTCATCTTCATTCGATTCTAAATCAATTCTGCGTTTTCAAACCATTGCATACAAATATATAAAGGGGTCAAGTCACAAACAAGGCGGGTAAAGCATAGTCCGAATCTTAACTTCAAAATTCAATACATTAAAAGTGTATGTATACAGGGTGTACCAGCGGCTAACCCTCCACACCGTTAATATATTGAATGGACATCGGGATTCGGTTCCGCTATGCTCTCTAAGTATTGGTTGAGTATGTATACAGGGTGTACCAGCGGCTAACCCTCCACCTAACCAACACTCATTAAGCATATCGGGTTTGCTACTGTACTTCATCCATAATGCGCAATCCACGAGGTCATTAACTTTATATGACATAGGGTAACCATAGATTTGTTGATCAGGCGCCTCTAGGATTACCGAGTGTCATACTCTGCTAATGCCATCATTTCACTTTGCTAGGGTTAAACAATAAAACTATAAAAATATGTGTCAACGTTCATTCGGCAAGTCGCGGTGTATCCCGACACTAACACATACGTCAATCAAGTCATCACGTAACAATCAAGTCATCAAGTCACGAAAAATCCCTACGAACTCCGTTTAAATACGTTTTATGCATCATACAACCATGGCTCTGATACCATTCTGTAACACCCCAACAAGGCGGAATCATTGGGTAATCACAAGAAAAGCATAGCACGACATGGAAATTATGTAGAGTAAAACTAAATGCATAAAAGGATCAAGTAAATCCATACGAACCATTCAGTAGTACAAGTAACCAGGTCACATCTAAGCATAAACCCCAAATCGGGAATAATGAATCCCGAATCCAAGAAGTCCAAGTCCATATCCAATTCTAGCATAATCAAGCAATCAATCATCCAATACATCTTTAAGCTAACCTGTTCACATGAAAAGTGTACTAAAACGGGTCAACATAAAGTTGGTGAGTTCGTAGGGGTAAGTAATAGGAATCAAGTGTGTCGGGATATCAACCGTTAACGATATACGAGGATTAGAATACCTAATCACGTCCAAGGATACCCTAAATGGTTCCACGTTATCACAAATTAATACAAGTCAACGTTTACGTTCAATCATAGTTATAATGACACGACTTACATAATAAATAATGTGCGATAAACCGGCACGACTTACATGATAAACAATGTGCGTAATACGTTCTTGGCACGACTTACATATGTTTCAATGCGTCTTATCACGTTACGACTTACTTATATTTCAAATGCGTCATATCACATTACGTTTCAACTAAACATTCATATACAACATACACGTTAAACAATATCGTTAACAAAAACGTTATACCACAAATCGGGGACTTATCATTATGCCATCGACATGGCAGAATCACATTATGCCACTAATCGTGGACTTACTCGTTATGTCATCGACATGGCGGAATCACGTTATGCCACTAATCGTGGACTTACTCGTTATGCCATCAACATGGCGGGAATATGCTATCAACATGGCGGAATCACGTTATCTCAATCACATGCATACAAATACAAATCTATAATACGTTAAGGGGGAAAAGTTATCATGCGAGATCCTATGTCCCGATCCTTATCAAAACATTTTTCAGCAATCAACAACACAATGCACATACACTTCTTACGATTCTAATTTCAAGGAATCATTGATGCTTATATATAGGGTCACCCGCAGCCTTCCCACCACATCTCCTATTCATTGAAAGTATAACCGTCTTCCATGTATGTACAACTACCCAAACCACAAGTATTCATAAACGGAAGCATAATTAACCGAGCAACAAGTCCATACGTTAATCAAACAATCAATCAATTGAGTAAACAACAATAACAAGCACGTACACTTTTCAGCCCGAATCTCAATTGAGTAGGGAGGGTTTACGAAACTCACCTTGGCCTCTAGAAGTCATTAGAATGAGCTTAAGCGGGTGAGCGGGGAGCACAACGATCCCAACCTATTAAATCAACAATTCATCATTCCAAGGTATCCTCAATTGGTAAGGTCTAGCTAGCTAAACTATGCCACAATCCTCAGGATGCTTAAAAAGTGATTCGAGAACGTTTAAGCGACAAGAGAAAAGTTTTAGTTAAATTCGGTTCAATGACTTAGCACCAAAATTTGACTTGAAAATCAAAGCGTTTAGAAATGTGTTTAACCAATTTTGTTGACCTTAAAATGATGATATAAGACTAATAAACAAGCTTTTGATCATTGAAAGTCGACCGATAACCGAACGAAAACGCTAAGGGAGGACAGGGGATTGGCGGATGATCCACCGGATGATGTGATGAACACGGATCATCCGTCAGTTCATCAACATCGTCCGTAGATTACGAAAAACAAGAAAACGGGTTTTGACCTAAAAATCGACAACCTTAGAAGCCAAATCCGGTTATCAAACTTTAACACAACCAAATTCAAGTATAACCATGACATAAAAACACATCAATTCACAAACCCACTTCCAATTTCTAACGATTTGATTAAAAACACGTTTTTAAGCTAAAACACATAAATTTCGCCAATATGGACCACCAAACGTTTAGATTGACAATAAGGAAGTAACCTACAATATAAAAGGAACGTTTTGAGCTATGAAACACTTACCAATTCGGTCTAGAACCTCAAATCTGAAATTAAGGCTCAAAACCTTGGATGAACACTTGAAACTTGTAAAAATCTTGGACTTTGATGATGTAGGTTATTATTGCTAAGAAGTTTAGTTAATTTAACACTAACAACACAAGATTTGCAAGGGTTTATGATCATTTTATGGTGGAGCATTTTGGTAAATGAAGAAGAAGGATAATGAATGATATGGGGGAGAAAGGGAGGATAAAGAAAAAGGATAAGGAAAAGAGAGCAGAAGAGTGTGTGGTGAGGGAAGAGAGAGGTCGGTCATGGGGTCTCATTGTTGAGGCCCCGCTCCGCTAATTTTGACAAATAGCTATTCGTTAATCATTTAAACGTCAAAACGAACCCGTAAACACATTTAAACCCAACGTTATGTTAAAACATGTCAAAACGTTCAATAATTCAGATGCATTCACAAAGTCGTTCTCACTTAATTACGTTTAATTACAAGTCAATTAAGGTCAAAAGTCACGAATGTTACATCATTCCCCCGTTACATTTTTTTGTAAGAACAATGAGAACTTTTAAATAATATATTTGTTCACATTTTTTTTTGTTCATTCACATATAAAATGATATAAAAAGTATATTATTGTAGAAGAAATTTTTTTAAAAAAACCTTCAAAATAGCCTTTTGTGAACTTGTGAATGAATATGTTCATGTTTTCGTTCACATGTTAACAAATGGGTATGTATAAGATTTTGAAAAAAACTTTCTTCTACAACATATATTTTTATAACACTTCACATGTGAATGAACAAAAAAAAACATGTGATCCAATACATAACTTAAGAGTTCTCAATGATTTTACAAAAAATGGGTTCTTAAAATAAGACCCCTATATATATATATATAAGGGGATGGGAATATAAGACTGTCGGGTATGTAAGCTTAGATGTGGAACACTTACATATTATTTGTTTAATCCATAAAAATCATGGGGGCACATCTAAGCTTAGATGTCGGACAGCCTTATATTCCATTTTCCCATATATATATATATATATATATATACGGGGATGGGAATATAAGGCTGCCGGGTATGTAAGCTTAGATGTGGAACGCTTACATATTACTTTTTTAATCTATAAAAATCATGGGGGCACATCTAATCTTAGATGTCGGACAACCTTATATTCCCTTTTTCCATATATATATATATATATGGGAAAAGTGAGTATGAGGTTGTTCCTCATCTAAGCTTAGATAGGAAACTCTTCACATACAAATATTCTATTATCTGTTTGAATTTAAAACAAATACATGGCCCCCCATGATTTTAATGATTATAAAACCAAACGTGAGGGGTTCGGCATCTAAGCTTAGATGGGGGACAACCTCATACTCACTTCCCTTTATATATATATGGGAAAAGTAAATATGGGGTTGTTCCCCATCTAAGCTTAAATGGTGGACAAACCCATACTTACTTTCTCCTATATATATATATATATATGACCTGAAATCATTATATTCCCCTTAGATGGGGTTGTTGTATGCACCCAACTTGGGTGAAAAACCTCTCACATACCAACATTTTAATATTTTGAATAAATGTTTGGCCCCCATGATTTTTATGGTTTAAAAAAAAGTATGTGAGGGATTTTTCACCCAACTTAAATGCCTAACAGCTTCATATTCCTTTCCCATATATATATATATATATATATATATATGTGACCTGAAATCATTATATTACCCATGCTTCTGATTTTTAATTCTAACACATGTACATAAAGAATTCCAACAGCCAACAATCCTGCTTACAAAAGCTAGAGAAACAAATACTTTAATTTAACTGGAGATCTGAAAGCAGATTATGCTACTAGCATAAAACTAAAACAACAACAATCATTACAAATAAAATAATCATTTCATAATGATAGCGTTTAAAATGAAAAAGGTTCTAATCTTTTCTTTTGCTATAATATAACTATACTGCTTTTTTAGGAAAGCGATCGAACTATTGCCATACTTAATTATCACACTAGAATTTTTTTATAGTTTGTAATTAAAACGTTTAGTAATTAGCTGTTTATATAATATATACTATACTATACTATATATTTTTCGAAATATCTTGATCCTTATCTAATTAATTAACATATATATCATGAATAATCATGTTAAAGCCCGGCCGTTTGAAACGAAAATACACAAATTAGTGGTCGTAAAACTTTTTTCCTGATTTGCTTTTGGGTTAAATAATTATTAATATAAAACATACTCGTAATAATATATATACTTGAATTGACCTCGTGGGCCCGAGACGCACATAAAAATAACAACCAAACTACGAGTATAATATATATGAAAATGATTTGCCAGTACAAGAGGACCGATCGCCGTCGAATTGAAATTAAGGGTCATATGGGGGGGCCAAAATCCCAGTCCTTTAAGTGAAGACTACTATAAGATCCCAAAATAGTTTCTGTTACAAAGGACGGGCACATGAAAATGGTTTACGGTTGGTGTGTCGTGTGTTTTTTTTTTATTTTTAAAGTGAGGTAAATTACATTTCGTACAAATTTCACACATATTTTACAAAATGTTCATTAAATATCGATTCAATATACATTTTGAACTCACAACCTTTATAGATTAATGCGTTATTCCACTCATACCAATTAACTATAACTTTTTGCGATATAAGCAAAATTAATTAAAGAAAAACTATTTTATATTTCGTATTACTAGACGGGTACCCGTGCGATGCGGCGGTGATGGTGATAACGACGAAGGTGTGGCTACGGCGGCAGTGGTGGCCACGATGTGCGGCGATGAGAGTGGTGGTAGCGTGATGATGAATGTAAATTAATTGATATAAGAGATGTTAATAAGGTTTTTAAGGGTTGAAAAATATATATGTTGTAATTTATTTCATTAAAGGTATTATAAGTAAACAAGTGAGGATGTTTAAATTAGTGAATAAAGAAGAGGTGTGATATGGTCATTTCAAGATTTTAATTACTTAAAGGGGTGAAGGTAGTTTGCTTTATAGAGTAATATAGATATAGATATAAATAGATTAGAGACTCTACTTTTTAGCTATGCACGAATTAAAGCCTTTCGTATCCAAGGAATCATAATTAATGCTTGATTATCTAGTATTTGAAGATGGGAGATAATTAATCATCCTAATAAAAAAAACTTAATTATTGGATAACATGTGAAAAAATTAATGGACAAGATTAGGAAAGAGAATTAGTATATAATACATGTCACCTTCTTAAAGTTTTAGGAGGATTTTTAAACTTTAGGAGGATTTATATTTTCCTTTGAGGATACATGTAACGCCTAAGATTATTCAATTAACCCGTTGAAAAAAGTTAAAGGAAAAGAGTATGTAATTTGATTGTCATATATGCTACAATTTCTTAATTAACAATTTATGTAACTTGTAAATTATTGGATATCATATTCTAGCTAGTTCATTCCTCCGAAGCTTGATACAAATTAACATATATAACTTCCAAGGTGTTTCACTAGCTTGTGAGTTGTGATAGTACATTGGATTGTTGATAGGGTTCAACCCTGTCACTAGCTTTATAGGGTTCAACGGTTTATGCATAGTAACATTGCGATGCCAAGGTCTACGAATGTAGTTTTTAAACTCTTAGGGTTTGCGATACAAAAAGGGTTAGCGGCGCAGCTTATTGCCCGTGTGCCTTCTAATTCTATGTAAATTACTTTTTAGTAAAGTTATTTGATTGAATTGTTGGTATAGCATAATTAAGTTGATAACCGATATATATATATATATAATCAACTCGATCGTGATTTTTCCATCGATCATCAATTATTAACTTTTTTTAAGAATCAAATGATCATGAAGTCGTGTACGTACGTATTTGGAAATGAATCACACCTGAACTTTTAAGAAGTATACATTTTTCAAAATGTTCATTTAATTAATTAAGAAATTACGTACATTTTGAATTCGTGTAGTGATCACCAATTAGATCCAGTGATCATATAAATGATGATCAACTTTCTTCTAGAGTATCGATCTTAATTCTTAGCTTTCAGCCATGCATTTGATTTGCTGTAACTCAGTTCATTTGTGCATTTGAATTAACTAACAGCAATATGTTTGTTTTCACAATTAGTCAATGTGATAAAAGAATATACCACACGTACGTACAAGAACAAGAGCGCAGTTATGATTATATAGGAAGTTATGCTATACAGATGGGCCGGACATATTCTTTTTAAGTCAAAGTCAAATGATTCCACAATTGTGAAAATTCATTGTGAAATGTTTACTCGTAATTAACTTTTTTTTTTTTTTCTTTTTTTTCGAACATTCAATCAAAATACGATATGATATCAAACAAAAAAACCTCGGTGAATTGTTACACGCACCCTACACCAAGAAATGTTAGATCATATGACATCAATATATACTCCATTAAACTACGATCAAAGAATTTATTTAATTTATGTAATTTTTTTTTTCAAATCATACTTTAACAAAGACATTTTTAGAACTTAACTTTAATTTTCATCTAGAATAAAATATATATCTTTATAACAACAATCATCGCAAAAATCGTAGCTAAATAACTAGGTTTATAGTTTTTCCATTTCGCCACTCAATCTCTTTTTTATTTTTAGTCATGTACATACTTATATCTATTCTATTATTAATATAAGAGAAAATTACATTTTTGGTATTTTAACTTGGCAATTTTTGCATTTTTAGTCTCCAACTCAAAAAATTGCAGCTTTCATACCTAAAGTTTTGTATTTTTTTCAGTTTTGGTACCACGTTCATACGGTGTTAAATTTTACCGTTAACGCCCTCACGTGACAAACACGTGAGGGGTATTTTAGTCTTTTGGCCCTCTTTTTTTTTAATAAAATTACAGTTTTGATACCCCAAATTGTCAAATTTTTCACTTTTGGTACCTCAAGTAGACAAAATTTTTTTTATTACACTCTATAATTTTAATCTCACATATTAGCATCTATCAAACAACACACACTTAAAAATCAACACACATTCATATGAATCCATGTATACCTGTATATCTTTATACCATACCAAATCCAATACATGCATAAATAGATTCAGATCTCTTATATAAATCATACAACACCAGAAAAGGTTGCCGACTATCTCCCTCCCCACCATGCACCAAATTCCGATCTAATCTCGTCTGTAGCAAATATATTCATCTGTAACAGATTCCGTTAAGATCTCGTTTGTAGCAGATTCCGATCAAGTGTCGTATGTAGCATATTCCAATAGAAGAAGAGGGTAATTTAGGGGTGAGAGGATTCAAATCTCTTATATAAATCATACACCACCAGAGAGGATTTTCCCGTGACATGAGTTTTTTCCGGCCATCGATCCACCAATGCATTCGGTTCCTCCACCATCACCCGTAATTACACCAACAACATATAATATTTCAAGAATAAATACACACCATTGGGAGTTTTTTTAGGAGTCGTTAAAAAAATAAAATCATGTGTGTTGATTTTTGAGTGTGTGTTCTTTGATGGTGCTAATGTGTTAGATGAAAATTAGAGAGTGTAATAAAAATATGTTGTCTACTTGAGGTACCAAAAGTGAAAAAAATTGACAACCTGAAGTATCAAAACTGTAATTTTCTCAGAAAAAAGGGGTCAAAGACTAATACCCCTCACGTGTTTGTCATGTGAGGGCGTTAACGGCAAGATTTAACGCCATATGAACGTGGTACCAAAACTGAAAAAAACACAAAACTTTAGGTATGAAAGCTGTAATTTTTTGAGTTGGAGACTAAAAGAGCAAAAGTTACCAAATTGAGGTACCAAAAATGTAATTTTCTCTTAATATAATAAAACTAATTAAATTAAAAAATACATAAAGTATAAATTTGATAATCCTTTATTTGATTGAAGAAATATTTTATACATTTATTTTGTGTATTAATTAGTTATATATTTATATACTTTATTTTATCATAATTTCATAGACACATATATATTAATTTTTTTTTATAGAGAAGAACAATACATTTAGTTGGTTAAATAACAAATATAAATTACATGTATTAATTCTTAGAACATCTACAATATATAACTAGCTAGTTAATTTGTTATTATAATAACAACAAATTAAATTAGTTTATATCAAAATTAATGTTTACAACACTAGTGATGTACTTTCAAAGAAAAGGTTTATGACAACAAAGTCAACGTTTGTATGTATTCTTTAACTATTAATATTTTGTAGAAACAAGATTACAAATATACCCTTATAAAAGTTTATATTGTACCAAAATTGGAGTGAGAACTCCATACATGGTTATATTTCATAGATTTTTCAAAGTTATTATAGAATAAAATCTAAACTCAATAGTAATACCTAGCCTATGGTGGATTCCGACTCAACAATTCAAAGTATTTATGATATTATTTTTCTCTATTTCAATTGATAAAGATCACAATATCATTTATTTTTGTGGAAGGGGTAAGAGTAAGGGGGGGGGGCGAACTCGAAAAATGAAATGTATGGATCGATGGGAAGACAATTGTTAGGTAATAAAGTAGGTAGTTAAGGTTTTGGTGGTCGGGATGCTCTTAACTTAGCATTAATATGTCCAAATGGATATGACATATGGTTCAAAATCTGGATGTAATTAGGGTTAAAATCATCTATGTGATTCATGGTTTTGAGTCTGTGTCTATGTGTAAAACAAATGGTAATATATATGGGCAAATATATGTTCCTCATTTTCTGAGGCACACTCGATTGCTAGTCTCTTTAAGATGTTAAGCAAAGAACAGTTGGAAGTGAAAATAAGACAAAATTCTGGAATGATCATTGGCTTGATGGTGACAATCTCGCAACTCGGTTTAAAAGGTTGTATGCCTTGGTACCATATAAAGAATTTGTCATGTGTATTATTTTTTATTATATGACATGGAAATCCGAATAACATCGAGATATTTGTGATAACATGGATAAGTAATAACTTTTGACATTGAATAGGTTATTGAATCAGTAAAACTTAATGAGTAAAACAATAAGTGGTTGTGAAATTATCAAGGTTAAAAGAGCAAATGTTAATAAAGTGAAATTGAATATTTTAATTTGTTAAGAAAATTATATTGTTGATTTATATAGGTATAAAAATATATTTATTCGCGTATTACGCGGGACAATAATCTAGTTCTATTATTAATATAATAAAACTAATTAAATTAAAAAGATACATAAAGTATAAATTTGAAAATCCTTTATTTGACATTTATTTTGTGTATTAATTATATATTTATATATTTTATTTTATCATAATTTCATAGACACATATATATTAATTTCTTTTTATATAGAGAAGAACAATACATTTAGTTGATTAAATAACAAATATAAATTACATATATTAATTCTTAGATCATCTACAATATATAACTAGCTAGTTAATTTGTTATTATAAGAACAACATAATATTTAATTAAATTATTGATGCTTTTGTTTCTCAATCAACTTATTTATTAAAATATACCATCTGTCGTTGTATTGTTTTTTTTTTTTAATGATTTTTATTCATAGACCATGCGGGTTAATTAATAGTACAATATTATCGTCTAACTTCATCATTGGTAACTTTTTTTATTCCAGGAATAAAATGACACGTCGATCACTTTTTTCCCACGTTGTAATTATATTGTAATATCATCTCTATCATAAATTACTTAATTAATTTTTATTATTATTCAAAGATGTGAATAAATTATTCTTAATTATAAATATATCATTGGAATGCATAGACTAGTTATTGGTATGGATAGGTAGTATGCATGGTTATGATGTATGAATTGAGGTCACTTCTAATTAATTAGGCATGTCCAGTTTACTAATAAATTTTTGATGTACATATGTGAGGTAGTGTTACTTACTATATAGTTCACATTTGGGGAAAAAATTAAACTAGCCACTAGGAAGAAAAAAACAAACGTAACACTTCGTAAATTTAAGTATGTAATTTGAGTTTTGACACACGAATATAATACATGTGGTGTCAAGACACGAAACGTTCTACTACTATAGTTAGTGCCGTACGTCATGTGGACGGTCACACTTAAACTAATTAAGTGTACGAGAGTATTTTGTAAAGGCTGCAAGAGAGTGGCCCCATATTGCGCGCATCTTTATTTTTTGTTGCTATTGATCACGTTTATTAAAAGATTTACGCTTCTAACGACTAATAAAATATCAACATCCCCATTTTTACACACGTTATATAATCATGCTAATTAATGCCATATCCTTCAAATATTTATACCCAAATGTATCTTGTTACATATACATATTTCATGATTTGTGTTAGTTAATATTCATTTATTTTCATCTCGCATTCTTATATTTTCTTATGTATCATAAACTCATAATCATATAAATAGAAGGATATAAGCACAAATTTGTTAACTTATGCATATATACTCCAAATATATGCATAACTTAACAAAACGCTTGTTTAAAAAGAGTAGACCTATATATATATATATATATATATAGCTTGAGTATATATGTCGCGCCATGTGTAGCAAATACTATCATAATCATAAGAAAAATCCAAAATATTTCTGTTATATGACGTCAAAGGAAACTATATGCATGATTGAGACTCGAAAGTACTATATATTGGCCATATATAAATAGAAATCCTAGCCAAGAATCTCAACACATTCTTTACAACTAAACTATATATAAAGAATCCCTAGCTATTTCTAGGCTAATAAACCAGAACTTGATATTGAAAATGTCAGAAAGCCTCTCAGATTCTGATTCTGCCATGCTTGAATTTGTTCGACAATACCTTCTTGATGATCCAGCTGATATCTCGAGTCCTTTTCCGGATCATGATCAGACAAATACGCCCTCTTCTAACGAGCCACATTATTACAGCCGTAGTTCAAGCTTCACGAGTCCTTTTTCATTCGACCAATCCAACGAACCACCGTTCTATATCGATTCATTTGTTGATTCACTTTCTCCTATTATAAGTCCTTGTAATTCTGAAGTGTCTAGCCCAAGAAATAACATCATCAATAATACTACTACCTTTTTTAGTGATAGCTCACTAATGTGTTCATTCAGTAGTGAGTTGACTCATCCGAGCCCTAGCCCAGCCTACACTACTCAATCCCAATCCTCACTAGATATTAATATTACTTCAAACAATGTCTTTCAAATTACGAATTGGGATGGTGGACCATCACTTCTTCATAGTCCAAGTTCACCCATTATGACAACAGAGGAAACACAGTTTAAAGTCGATTTTTCACTTGGAAAAGTCGAAAAGATGAAGAAAAAAGATCAAATTAGAAATAAAGATTGGAAACGGTTTAGAGGTGTAAGACGTCGTCCATGGGGGAAATTTGCAGCTGAGATAAAGAACCCGAATAAGAAAGGTGCTCGGATTTGGCTTGGAACGTATTCCACGCCTGAAGAAGCTGCATTGGCTTACGATCAAGCGGCTTTCAAGATTCGTGGTTCACGAGCCATGGTTAACTTTCCGCATTTGATTGGGTCAAATACAATAAAACCTCTATGCTCCTTGTCACAAGTAGCTTTGGAATGTAAGTTAAAAAGTAAAGGCTTCATACCCAAAAACGAACCGTAATAACGTACCAATCATTTCCCTATATATTGTACAACGTATTCTGTTGTTGTTCAAAAACGATAAGAACATTGTATGATTAATGAGAACCGCTCTGTACACCACCAGTTTTTTAGATATATACCACTAAATGTGTTTTATAATGTGGTACTAGTAAACACTTCAAAACATGTTAGATTATGTATCGTCAAAATTTGGTGGTATACAGATCACCACTCATAATTTTGTTCATCATTTTTATTGAAAGCTGTCTCAAGAATCTACATACATATATTGGAATCAATTTTCATAATTTGAATTTAGAAGCCTATATATATGCGTGGTATTTGTATATATCTTACAATACAATTAACCCGGCCTAATTGGGGATCTTTTTACTTAAATTTCAACATCACCAGGTTTCTTAAGGGCTTTATAGTTTAAATTGTAGACAATGACACAACTGTGACTATGATTGTTTGTATAAAACTACCACGAATATAATATTTGGAATAAAGGCCTGAAATGTTAAATAAAATACGTTATTTTTATACAGTTTTACCATGAACTTTTTACATCTCAAACAACTACAACACACGAGATAACCAAAAAAAATTTTGTTATACATTTTTACCATCAACTTTTTACATCTCAAACTAATTCATTAAAAATATTTTTGTTATGCCGTGTATTGTAGTTGTTTGAGATGTACGGAATCGAGAGAGGTCTATTTTGTGTCTAAAGAGAAGGTTATATGATCTTCAGTTCGAAAGAAGTCATTTTTTGAAATTTTTACGTCATTCAATTTGGTATTCTATTTCAATTTCTTTGACCATTTTTAATACAAAAACGTGGGTAATCCTCTTGTTATTTAAATCAGATGAGTCATATAGATTCACACATATCACATAAAAGACCAAATATGATTAAAGAATAATAATATAAAAAAAAAACAATAAATATATCATACAAGTTATTGATGTGATGTGTACGTAGATAATGATTAATGATTGCCATAACCATACTTAAAACAAATAAAAATGATATTAATATATACCACATATGTAAATAAATTTACCACATTTATACATTTATTATTTACTTTATTTGTTATAACATTTATATGTATTTTTCTTGAACAATGAGTCGGTATTCGACATCACGAAAAACCTCATCGTATAATGGTGAATCTCTGCATGTATTCTAAACTACGAGATGCAGACAATAAGTCATTACAAGTGATTCAAGGAAAATCCCACAGACTTGTCGATAAATCTATCAAAATTAATGATACATGTAATTATCAACTTCCTTAAACAAATAATTTACTACTGTTATGGCGTGTATCTATATTTATATCTATATTATATTATAAAGCAAATAGTCTCTGTTTGACATTTTAAGTTTCAATATTTACTTTCCCAAAATACCGTTCCTATCTATTATATATTTATCTAAAATAACTACGGAATATAATACTTTTTCTCTCTTCTCAAATTTCAACAACTCATTATTTTCTTTCTCCTCCATGCATCATTTTATTCTTTTAATTCATTCAAAAAATTTTATCACAAAAACCGTACATTAATAAATTATAAAAACTATATGGGTGTTCTTAAAATTTCATGTTTTTCATTAGAGAGGTCATTCGATATACTTTCGACGAATTTTTAAATCCGAGGGCGGAACCCGTCAGGTAGATCACCCCATCACCGTCGCCACCGCTATTACATCACCATCCCGGCCGCCATCACCTTCATCATCACCGTAATGCACTATTACCTTTCTCTCGTTTTGATAATACATAACTGCATAAATATGATAAAGGGTTGGACTTTAACAAACGCAAAAACATATACCTCGTTGTTGCCATAAAGATTCACCGGCGACAACTTTAGGTTATCTGCAAAGTAATTATGTTGGGATAAAAAAAAAATCTCACTGATAAACGTAATTATAATCGTGTCTGTTGTATGTAGTTAAACAATGAATGGTAAAAGTAAAAATGTAACATGTGCAGAAAAAATATAAGACAAGGTAGTATATAAATGATCGACAGTTTAATCTATACTCCCTTATAAAGCAAACTAGCTTTAAGTCATTAAGAACCTTAATACATCTTTCTATACCCATCTCTATAGTTGGACTAAACTACCCCTGAATCTATCTTATTCTTAAAACAAAATTCCGCCGCAACGTACGGGTATTATGCTCGTTAAAGATAACGAAAAGAGCATGGATAATTGCCTCAAGGCTTATGCATAACAACTCGTTAAAACCACAAAGACCAATCTTGCAATTGACTCTTTTCATTCTAATGAAAAGGCTTACGAGCGATGTGTGTTATTCAACTAATCAAAGGTTGTAGATTCAGGTATCATAATAAATAAACATGTGAATTTTATGTGTGATATGAAAAGTAACTTTAGTTCCAATGGAGATGTTTTACATATTCTTACATATCTTTGTTAATTTTTCTATGTTCATACCATTCAAACATATTCGTCTTTGCTTATCCATACTCTATAGAATATTTGTCTATAGTTTTTTTCCTTTTAACATCTATTCGTCTTTGCTTACATTTTTTAAAGGATAAAACTACTTTTAATAAAAATGACGACAAATAAATATTATTGAAATTAATTTTATTTAAATTGCCATGTTCGTGTACGTGTCAAATCTCAAAAAGTTTAAAGTTCGATTCTCTTTTTAATTAGATCATGTGATTACGAATGACATTTATTAAGCATTAATATGTATATGTGTAATGTAAGTATGTAACATTAAAATGAATCAGTATTTCATGGCTGAAAACGACTAGGGGTTATTATTGTGACTCATTTAACTTTTTTTTGGGTACACCACCATAGTTTCATACCAAGAACACAATGTTAATGTGGTTGAAATACCACAATAGTTAACAAATTGTCTTACTAATTAAGATGTTAAAACCATCAATTCTTGTAAAATAAATTATATACATGAAGATGGAAATGAATATGGGGTTGTCTATCATCTAAGCTTAGCTGATGAACTTTCATAATTTGTTTTTTTAATCCATAAATATCATGGGAGCCCATCATTTGTTTAAAATACACATACTAATAAAATATTTGTGTGAGAGATCCCCATCTAACCTTATTTAGATGGGGGATCAACCTAATATTCACTTTTCCCATATAAAAATAAATATTATAAGTTGGTAAAATGGACTATTCATTGATTGAAATAGTATGATTTGAAAAATAAGTTGTTGGGATTAAAAGTGATGAGACATTTAAAATTGAGTATTGATTAATTAATACATAAAGATTATCTTAACTTAAAAAATACATTTAAATATAATAAGTGTTATATATATATATATATATGGGAACAATCAAATAAGAACAGTCTTAAAATAAGAACGGTGAAAACATTTAAAAAGCATTATTTTGATGCATTAAAAGTCTATAAAACTAACATAGTGCATAACTAATTATCATTATTTAAGTGTTTAACAATACATTGATCCATCAAAATCGAAAAAATCACATTTTTTGGTGGATGCATCGTTTTGAAGAATATACATCCAAGATAGATGCACAAAACAAAAAACATAATTTTCTTGATTTTGACAGGCCAATGTGTTGTTAAGCACTTAAATAATGATAATTAGTTATGCACTATGTTAGTTTTATGGACTTTTAATGCATCAAAATGATGTTTTTAAAGTGTTCTCACCGTTCTTATTTTAAGACTGTTCTCACCGGAGTGTTACCCTATATATATATATATATATATATATATTAAAACAGTAAGAATCATAGCATTCTGAAGCTTTCCTCCAATTTAAAGCTAGCTTTAAACATCGCCACATAGGATTTTGTTTTACGTGGCATCTCCATATTTTTTTTGCTATATTTATCTTAAATTAAATAAATTACTAAGTTCTAAATAAGAAAAGTATATTAAAATGTAGGTACGTATTTAAAAAAAAACACCCCCTGTATTAAAATTAGATGCACTAGATCTAAATTTGGTAAAGATATATGACAAATTAATACAGTTTATTTGGTCATCTAGAATTTTGGTTCTCTTTTAACAACTAAGCTACAATATCGCTTAGTTTTGGCAAACTAAATCACGAGAAAGTCATCATTGCTAAATTAATTATTATTTTGTACGAGAAAATCGTCATTAATAAATCAATTAATATTTTGTACAATTATTAACTATTTTTATGTAGAGAGATCATATCATTCTATATGTAGTCATTATATAAAATTAAAAACGTCATGACAATTTTTAAAAAACTATGAAACTGCTACGCATAATACCCAATGTCATTAATAGGATTGTGCTCTAGCTAATTTTTAGTAAATTTGTAGTCATCATTAACTTTTTTTTATAACACGTCTCATCCATCATTACAAGTAAACATTTATTGATTAACATCCGCACATCGTGCGGGTAAAAAAAAATCTACTATATATATATATATATGGGAAAAGTGAGTATGGGGTTGTTCCCCATCTAAGCTTAGATGGGGAACCCCTCACATAAAAATATTTTATTATTTGTTTGAATTTAAAACAAATATATGGCCCTCCATAATTTTCATGATTATAAAAACCAAATGTGAGGGGTTCCCATCTAAGTTTAGATGGGGGACAACCCCATACTCACTTCCCCTATATATATAAAAGAAACTTAAATCATTAATCATTTTCATCTTACTTTTGATTAATTTATATTTTGTTCCCTTCGTTTAGAATGCATATATATATGTTGTTCAAAATACTCCATACACTAGTGTGAATATCTTCCATGTATTTTCAGCAGTAGTTACAAGCAGTAGTTACGTATGGGCCAAATTCATCTTTCCATTTTTCAATTGCTTCAACTTAAATATTGCATATTTTGTAAGGAAAAATGATCCTATCTATTGATAGAAAGATCTTCGTCAAATACTGAACTCTTTTTTTTTTATTGCAGACTTTACCTAGGCGTCAGTTTAAAAGGTATTACATGTTTTACATAACTTTTCCTCATTTTGTAATGACTAAATAAGTATTTTTTTTATACGTTTATTAATATTTTGAAGATAAAATAATGATATGATATACTTTACAATGGAGATGGTATTTATTTTAATTGATTTATCAAGAATCACAAATCTAAATTCATTAATTAATTGTTTTAGCTAAAGATAATAAGAATAAGAATGAATTGAAAGAGTGTAAAATATAGCCCATATGGCCATATGGTTCTAGATCGTTTTTGGAGTCGATTACTAATTCAACTACCTTGTTATTCTCAGGTTGAACATTTTAACTTTGATTGGGTCATGAAACTCGTCCGAATTATTCATAAAAGCTCGTTACTGCTACCATTGTTGATTTGTTGTCATGAACTTTTTTGAGTAAACTTTACACCCATAACTTTCATGAAGAAAACTCACAAAATCTAGTCGAATTTTGAATCATGATCTATGGGTAAAACCCTCATGCTTTCACACGAACTTAATTTATATTCATAACTCATGCATCATACAAAATATTTAAGTTATTACCTGATGAAGTTCAAAGCGTATTGAAGTAATACCATATGAGTAAATTACATAAATAATTGTTTAACATTACTGTATATGTTTTAATCTTTTTAAATTTCACTCATCATTCCTAGCTAGTGTTTTCACATTTGCGCACGGACGGTCAAAATTTTAGCTGTCGTTAAAACAATCCGCTAAAACCAACTATGTGAGGGCAATATATATTTTTTTTTTAAAGGTGAATCTCGCTTGAAACTTCATGTCGCGATTCGATAGCGAGAGATCTAACATATGTTGTCTTAACCGGGTCTGCGCTAGAGAGCTTGCTGGAAATAGAAATGCCTATTTCAAATACTCAATGGGGAGAAACCCTTACAAATCCGTTTGAAAACACGACGATTAATAGGGGTAAACTCTGTCCCCTCATACTTGAATCTGTGTATACTCAAGTCAAGCCCTCATAGGATTATCTATATCTCAAAGTTGGTATAACGAAAATTCAAACATAAGACTTATAAGTCAATAATGAAACTTTAAACCACTACATTAATTATCATTGATTGTGAGGGCAATATATATAGTATTTTACTATTTTTGATTGACATACTCCTTAATTAATTTATTAGTCGACGTATCATCAAACACTCTCTTTCTCATGACTCACTCCATGTGTTTTCAAGGCAGACTATATGTTTGCTTCAAATCTCCAAACAACGAAGAAATAGATGGTGTGATTTTAAGTCCGCGTGCGAGTCGTGACAAAACAAAAAGGTGCTAACAATCAACACTCTAAGAAAAAGCCTATTTCCTTATTAAGGTTAACTAAAAAATATTCAAAGCCAGTTCAATCTTCCTTAACTCTTCAACAAGAAGAAGAAAAAATCATTCAACAACGTACACCTAGCTACGATATGATTAATTATCATTCAACAACTAGCGAATATAAGTAAATACTAGATTTTAGGCTCGTGTCTAATACACGGGACTTACGACGACGTGATCAATATTGGATGTTAATTTATTATACTTTAACATTTGATATACTATTTCGAGTAATAAAAAATTAATCTAGATATCAACACTTTGAGTTTTTATGATTGAAATATTTTTTAAAAATATATTTATAAAATTTGTTTAATTTTAAAATCTTAATATATTTACATATGTAATTAATTAATTTTACGTTTATATGATATATACTATTGGATATATATTAGTTATTATTTTATTGGATAAATATTGGTTATAATTCTATTGAATATATTTTAACTATTATTATTTATTTATTATATTAAATTTTTTGGGTAAAAAGTGTAATTTTGTGATAAAAAACAAAAACGAGTAAATTAAAGTCAAAATTGAAAACAAAAGTCAATTTTAAAAAATCAAAAGTTGTGATTGATTGATAAGTTATTAGAATAATTATGATTTAGTATAATAAAAGATACTTTATAATTAGTTCATTCGTTCCAAAATTTTGACAGTAGTTAATCTATTTTTGTTGTTGTATAATACTTGAAATATGATACATGAATGAATTGAGCTTTTATTAATCTAATTTTCATAGATTATTATATATCACGTATATATTTTTTTTAAAAAAGTTGAAATGTGAAGAAAATACATTTATTTCGAACGAAAGATAATATAAGCTTAAAAAAAATTAAAATTAAACGCATTACGAATCCAATATAGCCATGTTTTATCCACCCATTTTCACCTCTTTCACTAACAGTGATCCTTTTTTTACTAGAAAAGAGCAACACTAAGAACCTGATTTAAATGTGTTAAATTTGACGATTATGTTAGAATATGAGCACATAAACATATAACAATTCACGAGTACGTAGCGGAAAAGAAACGTATATGCAATCAAATTAATTAACAAAGAAAAAATCAAAACGTGTACCTTTGCGCAAAGTAAATATAATATTAATAATAAGATTATTATTATTAGTTAGGGTTTAAAGCAAAACCCCTCTACGATCGCACACTAGACACCTCTTATACCGTATGCTAGTACCCCGATCACAAACCAAACAATCCTTTGTTTGTCTCCCTTTCATTCGAAACCCCATGAACTTTGAAAACAATATTGTTGAACCGAAAACAAAATTGTTGTCATAACCAAGATACACCATAATTAATGCAACCATTAATTACATGTAATATTCATATAGATGGTCGAATGGGATAAAACCGAATGCCCTTTAAAAGGGTTCGGTCGAACCAACTAAGAGAGAAAAGAGGAGAGTTTTACCTGTGTGAAGGATTGAGAAAACCCTTGAATTAAGCCCTTTATTTATAGGGTTTAATTTACTTGGTGAACAAGCTAGATTAAGGCTTACAAAGCCTTATCAAAATCGGCCCCCCCCCCCATATGGATTTAGAGCCCAACTCTAATTTTCATATTTCACATTTTAATCCTCCATTTAATTAATTAAATATAATTAACCCCTTAATATATTTAAATTAATCATTTCGTAATCTAATTAATTAATATATTACTTTAATATACTAATTAATAATATAGAGTTACCGTGTCATTTCGTGTGACCCCGTAGGCTTAAACTATTCCCGGACATGCGATTTATAATAAAATGATCACACTCCAACAGCTCCCACTTGAGCATGTTATTATAAAGGCAATAACATTGGTTGGCGTCTAGCAACACTCCAATGCTCCCGGAAATATTTAAGAATAGATTCTTAAATTGCCAAGATGAAATGATTTAGTCTTTAATATCCCTTTGTTCAGATACCCTTGTTAAATATGAATATGGATCAATGTCAATTCATAATTTAACGATTATGTTTCTCATTTCTACAATTAATTAAGATTACCAAATTAGTCAAGACCACCTCTTGAGTTCATTTGGGTATGGCCACACAAACATCTTCAATTAATTAATGAGGGCGCCAAATGGTATCATACTTTAGTTGCAAATTGAAGGAACAAATCATGTATTGACTACAAGTGTCTGGCCATGTCGTTTCTCAACATTTCTGAAAATAGCCCTTTATTACTGCCTTGTTCAGGACAGTTAGGAACTATATCAAGAAATGCAATCCACACATGCATAACTCACTTATATCTCAAGTCAAAAGGATAAATAAAGTAACCATTTCACGAATTTCATTTAATGACGCCGATCCATAAAATGATAATTCGTTCTGTGGGGTAAGTCCAATATTCACCTTTTGAATATCATGTGAGTTTGGTACGATCCACCATCTTCAAAATATTCCCTTAAATATTTTCACCAATCTCTCACAGTTGTCTTACTTTAATTATATTCCCATATAATTAATCGACAATAGACATTTAGAATATTCAACTAATATTCACGAATTTAAACATGCAAATATAGGACACAATTATTATAAAAATGAAACCACTTATACCGTGTATAAAGATTCATTTATGAAAATAACAATTGTTTAACATCCCATTATCCAAATACCAATCACAGATTTACATGATATAACTTAGCAATAACCTATGCCCACGACATACTTATCGACCTTTCCTTTTAACAATGCCTTTGTAAAAGGATCCGCTAAGTTATAATCTGTGTGAACTTTGAGTAATTTGATTTCACGCAATTCGCTTTGCTCACGAATGTAGTGATATCTTCTTAGGTAATGTCTAACACCTTTTGAACCCCAGGTTCATTGGCAATGATAATTGCTCCCGAATTATCACAGTACAGTTCCATAGGTATGTTATTTGAGGATTATCAATCCAAAAATAAACTTTCTAATCCAGACAACCTTCATGTCGTCTTCTCTGAGACGGCAATATACTCAGATTCTGTCAAATACATAGCAACTGTGGTTTGCTATTAGCTCATAGCATTCCATCGTGTCTTCATTTAAAATAAAGACGTATCCCGACTGATATTCTTGATTCATCTTCATCAGTCATGAAATCCAACATCACAAATTCTATTACCATTTGAATTTTGATCAGGATTTCAACCATACACCAAGAGTAATTCTTTAGTAGCCCGCATGTACTTAAGAATACTTTTCATAGCAGTTCACTGATCCACTCCGGGATTTTGCTGATATCGGCTAACAATATTTTGAGCGAACACAACTTCAAGTCTAGTGCATCTTTCCGCATACATGATAGATCCCACAACCGAAGCATAAGGAACTCTTTGCACACGCTCCACCTTTTCAGGTGTAGAAGCACCGTTCTTGCTAGATAAATTAAGTCCTTCTTGCATAGGCAAATTCCCGCGCTTAGAATTTTCCATCTTGAATCTCTTTAAGATCTTATCTATATACGCACTTTGACTTAATCCGATCAACCGTTTACTTCTATCTCTATAGATTTTGATTCCAAGTATGAATGCTGCTTCACCCAAGTCTTTTATAGCGAAACACTTTCCAAGATAAGATTTAACGTCTTTCAACATTGGAATGTGATATCCTATTATCAATATGTCATCGACATACAAGACAAGGAAAGTAACATTACTCCCACTAGCTTTGCGATATACACATGGCTCATCATGATTCTGAACAAAATCAAACTTTTGATCTTTTCATCAAACCTTTTATTCCAACTCCTTGATGCTTGCTTTAGTCCATAAATGGACCTTTGAAGCTTGCATACTTTGTTGGGATGTTTTGGAACGACAAAACCTTCAGGTTGGTCCATATAGACTTCCTCGTCCAGAAAACCATTCAAGAAAGCGGTTTTGACATCCATTTGCCATATCTCAAAGTCATAGTACGCTGCTATGGCTAAGATGATCCTAATAGCTCCAATGTCCGCAACGGGAGAAAATGTTTCCTCATAATCAACTCCAAAGAGTTGAGTATAACCTTTCGCCACAAGACGAGCTTTATAGGTGTGTACATTTCCATCCATGTCAGTCTTCTTCTTGAAGATCCACTTACAACCAACGGTTCTACCATTTGGTGGAAGATCAACCAAGCTCCAGACTTGATTGTCTTTCATGGATTTTATTTCCACATTCGCAGCTTCAAGCTATTCGTCAGATTCCGGATCTGATAATGCAGCATTGAAACTAGGAGGTTCATTCAAATCTCCTACTACGTGTTCTTCAGACTCAATCATAAGATTTAACCTTTCACGAGCACGTATTGTCCTTGAGGACCTACGAACTGGAATCGCTTTATCTTCAACTTGTAGTTCACCTAGAGATTCATCTTTTTGAACATTTCCACCCCAAGTTGAAGATTGTTAGTATCTTTAGAAGTTGACACATATTCTTGATGCTCATCAAGTTCAACAATCCTCCCACTGTCCTCTTGAGATATGAGTCTCCTTTCAAGGAACTCTACAAATCAAAAAGTCTTTGACAATGTTTCCGGTAGGAAAGTAGAAGTAGTAACCCATCGTTTCCTATGAGTATCCTACAAAGATGCACTTGACACCACATTCATGTAGTGTCTTGTCAACTTTCTTGGTTGGAACCATATTGAGAATGCATGCAACAATCTCTAGAGCATAATCCCAAAATGAAATGGTTAGTCTTAAGGTTCATCGTTTATCTTACCATGTTCAACAAGGTTCGATTTCTCCTTTCACATATACCCTTATATAGGAGTAAGCTTTTGGATAAATCCACAAGCTTTTAGATGATCCTCAAACTTTTGGCTTAAGTACTCTTCATCTCGATCCGAACGAAGAATCTTGATGGTTTTTTTGAGTTGATTCTCTACTTCATTTTTAAATACTTTGAATGTTTCAAAGACTTCATGTTTATGTTTAAGCAATTAAACATAACCATAATGACTGAAATCATTCATAAAAAAATGATGAAGTAGCTAGCATTTCCTTGACACATGCCTAAATGGGCTACATACACCTGAATGTATTAGTCCAAGTAATTCCTTAGCCCTCTCCGGTTTTATGCGGAAAATGTATTCTTGTCATCTTGCCGAAAACACAAGGCATGCATTTGTCAAATGATTCATCATTTGATTTAACGATCTTTTTGTCAAATGATTCATCATTTGATTTTAAGATCCCTTCAATTTGAAGTATGCATTTCTTGCTAACGACAACACATTTATCAAATGATTCATCATTTGATTTCAAGATTCCTTCATTATAAAGATTTCCAATGTGTTTCTTGCTAACGACAATCCCAAAAAACACGCAATTTATCAAATGATTCATCATTGATTGCAAGATCTCTTCATAATGAAGATTTCCAATGCGTTTCTTGCTAATGATAATGTCAAATCCATGCATTTATCAAATGATTCATCATTTGATTGTAAGACACCGTCCTTTGAAGTCTTTAAATGCCTTTCTTGACAAAATTAAACAAGATGACTATGTCAAAGATAATTAGAGTCCAAATTAAACTTGACTCTTTGCTATTGAATTATTATTTGTATAACAACGCATATAATTCAATTTTGAAGATACTTGAAGCACTTGCCGAACCAGCTTGCTTCTTCTTCACATTCAACTCAGCTAGATCTTTAGCCGTATGCTCCTTTTGCCAAAAGGGTCTTTTAAGGTTTTGAGACAAACACAACTTGTTTTCTCTTACCAAAAATCTTGCCCTTAGCTTACGGTTGTTTTGCTTTCCGAACCTTTCCCCCGTTGATCATAAGAACTCGGGATGTAGCAGATTTCCTTAGAAGCTCTTTCTCATACTCAATTAACATGACATGAAGTTTAGCTGTGGTTTTACTAATGCTATGCATATTACAATTGTGCACGAACTCCTAAAAAATCCGCTTTTTAGGTTCATGCCAATAGTAATATGCAGATGATAAACATAGTTTAACCTTTCCAATTGCCCATGAGTACCTCTTCAACTAGAGTACTTGAGGACTAACCGATGTTCCATGCTCGTGTCGCAAGTCATGAAGTTGATCAACTAGGTCGAACAACTCCACTCCGGCTTGCTTTTAGTACAAAGACTTGAGTTCAGTGAGCATATCACATGGAGATGAATGCTCAAATTGCTTTTGAAGGTCGGCATTCATGCTTTCCAACATTAAACAAGCAACCTCATTGTGTCTATCGTACCGAGCATTGTATGCAGCCAACTTTCAAGTTGAAGCATTCGCTCCCGGAACAACGGTGTCTGCTCATCAATGACTTGAACCCAGTCATTGAAGTTTGGCTCCAGAAAGTCTTTTCCTTTCTAGCATCGACCTGAAAGCCGATTGGTGTATGTTTTGAGAAGGATTTGTTGTTGCCATCTTCAAAACAGACAAAAGTTCAATTATCGGTATTTTCGATAATTAATCCTTAAGAAATATAATTTACCCTCGTAAAATTCATCTAACAAATTACTTTCACTAAGGCTAGGATCCAACTTGACATACAATCATTTCATCAGTTGATCTGCTAGAAATGACAGTATTCAAAAGGTAATCAAGAATCGATAATTGCATTCATGCAACTCCTAGAATTATGGGACTTACAACAACACTGTAAAGGGGTATTAAGTGTTTTGTAAACATGTTTTGTCTCATCTTATGCCACGGGTTAAGGTCTCAACTCTTAACTCGTTTTAAGTCGCCCAATTAAGAACATGTAGATAGTCCACCGCTGTCTCACAACCAGTGGTAATCCACCTTGAAGAGATACAATTCACCTACGTCTCACGTAGAGCAAAAAGCACTGGCAAGTGTTCTTAGCAAAGTGGGTGGCATTGACTTAACTTTAAATGGATAATGCATTTGATGTGAATCAAAAGTTTATGTTTGAAGACTCATGCATACTCTTCGAAACATAATATTTAATAAAATCATTTGTATAGTCTTACAACACAAGAGAGCTTGGTAGCTCCATTTGAACGCATAAAGAAGCGCAAGGGCAAAGGTATGCGATAAACGCGATTTAAAAACCCGCCCTTTTAGAAGGCTAGCGCACTCCGACTTATACCTCTCTTAGAGTTTGTTCAAATGGGTGAGCCGGTGTATCTCAAGGTTGCAAGACTCCAATTTTATTAATGACATCTCTATTTCGATAGTTCTTAGTCAAGTTTATTTTCAAAACCAAATTTTGCATCACCTTTATACAACTTATATGCAAATACAAAAATTAATAAACTTACTAATTACCGAACTATTTAATCAAGTAACAAGTTAAGGTGGGGCACCTAAACATGGTCACTATGGTTCATGCAAAAGTTCAATCCCGGCTCCCCCTTCCGAAGAAGAGGACCACATGCATCAAGTTACCTTGATTGCGTAAGCCTTTAAACAAATTAACTTAACAAGTTGCATATAAACACATAAACATGCTGACTGGAAATTTCCAGTAGCTTGACGACCAGTTAAAGCCTGTTTCTGGTCCGATTCAGCTTTCAACCAAAACTAAAAAGTTGTAGCCCTATGTGTTGGGCTTCTACAGTCCAAAGAACGACTTCTAACTCATTACAGATTAATTTATATGATTTTTCTAGTAAACTGTCGCACATCAGAAAATTTACACGCAAAAATCACATTGTCACATAATTATCTAATAATTAACCCTAATTATTGGATCAACATGCTTTGCATAATATAACTCTTTATATATCCAGTAAAATCACAATAAATTTTGCATGAATTTCTTGTGATTTTACTACTTATTTAACACTTTAAATAAAAACGATACACATAATCATGCAATTCATCACATAATTTATATCAATTCACAATTCAAAACTTGCTTGAGGGTTTTAATCTCCATTGAACAAGGTTAAAATTTTAATTAAACAAAAACCTTTATTTTATTTAATTAAGAACCGATTTTAATTAACTAAAAAATAAGAAAACAACCATTTAATTATTTAACAATTAATTAAAATCAACCAACCCTTAAACCCCCCTTCAAGTTTTGATCTTTGTAATTAATAGATCACATATGTGGCTCGTGATACCACTGTTAGAATATGAGCACATAAACATATAACAATTCACGAGTACGCAGCGGAAAAGAAACGTATATGCAATCAAATTAATTAACAAAGAAAAAATCAAAACGTGTACCTTTGCGCAAAGTTTCCAATAATATTAATAATAAGATTATTATTATTAGTTAGGGTTTAAAGCAAAACCCCTCTACGATCGCACACTAGACACCTCTTATACCGTATGCTAGTACCCCGATCACAAACCAAACAATCCTTTGTTTGTCTCCCTTTCATTCGAAACCCCATGAACTTTGAAAACAATATTGTTGAACCGAAAACAAAATTGTTGTCATAACCAAGATACACCATAATTAATGCAACCATTAATTACATGTAATATTCATATAGATGGTCGAATGGGATAAACCGAATGCCCTTTAAAAGGGTTCGGTCGAACCAACTAAGAGAGAAAAGAGGAGAGTTTTACCTGTGTGAAGGATTGAGAAAACCCTTGAATTAAGCCCTCTATTTATAGGGTTTAATTTACTTGGTGAACAAGCTAGATTAAGGCTTACAAAGCCTTATCAAAATCGCCCCCCCCCCCCCCCCCATATGGATTTAGAGCCCAACTCTAATTTTCATATTTCACATTTTAATCCTCCATTTAATTAATTAAATATAATTAACCCCTTAATATATTTAAATTAATCATTTCGTAATCTAATTAATTAATATATTACTTTAATATACTAATTAATAATATAGAGTTACCGTGTCATTTCGTGTGATCCCGTAGGCTTAAACTATTCCCGGACATGCGATTTATAATAAAATGATCACACTCCAACAGATTAAGCGGGGTTACCGAAAATAAACATGATAAAGTTTACGTAGTAGAGAAGTTAGACATGACAAATTTCTTTACGATATTAATTTATATTACAAGTTTTAATGTCTTGTAGAATGCTCCAAATCTACACATTCACGACATTCTAAATACCAATTAGGCAATTAAAGTGACACAGAAGTTAAGTAAATTTATAGCCATGAGTTTATTACTTTTTATAACTTTTAATCACTTTTTGTGTTTTCATATCTAAAGATGAGTTCTTTTTCTTTGTAACAGGCATACGCAATCCTAATTACGAAGTAACTGTTTTTACTATATTTGAGTTTTGGATAGTAGCACAATATAATCCTAATGGTATTTACAAAACTACACTCAATAAGCAAACATGCATGTTATTTAATGATTCGGTTCAACAGTATGACTAATAAAAACATGTCGTTTACATAGCGGACTGCATTCAAACACTTTATAATCATGTTTAAAATTAAACGTTTTATCTAATCCAACCAACTATTAGCTATATACGTACATATAGTTGGTACAAAACTTGCGATAAAGCGATCGAGGACACTCGCGAAGGCCAACAATGAGTACAAATGGAATGATGCAAGGGACCCTGACAACTCTAACACCAACGGGTGGCGAATGATACGTGATAATAACATTTTTAATTACGTTCTTACTATCTTCCAGGCAGGGGCGGAACTACATATGTATTAGGGGTAGCCTGGGCTACTGGTCCGTTAAGTTCATGTAGTTCGAATTTTTCAAAAAATAATGTATTTTTTATTGATGCTACAGGTGAAATAAATATGGGATACCGGTCGATGTAACAAAATATAAACTTTTGAAACATTTTCCTATCAATAAAACCTATAAAGATGTATTTATACAACTAAAATATTAAGAAAAACTACTAAAATTGCCAAAAGTTCTTAAAATTAATTATAAATAGCCAAAACTCTTTGAAAAAATGTTAAGAATCGTAACAGTTTAGTCATTATCGTTACTTTATGTCGATATAAGGCTAGAGGAAAAAAATTATGCTATGGGTCACTTTCGATTCTGGTTCCGACTGCTTCCAGGATTCTTTTTTAGATATTTTCTTTTGAACTAATAACACTTTTTAGCTTGCATATAGTTAAACTTTAATAATAATCTAATGGGAAATCATCATATATACCCTTATTAAACGCTAAAATCTCATATTTACCAAACTTAAATTCATAATATCATATATACCCACTTTAAACCTAAAATACACCATATATATCTAAATAATAATTTTACCTCCATTAAATATTCTGAAAATCAAATACTAATAAGCTAATTTTGTTATTGACTATTATATCCTTCTTCTATACAAAAACCCCTAAATTACGTGTTTACTTTTCTTCATCATCAGTATATAGTTACAAATTGGCTCAAAGCCTACAACAACAGAAAGAAAATTAACATTATTTTTGTGTAAGTTATTCTCTCAACGAAATAGCTAGAAATATGGTGAGTAATGAACATTGTATTCAAATATAATCAGTAATCACATGCATTATGGCCTTTCAAAAATCATTATAAAAACAAACTTTATGCCTCAGTTTCAATTCGTTAAGCTCAGTAAACTAAAAATACAGCTTTGTTTTGGACAATTCATCTTGTTATGTTATTTAAAGATAATACAAGTAGATTTGTTTACTCGGTTTGCGTATTATAATTTGAGAACCTTTTTAAACAAATTACATATCTGATCATAGAATGACAAATATATAATCATCAACTCAATTTGCTTTAATTATTATTGTGATTTATATAATATATATTAATATTAAGTTTTGAAATTATCATTTGGATATATATGATGTTTTTGGGTTTAAAGTGGGTACATATAATATTATGAATTTGAGTTAGGTAAATATGAGATTTTGGTGTTTAATTAGGGTATATATGATGTTCACCCTAATCTAATCTTTATAACAACATAAACCCGTGTATTTGACACGGGTATAAAATCTAGTACCTAAATGAAAACAAGTCGAAACCAAACAATCCAGTCGATTAATCGAAACATAACGAACCGAACCATTGGTTTTATGGCGAGTCTTTTTTTATATGTTTCAACTTACTTTGTCGGATTTTTCGCACCTACTCGAAGGGTTTTTTTTTTGTTTTTTTTTTTTTTTTAACTTTTGGATTTGTTCTACCAACTAGCCGCACAAAAACATTGAAACTAAATAAAAAGTCATTAAAAGAATTTCCCAAGGCCCACTTTATTATGAGTTACTTTCAAAGTCCATTTCAATCGGTCAAGATTCAAGACTAAAGACCCACAAGGCCACAACAAAATTCCACGAGTCCACGACCATTAACTCCTTTTCGTATGGTAGCCAGGAATGATATAAGGAATGGTAAAGCTCATTCCATTTCCATTAAAACATATTGTTCGTTTAATCCAAACGAATGGAAAAGTATATTCCTCCTTGAATACATTCCTCCCGTAATCGTAATCCCCTTTTCATGATTACATTAAATTTTCCACACTTTGTGGAAATACAAGCTAGACTAGAAGTGGGATAAGTTCCTAGAAAACAAAGCCGTTATCAGATAATGATAAAAAAAAAAGTTTTCAAAAAGCTTGCATTTCAGTTAGACGAGACATTATGAGATTCATAGTTAGAAATCCTAGTGCACATTTCCTGAATTTGTTCAGTGATATAAAATGAGTAGATACATGGTTGAATTTAAATATAATGTATTTGTTGAATGATAAATTTACACATATTTGATTCATGTATTTGGTTTGGTTGGTTGAAAAGATAAATAAGTTTATAGATATGAAAGATAAATGGCTAATAATGTTGTCAGAATAATAGAAAAAGTGAAAAAATAATAAATGAAAAAAGTTGTAAAAAGGTCACGTCAAGTGGGAATTGACGGATCATTCAAATTTAAACTATGATTGCAAAATGTTTCTGATTAATGGACCCCGTATTGTTAGTAAACTTGGAAATATAGTGTTTTCTCTCTCTAGATAGTTTTCTTAAATCTAAGATCGAGAAAAATATAGTTCTGAGATCGAAATTTTTTCTCTCCGGCTTGACTTCTTCTCATCGATAATTTTTTAAAGGATAAAGTCCTAGGTCATCCTTTTGAAAGTAGTATCTCTATCTTTTGATAGAAATAAAGTTATCTACATCATACCTATATTATACTCCTCTTAGGGGTAAGGGTTTAGTTGCCAACGTGACTTGCCTATTTACGTCAATGAAAAGGGTGTAATGAAGCCGACATGCCGCTACTACTAACCGAATGAATATGCCGATGCTCGTGGGAATTTGAGTATGTTTGTTGTAAAAAAACAAACCACACGGACCATTTTTGCGTTTACCATTTTAACTCTTTGAAGCTGCAATAAATAAATAAATAAATAAAATGGTTTGAAAGAAGTAAATAGAGGAAGACAAGGATGGAGAAAGCAGCAGGGGAATCGCGGAGCAACAAAGCAGCTGTTCAAGCTACCAACGATGATGCTTCCGCCAGCAAATTGTAATCTTTGTTTTTTTTCTTTTATCTCTCTCTACTTATATTTATTCCAATTTATTAGGTTCCCTGAATAATAATAGTAATAATAAATTTTCAAATTAGGTCATGTGTGAAGAAAGGATATATCAAAGATGATTATGTACATTTATTTGTAAGAAGGCCCGTCAGGAGATCTCCGATAATTAATCGCGGTATGCATTTTGTTTTCATTTGTTACTAGAAACTTTAAGGTTTGTATGAGTTGGTTGGTGATGACATGTTTTTTTTTGTTGCGAACGCGTATGTTTGACTTTGTTAAGGTTACTTTGCTCGTTGGGCTACTTTCCGCCAGTTTCTTAACCAGTTTCTGAAGTCAAACGATGGTGGTCCTGTCAAGAAGCAGATTTTATCTCTGGGAGCTGGTTTCGATACGACGTACTTTCAGCTGCAGGTGCAGTCGTTTGTTGTGATTTATGATGTGTATCATTAGAGCCTTTATGTTCGAAGGAACTATGATTGTTTAACGAAAAATTAACATGTGCAGGATGAAGGGAAGGCGCCACATTTATACGTGGAACTGGATTTTAAGGAGGTGAGAATTTGAGAAACGATGAACTTGCGAATGATTGTGTTTTTCTATTTTCCTACTTTTGGATGACGTTGAACTTGCAATTTGATTTAGGTGACTAGTAAAAAGGCATCGATTATTGAAACTTCTGGCCAATTAAGGGAAAAGATCAGTGAAGCTGCATCAATTTGTCGAGGTAATATTCCATTGATGACGTGACTATAAGTAACTTCCTTCTGATATATCTACATATTATGAAGACGATAAAGGATATAAAAATTTTCAATGTTATTAAGTGGGGATCTGCAATTGTGCAGAGAAAGGAGAAGTAATCAGTGATAACTACAAACTTCTTCCTGTTGATTTAAGGGATATACAAACCTTGAATGACCTCATATCAGCCCATATGGATCCAAGGTATGTGTGCATCATCTACTTTCTCGTGGCATTTATGCTATATATGGTAAATAAATTAATATACTTCAAGAATATGCCAAAATAAGTACTAGAATCAGGATGTGAATAAATTCTCTTCCTTGAAAGGAAACTTTGTTATCTGTTGTATGTTGCATGTTTTTAAGATTGATGAATGTGTGGAACAGTTAAGCTGCTACTTACTGATGTTACCATCAGCTTGCCAACATTTATTATTGCAGAATGCGTGTTAATCTACTTGGATCCTGAATCAAGCCGTGCTATTGTTGAATGGGCATCAAGAACATTTTCGACATCAATATTCTTCTTATATGAGCAGGTACTGTTTTATCATATTCATTATACTCACTGTGCTCCATGAAAGTATGCAGGTGTGTGTACGAAAAATAAGCATCTTAGCTTAAAATCTTGATCAATGGAATGCCCGAATAGTAGTATTCATATATCTATGTTTCTTGCGGATGCTCATAATGCTACAATACTAATGCAATGATTGTAGATTAATTTGTACTTCTCAATATGGAATAATGTTCTATTTTTCTGCAACAGATTCTTCCTTATGATGCATTTGGACAACAAATGATTAGAAATTTGGAGGTAATGTATTTTATTTTGTCCCCCTTCAAGAGGCTTACAAATTTTCATCAATATGGGTTCCTTAAACACTGATAAATAAAAAAACAGTTGTGTGAACTTAATTAATGATTCACAATGTGTATAAAATTGTTGGTCATTCTTATATGTATCAAGTTTTAGGTCTTGATGACAATTAGTAATGTTACCCAATGTAATGAGTCCTCTTGTCTATGTTTACCAATGATCTTTAAGCATACAATCCTAGTGGTGGGCTGGTGGCAGTTGCAACAGGTGAAGTAAGTTAAATAAGAAAGAAAAGATAGGCTTATAGAGTTATAGGAAGTATGTCAAATGGGTTGAAAGCTGCTCATAGTATACAGTGGATAAGATCTCATTTAGTTATATTAGTTTTGGATCAACGCAACTTCACCCAAGAAAGTACCTCTTTTGACCATTACCCAGCCCACTCATATTGCTACCCACACAGACAACAAGTTATCTTTTGAAGGACAATCTTGATGTGATTTTTAATCTGTATGTGATGCTAGAGTCGAGGCTGTGGGCTATTAGGCATATATGATACACCAACATTGCTTGCAAAGGAAAAACTATTTCTCGATCAGGGTTGGCAGGTATGTTATAGATGTGCAATCTCATCTTTAATTTTTTAGAATTAGCATGGAGGAAATGGGATGCCGAAGCATTACTTGGGCTTGGAAATGTTTCACCGTGGCTGGTGCTTGTTCTACCAGATTAGTAACTTTAGGGTGGCAATTCCCCCATGGAGTATGCAACTCATAAAAAACATCTCTGTCTACTTTTATCGGACTCGTCTATCTTGACTAGTAATTATACTGAGTTTCAGAGAGCTGTTGCTTGGGATATGATGAAGATCTATACTACCTTCATTGATTCTCGAGAACGACAAAGGTATTTTTTTTCTGGATTTGCAGTCATTCATAAATTAAAAAAAACGCGAACACTAGTGGTAGCCATTTAAACGCATATACATGCAAATGTTAAATGGGTTGAAAGCCATCCAAAGTGCATTATACATGTAAACAACCTCCTAAGTTGCTCTATTGAAACTTTAGAATTTAGATTGTATCTTCTGTTATAACACTCACATTATTAAAAAAGTTTTAGAAGAATCAGTCAGGAAGTGTTCTGGATAAGCTGTAGTGAACACACCGTATATACTGATGTGGCCTCACTTTTTGCAATCGCTTTAAAATAGAAGTTAACTCTAATTTGTGTTTGAAAATAATGTTTGCAATTGAAAAGAGCAATGTTTCCCCATGATGCGATACTATTATCTCGTAGACACATGTGATAGTTGTGGATCTAGATCTGTTGATTCTTCATAGATTCTGATCAGGGTTTACTTAGGATAAAGATCGGGTACATTAACTGGGAGCTAATAATCTTCACTTTAGTCTAAAAAGATATCCTTGAATAATAGAAAGGCGAAAGTATACTGTTAGGTTGACGGGATCCCTTTTTGGCTCTTTTCATTTTATTGCGTAATCTTTAACCTTTTGCTTGGCTGATCAGGATTGAAAGATTGGAATTGTTTGATGAGTTTGAAGAGTGGTACATGATGCAGGCAAGTTTCACTAATATTTTCAGCTGTTAAATATAAGTTGAAAGCCAAAATATCAAGATTTTTGTTCTATATTGACACTCTGTTACTTGAATAATGTTGAAAGACTTTGTGCTTGACTTTAAATGCCATAGTAGATAGTTTGTAAAGAAATTCGGGGATGAATTAGTTCATTCTGGGGCAGAACCAATAACTTGTAACAATAAGAATTTTGATCCTTAACTTGTAAAATTATAAATATAATTAGTTAAAAAAAATTGTTTGACTTTAATAAATTATATGTGTACTAGAAATGGAGTTGCATTTTTATGCAGCTAATCTAGTTTCTATGTTGGGAAACTTTGAAGGTTGAAATACCCAAATACCTGTTTGTCCATTGATATTAGTACTATTTACTACATTGTTTCTATTGTAAATGTGAAGTAATGCGCCAATGCTCTACTAATTGGTTTCCCCATTGTTGGTTTGCAGGAGCACTACTGTGTAACTATTGCAATCAATGATACCATGGTACGTTTTGCAGATACTCACTTGTACTCGCTTTCCTCATGTATACACATATATCCCTACATCTAGGGGACTTCTAGAATGTGCAATTTTAAAGTGGTTAAGCCCCACTAATAATTAGCAACAAAATGATGAAATTTAGTTCTATTTATAGCATCTAATCGTCTAGCCATAAGTACTATAAAATCTGATTTGGATTTGTCAACCACTGCAAATCTACAATGACTGTTTAATTTTATTTTTTTTATCAGGGCCTGTTTGAAGATTATGGTTTCCCTAAGGACCAGCCTGTGACTGCTGCTTCTACACCAGTATCTCCATGATAATTATTGACAAGATTTGGGAACTAGTCACTTGCAGTTACATCAATATGTATCACGTGATTGGCACATGGTACACAGGAACTACTAAAGTACCAAAATGGGAAAGCTTTACTTAAGTGGTTGATTGGATCTAGTGGGTAATACTGGGTGTTATTCTTTGAATCTTCCAAGAAAAGATAGTTTGTGCTTTTTCTCTTTTTAGGTGTGCCAAATGCCCAAATGAACCAATGTGGGTCATTCTTGTTATTATTGCACTAGTGTGGCCACTTTTGTGGTGGATCTCTTTTGATTTATAGGGGTAAATATGACTTTTAATGGCTTGTTTCATATATACACATATATATCTCTCAAAAATTTAACAAAGTGATCATGAGATATGTCAAGTACGAGATTTTTAGGTTGATTTTAGGCTTATATCATTTAGTAATATGTATCATTACTCATTCATTTTGGTAATTAATTTGGTATGCCTACAACCACCCTAAAACTCTGGTAATGAGCTGTGTTTAATTTGAAAATTAATAATAGTAGTATGATCATCAATAACAATACCCAATTTGATTTTCAGGGTTGTCTTCTTTTTTTTTGTTGTTGTCTCTAATGTTGAAACAATCAGAAATTCAGAATAGTTGGATAGATGTCATGAAGTAAACCAATTCAGCATCAAAAGAGGGATTAAAGCATAGATGAACCTTTAACTATAACTTGCATCAGTTGTATGTATCTTTTTATTATTTTTTTCATATAATGAGTAAAAGATATAGTTGAACTTGAGAATTAATTAGATTTTATAGAAAGAGCTTGTATAGTATATGTAAGATAAATCATTGATTCATCATGTACCATTATGTCACATCATAAAGATTTAGAAAAATCATGACCACAGGTTGGTTGATAACCAATTATGCAACTAGAAACTTGGAACTAGAAAAGAGGTATTGATAGCCAATATTACATCCATTATATATTATGGTATTTTACAAGGAAAGAAATCATGGAAACATAGTGATTGATTGACAATCATGTAACCAGAAACCTGAAACTAGATACAAAAAGATACAACCCTTCAAAATCTTACCAACATTATTAGTGGTCACTTCACCTCCATCAAATGAAAATGATTCATGACTTGCCATCACCAAAATGGCCCCCACAAAGCATTAGTTGTGCAATAAAACATCATGTCTCCTGTTCAACCAAGCCATCAATTTTCCTTTGGGGGTCATTTATAGTTTATTAATCAAAAGGCTTAAAGTTTTGTTTGCATTATAATCGATTCGTTTCAAAATAAGTGACTTGTATGGAGCTAATAAGATGTAAACTGACATCTTAGAAATACTTTGGTTAAAACTCAAAAGTGTAAATGTATTAACGACAAACAAAAATGATAATACAGACACTTGTCATGGGATTAGAATTGTAAAGATGACCTCTTGTATAAAACCTTGTTGGCAAGTCAATTCTTTCAAGATTTCTCGAAATTTATCTCCAAAAATGAAATCTTTGACCTGGGAGTGAGTTCAGGACCGGTTTGGCTTAAGCTGGATTGCAGTTTGGATCATACTTATTGTATATATTTTCCATATACAAACATATGACCATTATGTATTTATGTTAAAGAAAACACCATCTGCAGTTCATGTTCAACATGTTGAATCATTCATTGCTTGAAAAGAATGGGAAAGAAACAAAGGAACATCCTTCTGACCTTAACCAGTTGGACTACACATGAATTAGTAACACCTATATTACAAGTTTAGATATATAACTGCATCGAAATTATACAGTCATCTCGGCCCCCTAAACTGAACTTGCAAATTACTTTGGTTTGGCTATTAGTCAATTTTGGGTGAACTATGCAAGCACTGGCCCCCAAAAAGAGCACGGCAAATATACCAGAACAAATATGGTAAATATTGTGAAGTTGTCAAAATAGCTTTGAAGAATCTTGGAACGATACACAATAATCTAGAACTCGGATCGCACATTGATATAATGAATAGAGCCAGTGGTTACAACATAACACAATAATTCTATAACATAACAATTCTACATATGAAAGGATCAAATTGCTAAAAGAACTCAAAATCAAGATATTTACCTCCGGGCTTAACACCAGTTCCTGCCATCCTTTTACTATTATTTCCTACCCCAACTGGGTCAATAGCCGCAAACTTCCCAGGTGATTCAGCTTCCACAGGTCTTGGCACTTCTGGAGGAGTACTGCAGCGGATCAGAGCCCAATTAACGCCTTCAAAAAAGGGATGCTGTTTGATTTCAGTAGCTCCCCTTTTCACCCCAAGCCGGTGTTGTGGATCCTTTGCAAGCAAACCCCTGATCAGATCCCGGCCTGCATAGCTAGTAGCTGGTGCGTCTGGAAATCTTAGCTGTTGGCCAACTACATTGAACAAAGTGGCTCGATTTCCTGCACCTTTAAAAGGGGTTCGACCGTATAACAATTCATGCAAAAATATCCCAAATGTCCACCAATCCACGGCACTTCCATGTCCTTCTCCTTTTATGATTTCAGGTGCCAGGTATTCATGAGTCCCAACAAACGACATTGATCGAGCTGCAGTTGGTTCAGCAACAAGTTCTGGCAGCTGGCCAAAAAGAGGGGTCGGGTCACTTCGGGGTTTGGGGGTTCTCTTTTTCTTGTTTTTTTGAGGGAAAAAACGTGGAAGGAAACAAGCCGGTTGAATGCAGATTGATGTAGGCTCGATACAAGCGGGTTGCACACAGAAAGCACTACTAGGACCTCGTTTAGAAGGATCTGAATTTAAAGAAGACGACTTCACAAGAGTAGGTGACACCGCACATCTTAAGGAGAGATCAAAATCTGACAGCATTATATGACCATCATCACGTACCAAAACATTTTCAGGTTTTAGATCTCTGTATACAACTCCAAGCATATGCAGATACTCAATTGCTAATAAAACCTCCGCAGCATAAAACCTGTTGGAAAAAAGGGAAAAAATGACTGCAATTACAACAACGCTGCTTCTAACATAAATTATCAGCAAGATTGTCTAATGCACAAAGATTGCTATAATGGCCGTGCCAGGCAGGTTAGGTGACAACTCAAACCCGTTTGTGTTTAATCATATCTTATAAATTTTATGTATATGACAAACTGCTGCAAGAACAATAGGTAAAAAATATACCTTGCTGCATATTCCGAGAAATGTTTTCCAGGTTGGCGTTGCCTTAATGTATGCAGATCACCTCCAGGACAATATTCCATTACCAAACACGTGAATCTATCTGTTTCAAAATGAGTGTATAAAGTTGGTAAGAACGGGTGATCAAGCAATTGTAATATATCTCTTTCTGTTTGAGCTCTCGACAACTTTTTCCTACTAGCAAGTGACGTTTTATCCATCACTTTCATCGCAAAATAGCAACGAGTGCCACTCAGCTCTGACTGATACACGCTACCAATGTCACCACAGCCAAGGAGTCTAAGCAACCTAAAATGATTCATGCCCAAAAGCCCATCTCGTGACCGAATTGCATGAATAGCTTTCCACCGAGGATCATTACCTTTGTGTGGCTTATTGGTGCTCCCTGTGAAGTTACTCCAGTTACTATCATCACTAAGACCACTACTATCGCTAGCTCTACTAATACTTGTTTTTCCACTTTCAAGAGATTCCCCTCGAAGAGGCATTCTAGTAACTCCAAAACTACGTTCAACACTAAGCATTCCATCACTCATACGGTATGTACTAGTGCTCATTGACGTTACAACACCTGTGCTATCAATGCTGCTATGTGGGCTTACATTACCACTTGGAGGCAAAGAAGCATCCCACACACACTCCTTCTCATCAGAATCTTGGCATAAGGGAGAGCTTTCAGTATTTTGTGATTGTCGTGGAACTGCGAATGGAGAAGACGGTGTCAAGCTCTCAGCTGGTGAAACAGCTGACGAACTTTGCTTGATTCCAGAAACACCAATGGAAAGATCTTCTAAAAATGGACCCTTTATAGCACTTTCATGACCAATAGGTACACAAACCGGCCTCATTAAATCCATATCAACAGGTTCAGGAGGATGACTCACTCCCGAAAAAGAAGTGGAACCAATATCATCATAAGAATCATCCGTTTCATTAAACATAGATACATCTACCATAACCTCTTCATTTTCTGACAAAGATTTTTTCCCTTTTCCTTTCCCTTTCCTAACCGAAACACCTAAACTAGAATTTTGGAAAGTTTCAAAATTTGCATGATTCATGTCTTGTCCAACCAAACCAAAATGTGAAGTTGATTCCTTAATGATATTATGCACTTGCCCAGAAAGTGAAAGCTTTTGTGAATCATGAACCCTTTTCATTTTTCGTATAGTAATAGTACACCATTGAATGTTATATCACAGCTCTGCAAGAAAGTAACAAACTTTAATAATCCAACCTCTCAATAAACAAGATCCATGAAAGCACATTTTACATTTACTGTCTGTCACATGATAATAACAACTTTTGACTTACTATTAAAAATGGAGAAACTTGTTTTTAATTTTATTATTATTATTTTTAACACTCACAGTATAAAAAAAATTCCGCAATTAAGCCAATAACGACAACAATACCCAATTCCGACACAGATGAGGTATGTGTGAGGTGGGATGTAGACAGTTTCGCCTCTACGAGTCTTAAGGTTAAATATAAGCATAATCTAAATTGCCAAAAAAAACTCATTATTACTACTACTATCTTAGGACTAACATTACATTCAAATTTAATTACTTGTTACTATTTTTACAAAGAAACATTCTTATCTTAACACACTATATCAATGAAGACATAATGTTTGAAAATAATACAAAATCTCAACTTTAAAAAGCAAAAGTTTCCAACAATTACATTTTTTAAAAAGCCATCGCAAATTCGCAATCATGAGTTTCAAAAATGATTCTATGTCCACACAAAAAAACACATTCACAGTATATGTAGGTATATATCTATAAACATAATATACAAATAAAAGAGACAGATAAAAAAAAACTAAAATCAAGAACTCACCAATAGATCTGTTGCACAACTGGGTGTAAAAATGTAGTGAAACTTGTGTTAGAAAAAAGTGTGTGGGAGAGAGAGAAAGGGGACTGAGAATGCAGGAGGGGAGCAAGTGAAGTGAAGATGATGACAACATATGACTGGTATTTACTTTGCTTTTTATTCTTGCTTCTTTTTTTTTTCTTTTTTCTTACAATCTCTGTTTCATGGGTGGAAGGAGCACTTTATTTTAGCCATGTGTTCACAAGGAAAAAAATAAATAAATGACTTTGTGTTAATTGTTAATAAAAAACTGTACCCTACCCCCTTTGTGTTGATTATAACTAGAATTTGTCCCGGCATGATATGCATCGATATATCGATTTATAATTTTTTTGGTGAAAATAATCGATAGGTAAGAATGTGAGATATATGACTAGAAACGAAACTATTTGGTGAGAAGTTTGTTTGTTTAACTAGTTTATAACCCGCGTGAAACGCAGGAGAACCATATAAAAATAGTTAAATTTGTATATATATAAAAAAATCATAATTAGAATATGAAGAATCGATCATAATTATCATATTAAAAAATCAACAATCTATAAACTTAAGCTTGTAAATAAAAATGTACCGTAATAAAAATAAATATTTTCTTTAATTACCTTATTTATCTTATATTTTAATCATCTTGTTAAAAAAAACCCTTTTTACAATATAAATGATCGATCATAATCATCATATTAAAAAAATCAAGAATCTATAAACTTGTAAATAAAAACCCTCATTAAAATATGGATTGGATTTATAGGAAAAAAAAAATCGTTAGTTAAATTTGTATATATAAAAAGCTGGCAAAAAAAAGTTAAAACTAAAAGTTATAAAAGATAGAAAGAAGAAAAAATGTACCGTAATAAAAAAAATATATTTTTTAATTACCTTATTTATCTTGTATTTTAATCATCTTGTTAAAAAAAAACCCTAATTAGAATATGAAGGATCGATCATAATCATCATATTAAAAAATCAACAATCTATAAACATGTAAATAAAAACCCTCAATAAAATTTGGATTGGAGTTAGGAAAAAAAAAATCGTTTAAATAAGCATTTCTCATATTGTTTTGTTATTAGAATATTGGACATGATTGTTTTGTAATCTATATTGCTTTGTTATTAAAAAAATCGTTTAATTCGTTTGATCGTCGTTTCTCATGTTACTTGCAATCTATATTGCTTACAATTTATATTATGAAAAAATAGTGAAAAGTTGCAAAAGGTCGAAATGTATGAGTATTTAAATAAAATAATGGAATTTGGAGGACTAAAATCGTCTTTGACTAAAAGTCTAGTCAAAGATGATGTAAGCATTTTGATCCAAAGGTGGAAAATAAAAGAAGAACTTCAATGTAGGGTCTAGAATTTTCAATTTTCTAATTAAGGGTTCTCTTTTAGTATAAACTAGATTATTGTCCCGCGTAATATGCGGGTAAATATATTTTTATACTTATATATATTTAAAATACTATTTTCTTCATTAAAAGTTAACAAATTAAAATATTCAATTTCACTTTATAAACTTTTTTTTTACCTTGATAATTTCACAAACACTTATTGTGTTGCTCATTAAGTCTTATTGATTAAATAAATCATTCAATACCAAAAGTTATTGCTTATCCATGTCATCACAAATATGTCGATGTCATTCGAATTTTCATGTCAAATCATAAAAAATGTCACACATGACACATTCTTTAGATGATGTCAAGGCATACAACCTTCTAAACCGAGTTGTGAGATTGTCACCATCAAGCCAATGATCATTCCAAAATCTTGTCTTATTTTTACTCCCAACTGTTCTTTAATAACATCTTAAGGGGGCTAGCAATCAAGTGTGTCTCGGAGAATGAGGAACATATATTATTACCATTTGTTTACTCAGGAATGCAGACTCAGAACCATGAATTTTAAACCAAACATAATTTAGATTTTGAATTACATGTCATATCCATTTGCGCATATCAATGCTAAATTAAGAGTATCCGGACCACCAAAACCTAAACCACCCACTTTATTCTTGACAATTGTCTATCAGTAGATCCATTACATTTTATTTTATGAGTTGGCCCCCCTCCTCTCTTACTCCTTTCACCAAAAAAATGAAGTTGTGATCTTTATCAATCGAAATAGAGAAAAATGATATATCCTAAATACTTTGAATTGCCGAGTTAGAATCCATCATAGACAACACATTAGTATTGAGTTTAGATTTTATTCTATAATAACTTTGCAAAATTAATGAAATATAACCATGGATGGAGTTCTCACTCCAATTTGGTGAATCTTGTCTTATTTTCACTCCCAACTGTTCTTTAATAATATCTTTAGGGGGCTAGCAATCGAGTGTGCCTTAGAGAATAAGGAACATATATTTTTCCATATATTATTACCATTTGTTTACTCAGTAACGCAGACTCAGAACCATGAATCACATTGATGATTTTAAACCTAACGTAATTCAGATTTTGAACCACATGTCATATCCATTTGTACGTATCAATGCTAAATTAAGAGTATCCAGAGCACCAAAACCTAAACCACCCACTTTTTTACCTGACAATTTCCTTTTAGTAGATCCATTACATTTCATTTTTCGAGTTCGACCCCCTCCTCCCTTACCCCTTCCACCAAAAAAATGAAGTTGTAACCTTTATCAATCGAAATAGAGAAAGATAATATATATTAAATACTTTGAATTACCGAGTTAGAAAATATCATAGACAACGCATCAGTATTGAGTTTAGATTTTATTCTATAATAACTTTGCAAAATTTATGAAATATAACCATGGATGGAGTTCTCACTCAAATTTGGTGAATCTTGTCTTATTTTCGCTCCCAACTGTTCTTTAATAACATCTTAAGGGGGCTAGCAATCGAGTGTGCCTCAGAGAATGAGAAACATATATTTGCCCATATATTATTACCAGAGTCAGAACCATGAAACACATTGATGATTTTAAACCTAACATAATTCAGATTTTGAACCACATGTCATATCCATTTGTACATGTCAATGCTAAATTAAAAGTATCTAGACCACCAAAACCTAAACCACCCACTTTTTTACTTGACAATTGTCTTCCAGTAGATTCATTACATTTCATTTCCGAGTTCGACCCCCCTCCTCTCTACCCCTTCCAACAAAAAAAAATGAAGTTGTAATCTTTATCAATCGAAATAGAGAAAAATAATATATCCTAAATACTTTGAATTGTCGAGTTAGAACCCATTATAGACAACGCATTAGTATTGAGTTTAGATTTTATTCTATAATAACTTTACAAAATTTATGAAATATAACCATGGATGGAGTCCCCACTCCAATTTTAGTACAATGTAAAGTTTTTTAATGGTATTTTTGTAATTTTGTTCCTATAATTAAAATATTAATAAATAAAGAATACATACAAACATTGACTTTGTTGTCATGGGCCTCTTTTTTGGAAGTACATTATTTGGTTGGAAACATTATTTTTAAGATAAACCTCTCTAATGGTAGAATAAAAATTTTAAGTTGTTTTATTTTTAATAAAATAGGGAAAAAGAAAAAGTTGGAAAAAAGGTTTTTTCTTTGTTTAGGTAATTATACAGTACATTGATAATATAGTTTTATGTAAAAACATTATATTTTTTTCAAAATCCTTTATAATAGTAATCCAAATAGTCATGCATATTTAGAAGTTAAATTATATATTATTAATTTCAATAATATATTTTATGTTGTTTAATAGAGCGTAACTTTTCCGTCACCACATGCTCCAAAATTGCAGATCAATGTTAAAGGTTGACATTCCCAAAGTTGTCACTCACCTAAGCTAAACTCCCCCTTCTCAACACTGTCCTTAATCATTTCTAAACCCAACATTATATATATATATATATATATATATATATATACAGGGTGTTATGACCTTATTAATACTCAATTTTATTTTATTATGGTTTAAAATATAGCTTACTATATTTTTATTAATAGAAAATTGATCTATATATTTTATATGAAACATATCTTAAATATTTCAAATTAAAATATGTTTTATTTTTTTATATGATATTAACTATTATTCTATTGGATAAGATATAAGATAGATAGTATTATTTTATTATTATGATATATATTAGCTATTAATCTATTGAATATATTATATTAGAATTATTGGGTAAAAAGTGTAAATTTGTAATGGAAAATCAAAAAGTGTAAATTAAATATAAAGGGGGATTTTTTTGTATAGTTTAAAAAGTATAAGTATTAATATTGTCATTTAATAAAGATGAAATAATTAAATTTGATCTAATGGTTATAAATCATAGATGAAATTCATCCAAGGGTTCTTGTTTGTTTAGAAATGAATTTAGCACCTTGTTATATATATATATAGGTTAAAGAGATATGAACACAAAAATTTATTAAATATCTTTATGGACGAGATTACTAAAAGCTCACGAAGAGCATTGCTAAGACCGGCCTTGTTGTTTTGTTTTACCCGTAATTTGACTAATATGAGTATTTGAAAGCATTTTAATATTTTTTGAAAAGTGAAAGCATTTAAATATACGAGACTATTTTTTTTCTGTTTGGTAAAAGTAGTTGTAGTTATAAACTGTAGCTTTTAGTTAGAGTTGTAAGTTGTAGCTTTTCATCAAAGATGTTACACGAGTTTTGTTTTCTAGAGATGTTGGTGTCATAAAACGAAGTTAAGGCATCATTGGTATATTGAATTAGTAGCACTAGATGAGATAACATTATTCAACTATTAAACTAAGACATAACTAAGTCATGTGTATGTAAATATGTAACCATATCAAGTGAAAACATCATTGATGAGAAGAAATGTCGTTGCAAGAAATTGTGGTATGAAATCACCAAATCATTAACAAGTGGATGAAGGTAATTAAGGGCATCAATGAAAAGATATTCAATGGTTGTAAAGATTTTCATTGGCAATAATTCAAGTTTGCACAAAAAGTCATATATATTACCTATAATAAGAATCTAATAGGATTTGTAAGTTGTAACTATAATTGAACTTTTGTTCTATTAAAATGTGGAGCAAAAACAGTTTAGGCTTGAAGAAGGCCTCAATAAGGTCAACTGACTTCACTCAAATATTAATGAATATGCAAATTTCAATTGAAATTTATGGGACAAGCTAATAAAACACATCTCCACTAAATTATTTTCTAGACCCTACTAAGTAAAGTTTGAAAGAAAAATGAAGACACTTATCTTTTTGTGTATATAGTGTGCTTATACGTACTATCTTCATGAAATAAATGTGTTAAGACGTTAAAAAATCTTTAACTCAAGAAGTTGTTTTTGAGATGATTAAATTTCTTCAACGTTAATGAAAATTTTCACGACTCTGTCAACAATATATTTTAGCTTCGTTTCTGTATATGATGAAGATCATCTAAAGTTGTGTTCAACTTTATAGGTAAAGTTGAGCACATCTTAACATTTGGATTACAATCAAAGGTCAAGATTCAAATATGACTTTTGAATCTTGGCCTTTGATTTTAATCCAAAAGTCAAGATGAAAACTTTAACAATAAAGTTGGGTTTTAACTTTAGAGGATATTAATCCTTCTATATGTGTATAATCCCATTTGTAATTTGCAATCTCTATCTCTATACTAAATAAAAGACAATTGTCTTTTAAAAGTATTTTTAAGAAAATTATGATTTGACATGTCTATATTTTTTCTTAAAAAGTTTTTATTTTAATTATGATGTCATAAATAATTTATATTAATTTTAATTAAAAATAGCTCACTAAATACTTATTTAAAGTTCTTAATCTTTTATTACAAACAAAAATTTTTTTTTATAATTATTATGTTATTCAATTCATCAACTCCATATCGATTTATTAGCATGGTACTCGCGCAAATGCAGCGGCGGTGGCCATAATGCGATGGTGACGGGCGGCAGTGGCGACTGATGGTACTGACGACGAGTAGTGTGAGCTATTATGTAAATCTAATTAATATAATAGATAGTATAATTATTTTAAAGGTTGAGGGACTAATGGTGTTTTTGTTTCATGGAGGGCAATTCTGACATTTTTTACCCTGTAACTTTCAACAGGTGGTCTATTCTTTTTAATAAGGAGTATAGATAATATATTAATAACAAAAATTACATGCATATTTTATAGTTTTATAATTTTAGTTAAAACGTCCGGGTTCAACCCAAGTAAATTCGCTAGTATACAAAAAGATGATTGCATCTGTATATAAATCCATAAATCGACTTAATAACGTGCAAATTTATTGGTTTATTGAATTGAATTGTCACAACTCACATGTCTCGTGCCTGAATTAAGAAAGAAAAAGGGATGTTAAATGTTAATTAACGGGATGGGCCAGAAGGATAGCATAGCATTAGCCTAGTGTGGGAGCAATTGATTTGTCACCATTAGATGGTGGCCCATTATGTCTCTTCTTTCCACAACACTTTACTTCCTTTTTTTTTTTCATCGCATAAAATTATTTGTAATTTTTGTTTTTGTATGTCAATGATGTTGATTAAACTTACAATGTCTCTATTTTAAAATTTGTTTCTATCGTAAACAATGACTCTATCTAAGATTCTTACCATGAAAGGGTATGTTCATTATTTGTATGAGGAATATTTGTTTATTATATGAGGGTTAGTTAATAAAAAAAAAATAAGCAAATACATATTAACACTTAACATCATATATTGTTCCTTTTAAACTTAATTGATATAAATGAATATGGTAATGTAGAAAGTCATGCTTGTATTTTATTTAACATAAAAACATGACTTAATTAAAAAAAACAAAGATATGTACTTTTTCTATATGTCTTACAAATATAACAATTGTTGAACAGTCATTTGATAAAGTAAGTCATTTGTTAATCAAATTGTTTAATCATACTTTACAAAACGATTACATAATCTTGTAAACATGTAATAATATTCATTGACTATTCATTATTATGTTTAAAAAAAAACAGTTAAATATATAATCCTGATAGAAGTTCTTTGATTGCATATATCGGAGCTTATAATAGGACTATATAATAAAAAGGTATAAAAGAGTTTAACTTTCTCAGCTTCAACTAGATGTTATATGGTATGAAATTAAAGTGTAAAGAGTGAAATGACATTTGTGGTTTTCATCGGATGTGGGTGTTAAAATGGGCATTTTGTCAATAAAAGGTACAATGTGGATATAAAGTTTGAATTAATACAAATTATGTGGTGGTCAATTTAACCCTTTTTGACCCGTTAAAGCAATCGATTTGTCTCTTTCACTCTACCTTTATTTGTTATTCCCTGTTTTTACTTTATTTTATTCGATAAAAATACTTTATTTAATCTCATAATAAAACAATGGACAAAATTGGACAGCAACCAAATATGACAAAATTGACAGTTTGTCGGGCTACGTTTAGTGTTTTTTCTTATTGTCGTACAATTTTATAGGTAAAAATGAGTTTGTTTACAAGGGTAAAGATCTTTTACCCAACTATAGTTTACCAAATTTTGAACTTACATATAGTTAAAAACATAACTATAATTTACCCAAAAACTAATGATTATTGTCTTTGACCATTGAAGGTCCAGGATCCTAAATAAACCTATCACGTGGGTCTTCTACCCCATGAAAGTTTCACTGACTAGAATAGAATTAAGTATGTTTTAGAAGAAATTATAAGTTATATATATACCTTTATATTAAAATAAAACTTGAAATCCTATGCCGTAAGCTCATTCTCAATCCACACCTTCTCCATCACTCCATGGTGTGATGCCATGTCTCGACATATACATACAATAAGGGGTTCCATATTTTTGATGTGTCAAGTGGACCACGAAAACGGATGTCACATTGCAATTGCACGTATACTTCTAGTGTGCCATCATACATTTTCAAACGTTCACTTGATATATTTATGTAAGATATCTCTAATTAAACATCTTTCTTACTCATTATTAACAGACAACTCAGTTTAATGACATTTTTTAAAACTAAAAACCGAAGTAAAAAGTTACGGAATGATGGATATATGCAATTTAAATGATTAATGTTACGATGTGGCAATAATATAGTAGTAACTATGGAAAAAGATGGATGATATTTAATGTAAATTTTTAGTAGTTGGGACCATTGCTAACAGCTTTTTCTAAAGGCAAACCAGAAGGGTTATGAAAGTGAGACTATTAGGGGGCATTTGGTAGGAGGGAATAATTGAGAATGAAAATGTAATAAATAATGAAAATAGTAGGAAAGAGAATGAGTATTTGGAAAGAGAATAATTACATTGTTTGGTAACAACAGAGAACCATAATAAGAGAAATATAAAAAATAAACAAATTAATATGAAATTTTTTTTAACAAAAACTAATTATGATATCATAATATAAATAATTAAAATTAATAATTAAATACATGAGAAAAAAAGAAAAAAAATGTAATTTGATTTCATTCTCACCATTCTTCACCATTTTGGGAGGAATCATGAGAATGGAAATGATTCCCCCTTCTACATCTTCATTTCCTTTCTCTTGTGTAACCAAACAAGGAAAATGATTCTTATTCCATTTCCACCCTACCAAACACCCCTTAAAACCAACAAAAAGCGAATTAAGGCATTGGCTCCAACAATGGGTTAGGCTCCTCATGATTCCATCAACACTTATTATTGGGTTTTTCTCCAATTATATAAGAAAACAAGATGGGTACTGTTAATAATATTTAAATTATATGCCTTCAAGTATAAGTAGATGATTACATATATGTTTTTATAGTTGTTGGAGACTTAAAAATATAATATTTTCTTTTAACATTTGTCTTATAGCATCTAAATTACATATTACTGTGTACTTATGTTATCCTCTTGAATAACCCTTTTATTTTTTTAATGCACACACATTCCATGCCAGTCAAGAGTCACTAAACAAGTCTAATTTGATCACGATTTTTGTTTTTTTGTGTTATTTATAAATATTTGTGATCCGACCACTTGCTAGATTAATTTTATATTGTAAGAATATTATATCTGTAGTTTTTTGTAACCATGTATTTAAGTATATTGATTTTATGCTATTTCAGACAAGAATTAAAAAATCACAAACTTGTTAAATATTGTATAAACAAAAGGATTTTCTGAAAACTTAAAGGGACAATATTTGTTCTCTTTGAAGTAAGAGAAATATTATTTGTCATAACAATTTATGTCTACGATATATTTGCTATATAACGAGATGCTTTATAGGTTAAGGTTGCTTTCCGAGTTTCCGTAGAGTGCTATGAAGTAGTAGTCTTAATTTAAGACTAGTCCAAAATCCACTTTTCGTAGACTAAATTGATTTCCGTAGAGTGTTACCCATTTAATCGACAGACTAAGCTTCATTTCGTAGAGTGCTATGAAGCATGGCTTCTTTCCATCTAAAAACAAGTTATTTATGATTAAATTGATCATAGTCATGTGAAAAAATAAAGGGTCCAAAATACACATCCAAAAGTCTCCCCTATTAGATATCATTCTTATGAAGTTGGGCCCACGCGACCAGTTCTCGTATTAGCCCAGTACATCTAAGATTAAACTTGTGGTTAAAAGTGACAACTGTGTGAACTTTGATATTTGATATTCACATGCGGTAAATTACAAAAGGTGCAAAATTAAAAATTCCATAAAAAATAAATTTATTAGGGGTAAAATGTTAAAAAACTATAGAAAAATTTTAAAAATACATGACAAAATATAAACTTTTAGAGGGACATTCCCCCCATATGATACCGTCTCTGTTGATATTGAAATCAATTATTTACTGGATCCATACTGTTTACTATACTAATGAAATATTTTTAAACGACACAGGCTTATTTGGAAATCAGCTAACTTAAAAAAAAGTGTCTGATCACAATGAAATCTTCTAAAATGGCTATTATTGAAAGCTAAGGAACTTTTGTCAACTAAAATGAAAATTATTAACTTTACTTGACATTTGTTGACCGACTAATTAGTTTGAGTTAGAAAAGATAAATAAAGGGCAAACCTTTATAACTTTTAGTGATATATGAATCTAAAAGCAAAGGTACCAGGCTGAATTTTTTATAAGTTCTAAATCTAAAATGTATGGAAGATAATAATCCTTTTGTCCCGTATTAAATCTCCACTATATACAAAAACATACATCTTTAAAAGTTTATAGATGATCACAACATGTAACATTCTTTTGAGTAAATTTAAAAAATGCTAAAGTTTATAAATGATTTTGGGAGTGATATTTAGCTAAAGTTTTGGCTAGATTGCATTAGAAGAGCCCACCAATTTCCTTAACAAACTCAGGCCCAGGTAATATGACTATGAGCCCTTTAGTTAGTAGTTTGGACTCGGGAGGGCGACGCTCTGAATCTTTGTTTCAAACTTTCATGGAAGAATGAAGTTTTATAATTTCTATATTAGATTTCTTAAGAGTGAAAAGAAAATAGGTTGTTTGGTACAATGGAATGGGGTATGAGAAAAGGAAATAGAATCACTTCCCTTGTTTGTTTGGAAAAAAGAATGGAAACAAAAATGTACTGTAGCTTTCGTTTTCCCTACTTTCAATTCTTCAAAAAAAAAGTAAAGAAACAAAATGAATTAATATTTTACAAATGCATCTTCCATCATTTTCTATTGTGAATCAGTAAAAGGGCTATATATCTATAACAAATATCATCCTTTTCTATAGATTTATCTTGTTATATGGTACTCCACTTTTCCTTTTTTTATTATGTTCTTTTTTTTTGTCAAACATTTATCATGAAAATTGAAATATTGTGTTGTCGTAACATACTATCATGTATAACGAGTATCTTGACATAGTAAAAGTGTTAAGATTATATAAAATAAAATTCTTTTTTTTTATAAAAAAAATCCATTCACGTCTCTGATACCATTCTGTAACACCTCACCGTTGGCGGAAACATGAGGTGTCATAAAAAGTACAACACGACATGGAATTACATAGATACTGCTAAATGAAATAGAATATAATAAATATATTCCCAACAACATGAGTTCAAAGTCATAACAGTGCTAAAATAGCTTATTACAAACAAGTTCATAAAGAAATAATTCAAGGCATGTAGCCTTAAAGTCTGACAATAAATAAGGAGCACATATCTCCGAAGTCCAGTCTAGCATAGCAATCCTTATCCTTGATTAATCCGAGCACCTGAAAAGTATACTAAAACGTGTCAACACAAAGGTTGGTGAGTTCGTACGTTTTATGTCAAAGGTCTAGTCAAAGAAATAAGTCTTTTGTCGATTCTTTTAAGTCTAAACAAGTAATAGTTCAATATATAACGAGCAGAGTTACGCCATAATAAGTCCAAATGCCTCAATGTCACAACGTCCGGCCTTACGGTACCTGCCTTAGTCCAAAGTCTCAAGTCTCAACTCATACAATAAGTATGTCCAAAGCACAACAAACAAACACATAATCACACACAAACAACAAGATCAAAGCACGTCAAATGACACAAGTAACTCTATACGCACATGCTCAATATTGAACATAAAACAGAAACCGACAAAACTGTTTGAAAATAAGTATACTTTCCACCCCAAAACTTGTAAAAAGAGGGGCTACGAAACTCACTTGAAAGCAGCACAAGTATAAATACCCTAGATCAACGAACAAGAACACGAACAGTCAGATACACTCGAAACAAGCTCACTATCTGCCCAACAGTCCTACATTGTTCACAAGTCACTCTATAAGAACTTATTTAATTGCACAAGTCCATGTCTTATACTAGTGTTTTAGGAAATGTTATTATGTCTCGTCAAGTGTCATAATATATATATATATATATATTATATATATACATACATATATAACATAGTCTCTGGTCCTTATTAACTGTCCAAATGAAATTGTTCGTCTAATAAGGTCATGTTTTAATGTTTATATCCCGTCAAGTCTTCATATATAACGTCATAATAACTATGTTAAGTCCGGAAGCCGTATAATTTATATAGTCTTTATAAAGTCCTTTTTAAAGTAAATAACTTTAATTAACTTAAGTCTTGTAATTACATATAAATAAGTCATTTTAAATTAATCCTTATATATATATATGTCCATATCAATTTTAATTTCTTGTATATATATAGTTATGTCTAATAAGTCTTTATGTATATATTTATATATATATCCATATAAATTTCATAATTATAAAAATTGGAATTTAATTTTTAAACATGGATCAAATTAATTAAACTATAATTTAAGTTTGTTTAAATACTTTCATTTCTTGACTAAATGACCAAAATAATACCCAAAAATCCTAATCCTTATCAATAAGTCGTCGTTGACCAAGTTTGACCGAACTAAAAATTTGACCTAACACCAAAATACAAATCAAATCCAATTTTTGAACCAAGACCCTTTTCTGGCCGGTTTGACCGGCGTTGACCGAACGAAAATCAATTCCAAGAACAAAAAAAATTACTAGAATAAGTCGGATGTTGAAACACGTCGGATCGTTCAAATTGTGACCAATTCGACTATGAAAGTGCGGAATCCATTCATAATCGACTTTGAGGTTTCTGTATAATTAATGGACATATAAACACGAATTACATGAAGAATAAGAGATAAGAACAGATGTAAAACTCGTGAATTTCATTAATCATATGGATATTACACCAAATCAGTATACATCTGACTGGCACGAGGTATAGATCTCTACCTCGTGCGCTATGAACGAAATCTGTTGCAACTAAGATCGTTAAAACATAATTGTAACCTAGTTCTAGTATATATAGGCTGTACAAACGGGCTGGACTTCAATCTCGTTCGTGGGCTTTAAGCTCCTTCACACGAACTAGCAAATTCGTGCTGACGTCATCACGAGGTGATGATGATGTCATCACGACCTGCTGCCTCGTGCTGACGTCATCACGACCTTGAAGACATCTTTTCTTCTTCATAATCAGCCCATAGAATTGCATTGCGACGGACAACAAAAGGTGCTCAGAAATTGCATCTACACCGGATCTATAATAGATCTAATCAAAAACAACCCAAAAAACAATATATTGTCACGGTTTAATTAATTCATATATATTCATGTGCTAAAGATCCGAAAATACAAGAATCACATCCAATCTAGATAAGAACAAAGATTTCGGATATATATTTTTCGGATTCAAAGATTTCGGGCTATACTTTTCGGATCTAGATAGTTTTCGGGTCTTGAAGGATTTCGGATTTCCAAAAGTTTTCGGGTCTATAGATCTTGAATCTATAGATTTCGGGTTCAATGAATTTCGGACCAAATCAAGCCTACATACACATAACCGAAACACACACATATATATATATACATTTTTGTCAAGATTGAATCTATATAAATATATACATACATACTATCGTAAATATATATATATATATTTATTTATTTTTGGTTTTTGAAAGGAAGAAGAAAAAGAAAATCGAATTACATAAAAATTTTGTAAAACAAACCGGATCTATATATATACATATACATATACAAAACCGATTTATATACATATAAAGAAAAAATATATATATATATTTTTGATGAAGAACAACCGATTTAAACATTGATCTATGCAATCCTTACCACAATCTAAACGAAAATCCAAGAAGATGATGAATAGTGATGGTGGTTCGTGGTGGATGGTGGTGGTTTGCGGTGGCTGAGAAAGGGAGAGAGGGGGGGGGGGACGGCTAGGAGAAAAGGGAGAAGAGAGGGAGAAAGGTTTGTGAGAATGGGGGGGGGGGGGGAGTTAGGGTTAGGGTTTTTGTTAGGTCTTTGACTCCCTTGCCTCACCCCTTTGACCTTCTAATAAGTCGTTTGACCCGATAGTTTAAGGAAACCCGAGACCCGTCAATTCATTTTGTCGACATATTTGAATGTAACTTTTTAATAGCTTTCTAACGGATATAAATATGACTATATTTATTAATTAATCTTTAATTGATTAAATTTTAAGTATTTCACTAAATTTGACATTTCCACAAGACAACTAGTATTCCTCCTGTTCTCAAGTCCACGTACAATTTATCTAAAGTCTAGATGCTCATAAAGCCTGAATTAAACATAAATTCATTTATTCCATGATAAAGTCTAACGACGTACATAATGAAACAAACTAAAAATGACTAGAAAAGTATTTCGGAAAGTACGGTCAGATGACGGTTGTCACATGATTGAACAGCGGATGCGTTGAGAATGTACTGAAAGTTAAAAATATTTTAAATTTTTTAAAAACATAAAGTTTAAAAAAGCACAGATAATTTATTTATTAGAAAGTAAAGAAAAATGACATCTATGATCCTAAAAGACTTTAAAACTAAAGTTGTTTTCCTTATGAGAAAATCGAATATTTATAGAATTACACACATATAATATATAGGATTCATATATTACAAAAATGTTCATGATTTTTAAAGTAATTTAATCCAAAAATGATACAGTTAATTACATCCAAGCTATATCCTTTCTTTATTTACACCAGAGATTTAAAAAAATTTAAAAAACTAATTTTTTTTTTCTTTTTTTATTTAAAATTAAAATAGCTAAAATACTAAAAAAACTTATAGATATCATTAGGTAATATGACTTTTATAATCTGTCTTTGTAACAAACCCACTTTTTTTAAGAAACAAAGTGCATACAAATTTCCTTTCCCGTCTTCCAACGTCAACACTCTCTGAAGTAAAACACAACCACCACGTGACGTGGCACATCATCCTGTCACTATCGCCGCCGGTAACACGTCACTTTACGGCGTAACATTTCTCTTCCGCCATGGCGGTGGTTAAGACGGCCAGTTCATCTAACGACAATACCGCTCCTCCGTCACAATCAATGGATAAATCACCGACAACTAATTCATCCACCGCCACCGACGATCATCCGTCGCCGGTCACCCGTTCTCCTTCCGTCGGAGCGCCGGATCCGATTGATGTTTCTAGTTCGTCTCCTAAACCTAATAGACAACTAGAATTTCAGGTGCGGTTTATTGAATATGAATTTGAAGATCATGTTGACTATTTTACTCATTTTGATATTCTAGTTTTCTCAATATATATATAATTGATACTGATATTGATGATATCACAGCCGTCTTTGAGGAGCGAAGAATATCGATTACTGTTTCGTCTTCCTCCAGATGAAGTAAATATCCAATCTTTAGTTTTTTGAACATTTAGATAGATTTTATTTGATGCATGTTATAAATTCTTAGTGAAGCTATAGTTTTTGGTATATTTTTTTAGGAAATAATGTGTAATTTTGATGAATATAGGCTCCCTAACCATTAAGATAGGAAATTACAATGTCACATACAGTTATGTTATTGTCGGTATGATGATATTGCGTATAGTTTGCTTTTATTGGGGATTCGGTATAGTTGGCCTATATAAAGGCTGTATGTGTTGCAGATGTCCCGTTAATTCCTGTGCAGTTTACTCGTTCTAGGTTTTGGAGATAATGATCCTAATGCAAAAATGAATAGAACGTTCAGTTTTAGCTGATATTTAGTATGTGTATTTACTTAGAAGGTGATGCAACTAAAAGCATTTTCTGGGAGTTTTAGCCTATACCAATTACATATCATATCTATTGCAGCAAATTATTATATTTTATGTCATTTATTTATCATTATTAATATCTTGTTTTGGGAGGGGGTGATCTGCTGATGTAAAATGGTGAAATCTTGTTTGGTTACAAGTGGTTATGGTGACATATGGTTTGAGCCAGATGGAGGTTGGTGAGTGTATTATAATGCATTGGGTAACAGGCTTTAAGATGTTTAAAAAATGATATACTTAATCTTAAGGTTGTGTCATGATACATTTGAGGGATGACATCTGATTGGGGCAAAAGAGTCATGCAAGTTTGAACTTTTTGATGGATGGTTGGAACTTTAGTAGTTTAAGAAGACCAGGATGCCCTGTTTTTGAAAGAGGAAGAAGGATCAGATGTTACTGTATGGGGAGAGGAGGTTTTGAGATACAACGTGTTCTATAACATAACCGAAACATGGCTAATGTTAAGTGTATACCACTATCCCTAAATTTTAATCTTAAGAAATATGTTATAAGTGACGGGTATGGACTTTTACACTGTGTTCTTGAGTTTGGTTTATAAATGAAAAGAAATGATTGAAACTGATATTATCTTCCTTTCAAATCATCCCATAAATGGGGAGAAATTTTTTTAGACAAAATCAACTAAAAAATCATTCCACTTCTTTTCATTTCACTTCCCTTCCACCCTTAAATTAAACTCAAGAACACAATTTGTTTTGTAATTATTTGCTTTCTTTTCTTATCATTCCATAAAAAAACTCAAGAACACAATGTTAAGTTCATGATGCAGGGTTACTACCTTAAAAGGTTATAATAGTATTTGGCTTGCAAATGCCATTGGTAATGGGTTTGGGTTTGAAAGAACCTAATATTTTTTTTTAATTGTATGAGCAATTAAAGAAAAGAGAGAAAAGGTAGTAGAGGTTTAAAAAACCAATGATTAAAACCTTTGTTTCTGGTTTCACACAAACCCATTACAGTGCAAACACCTATTATGATTTTTATTGTCATTCCCTATTATGCTTTGATAAGCTATTCAAGTAAGGCAAACGGGTTGCTTTCGTTTGCCATACGGCATGAGCATGGTGGTAAAAAGTGTCATTAAACACTATGAGTCTTGTGTGACCCTAGTCCTATTGATGGAAAATGGTAAGTTTCACATAAAGCAAATAAGACCTTCATGATGTATAGAGAAAGCATGGGGCCATCAATTGATAACATGCACCCATAATAACCAAAATTATATACATACGTAAGTTAATGTAGGTGGAAATAACGAAGATATAATCTGGATGACTAAATAAATCACGAGGAGTGCTTTAGGATAGGATAGCGGGGGATTATTCGATTCATGTTACTGGGATTTGTTCATTTACCTAGCTTTTGTATGTTCTTATAGGTGTTAGTTCTTTTGGATTATTATAACTAATTTTAGATGCAAGGTTCTTTATGTTGATATGAGATTCTTTAGGAATACACTTTGCTAGAATATGTTGAAGGTTTCTTGTTTCTTTTTGTGTTGCCTGAGTGTCTTTACTGTTGCTCACTTGCTTTAGCTCATCAGGGTGGCTGAAGAGCCCTTTACATCTCATATATTTAACAAACATCTAGAAAATATAAATGTATTTATTCTTTGATTTCTTTGTACAAAGTAATGAGCTTTGAGACTAGTTATGATAGCACAGTCTTAAGTCTTTGATATATTTTGCCTCTTGTAAGATTTTGAACATGTTGTCTCCTTGTAATGGCGTTAAGGTAATTGACACTATCTTTACCTGTCTTTAAGCATGTCGCATTGCTGTTGGACTAGCATACAAGAATTTTTATAGTAGATTTATCATCTTTTAATTATCCTGTAATTTTAAAGTGTATACTCTTACTTTTATTTCTTCTCACTTCTCTTTTTCCTTATAATAGGTTCTCATCCAAGATTTTAATTGTGCATTGCAAGAGAATTTCATTCTTCAGGTTTGAAATTGGTCCCTTTTAGTTTAGTGTTGATTTTTGATTGCTATTCTATTCTATTCTTGATACATTTGGTAAAATTGATAGAGTGTTCACATCATGCTAATTTCACAATTTCATACGTTTGTAACTTCTTCCCATGTTCTAGCGTTTACTTGTATGCATTTCTTTTGTTTTGTTTCTGATTATTTTACTTGATGTGTTGTAGGGTCATATGTATCTGTTTGTTCATCACATATGCTTTTATTCGAATCTATTTGGATTCGAGACCAAGGTACTGTTTTGAGTTCAAAGCTTCTGTTTTCTTACTTTCATTTATATGAGATATTCTATGGTTGAGCTGGATACAAAATGCGGTATCAACTGAGGTATGGCAACATTCCTAGTATAATTAATTTGGAGTGTTGGCACCCAATTCAACATTTTAACTTACTCATAAAGCTACTAACTAATCAGATATTACAAGTCTAAGGTTTTTCGTGAAAATGATAAGGAAACAACCACCCATACAGGGACGATTATAATTAAATGCGTTTGAAATTTGTGACATCCGTGCAGTGCACAAATTAACTAGAATGTTTGGTGCTTTTATATAGAAGTAACTAATCTACCATATTATTGCTTCTTTATGTTATATGGGAATTGGAAAGTAACTAGCATCCACAGCCACATATAGTCTTGGTCTACGCACTGAGCTACATAGATCTTTCCCATTACATATCACTGACCCAGTTGCTCCACTATCAATCTATGATCTCTCTGTTAAGTTTTTTTTGGGTGATTGTTGGAGTGAGTTATTTTGTCTCATGATATGTAAATAGTTTTACTAGATCAGCTATCTGGCTCAATTGTGATACATGTTTCTATTTCATGATGTTGATTAATTCAAGTAATGGTTGTTCACATGCAGAAAGTAATTCCTTTTGATGAAGTTACCTTGGTAAAAAGAGCAAAGACTGCAGGAATATTTCCTACTGCCATAGAGTTGATAGCTTCCGAAAAAAAGGTTGCATTGCTGACTCTTTTTTACTGCTTGTATAATTGAAACACTACGTATGTTAATATGTACTTCCAGGGCCTTTTTTACTGCTTATATAATTGAAACATAAGGTGTTAACATCTCAGCTATTGTCTGCAGTACTTTTTTACGTCTTTCTTATCACGTGATGAAGCTTTTAAGCTCATTAATGATGGTTGCATGGAACATGGTTATGGAACTAAAGTTATTTCCGATCAGCAGGTTTAACATCTTTAACATAGCTTTCAAGTGGTGATAAATTGTTAATAAGTATGATAATTTTTAGTTGTTAATATTGCTTTAATTTCTTTCTCCTACTTTTTTAAAAAGTATCCATTTTGGAGAATCTTATTTTCTATTTTGATTGATTGCAGGACTCAAAATCTGAGTTGATTGATGAAGAGCCTGAAATCATCACGATTGAAGATTCAGATGTAGCTAGACCTTTAGGGGAAGAATTGGAAACTACAAATAGGTAGGGTCCTGAATGGAAACTAATTTTCTCATAATATCGCGTTGGTTAGCTGACTTTTATGTGAAACAGAAACACAGGTGACTATATGTCAGAAGATCCCAGTGGTTCACCTGTCATTGAAGCTGAAGTGCCGGTGACATCTTCCATAGTGCAAGATCCTGTAGCCGAAGATAATGTTGTCACTCAAAATGGTGATTGTTCATCTTCTGGAAAATCTTCAGTATGGGAAATTGAGGATGTTGATGCACCCGATGGTTAGTCTTTTATTGGATTTTCTTATTTTTGGAGGATCTAGAAGTTACACTTGTTAACTATGTCTATTACTCGATAGTAGGTATGGTTCTTTGTTTGGTGTAAGCACAAGTTCAACTTCAGAAAAAATTTGGTTATAAAATTGTTAGCTGATAGGAACCTACAAATATGTCAATCAAGCAATTGGAATCAAGATACAAAATTGGTCTGCTTTGATGAACTATCCGTCCCTCCCAAAGATGCTAAATGCAATATTGCACCACTATGATCAAATCAAGCATACCATCTGTTCTCTAATATGTAGAGCTGATTGGTTATCTAGTTAATATAGTTGCACACTTGCACCTTTTTCCAACTTTTTTATATGGTTATCATACTGTATCATGTCTCTGATCTTGTTGCTTACTTTCTGAAAACGCGTTCCTACACCCCCAGCAATACTACCACCCAGAAATGGGCAGTTCATAGGTCCAAGTACTTTATCTAATCCTTCAAAATAATTGTCTGTGCAGTCTCTGAGGATTATATACTGGCTGCAGAATCCACATTTCCGGTATTATTTTTTAGCTAAAAATAACTAAAATTGCTCATGCATGCATTAGAAGTTTTTTTGATTACTTCATCTCTTCTGCAGATAAAGGTGGATGAGTTCTTTTGTTTCTTTTTTGCTGACGATGCCCTCCCTTTTCTTGAATCTTATCACAATAAATGTGGAGATAAAGGTGCCTGGGGTTGACATCATGAAATTTGGTCTTAAATGACGCTGAATTTTCAAAACGAATTTACAGTTATGTTTTTTGCTTTTCAGATCTTCGGTGCACGACATGGAAGCCCCATGACCAACTTGGGCATGTTCGTGAAGTAGGGTTCCAGCATCCAATCAAAGTTTATTTTGGTATGAACTTTCATAGTAGGTTATTGTTCTTCTTAAGCTTTCTTGTTGTAGTGTATTTATTCTTTTATTACCATGATTGCTTTTTAGGTGCAAGATATGGTACCTGCAACGAAGTGCAGAACTATCGCGTTTACAGAAACAGGTAGACTGCATTTCTCAAGAGGTTGATTCTTCCATGTGGATTCAATTTTGTTTGTTTGCATTTTTTGTATAAAATTGTCCAAAGCTGTGTAAATTACTCTTTTATATATGCCTAGTGTATATTACACAGCTCTATGCATCATTTTAATTGTTCTCTTAACTTCAACTTATGCCAGTCATTTGGTTGTGAAGACATCACAAGTGGTCAGTGATGTTCCCTATGGAGACTACTTTACCGTGGAGGTATGCATTTCATATAGATTTTAACGGATCTAATTCTATTTTTGATTAATAAGTATATTAAAACATGCGTGTATTATGATCTGATTTCACTATGTAAAGGTCATGAATACTTTTTGTAGTGGAATTTTCTTTTATTGTCACTTAGAGTTATTTTTGCCTTTTGCTCTTTTGTTTGATATGTAGAAAAGAGTGCATTTTTTTTATTGCTGTAGGACATGTACTCTTTTCTTTAACGTGCAGAAAACAGTGTACAGTATGTTATTATTGCTTTTTTTGAGATAGGAAATGTGATTATGCTTATTTTATTTATTACAGGGGCTATGGGATGTAGTAGCAGACTCGAATAATAGTTGCACATTAAAAGTTTATGTGAATGTCGCATTCGTCAAGAAAACGATGTGGAAAGGTTGCTTGCTTATTTACTTAATCTTTTCTTATTTTTGTTCTTCAATAAGATTATAAGAACAACAGATTAAGGGATGATATGAAAGAAAAATTTATCTATTTGCATAAATATAAATGGAAGTTGCTTCTATAATGCTGTTATAGAGGTCATTAGGTTGCATTGGTTGTAGGGAAAAATCAAGGAAACATCAGATTATTTGTTGGTTTTAATTTATATCTGACTTCATTGTAACTTAGGGGTACTTGCTGGATTTACTTTTTTTTCAGGAAAAATAGTGCAGGCTACAGTTGACGAGTGCCGAGATACTTTTGCAGCCTGGATAGAACTTGTATTATCTTTTTCATTTTTTCATTTTTTTTTTCATTTTACTATTTGACTTCAATTTATTTTCCACAAACTTCTGATACATTGATTATAATTTTGATTCAGGCAAATGGCTTGTTGAAACAGAAGAATGTTGATAAAGAAGGTAACTGTCACAACTACTACAATTGTTTATATCCATTTTGGTTTACTAGCCAAATGCCTGCGCGGTGAGATGGTGGGGGTGATAGGTTATAAAGTGTGATATATGGGGGGTGATCGGTGATGGGTTGATCTACCTGGACGAGCTCTATCTTTAGCCATACGGGCTCTGCCCTCGGATTTAAAAATTCGTCGAAAGTATATCGAATGATATCTCTAATGAAAGATTATGAAATTTTAAGGACACTCATATAGTTTTTATAATTTATCGATATACGGTTTTTGAGATAAAAGATTTTGAATGAATTAAAGGAATAAATTGATTTACGGAGGAGAGAGAAAAAAAATGAGTGGTTGAGATTTGAGGAGAGAGAGGAAAATGAGTGGTTGAGATTTAAGAGTATTATAGGTATGTAAGGTGATGATATACAAACTAATGGATAAAAGAGGGGGTAATTTGGGTAAATCAAGTTCTTTTTTGAGAAAAGAGGGGTAAATGCTTTATAAGGTAATATAGATATAGATATTTGTGGTTTGATCCTCACTCCTTACAAGGCTGGAGGTAAACCTAGAGCAGCCTCTCTATCTTAGGTAGGGGTAAGGCTGTCTACATCTTAAGTTCTTAACCTCCACCATACGTCGTCAAAGACGGTATCGGGCCCATACCCGTAGAAGATGGTATTTGGAGTTACTTACTATCATTCTCACTGGTGCTTCTTTTCAGCCAACTTGATCACTGAAGTAAATGTAGAGGCACGAGTTCAAACCCCCGACCAATCAGAAACGCCACCTCAGGGAAGGGATTTGACAGTGGCAAGCACGATTTCACAGTCTCAGGAAGTGCCACCTGTCAGCACATCATTACAAGGATCTTCAAGTGGTTCTGCCACTGCTGCATCCCTGGTCAGAGATGCCATTTCAAAATTAACATCATCTTTCAAGTTACAGAACCGTGTCCCATCCTATGTTGTTATCCTCCTGGCTATGGTTATCCTTCTCATGCAGGTATGCAGCACTATATTTATAAAGTTCCAGTTACTACTTTTATGGCTAAATAAACATAGTTTTTAAGTGTTCACTTTTTTAATTATGTTTGTAGATAAGCATTGTGGTGCTGCTGCTCAGACCGCAAACTGTCCACGTAGTTTCTGACACTGCCTGGATGAGCAGTACTCGTATAGACAGAAGGGCAGAAACGGTTTCATTACTAAGCAAACAGATTGACCATCTTAAAGAGGAGATGCTTATCGTTGAGACATTAATAGAGAAAATGAGACATGAGCATGATATGTTGACTGTTCAGCTCAAAAAGTTGATGCTTCGGAAAAGTTAGCATCTTGATGTATATCGCACTAAATACGAAACAGAAGTTTGTCGTGTGTATTCATCCTCTTCTTTCCTTCTGCTTTTTTATTCATAAGTCGATATGCCGGTGATAAAACTGTAATGAGTTGTGAACATTTTATAGTTATACCAAAAGGATGTATAGTGGTGGTTGTATTGGTTATGCTCAGAGACAGCTTTGCTTTTAACGTAGAGCATTGAACAATGTGGTTTTTTAGCGAGAATGCATATAGAGTGGTTTCATATTTGAGAGTCCATTTAAGCTCCTTGCTTATTATTCTTGGATAGGAAATAATAAAGGTTCGGATTTTCAGGTTGTGTGCTTCTGTTACATACATGGTGAAATATATTTACAAAACTATGATGATGAATATTCTAAAGGGTATTTATAAGTCGGAAAATACAGTTTTATGTTTAAAAATGGACATTTAAATGTAGTTAAGTTGGTAAAATGAAAATCACCTCGTTTTTTTCTATCACTAGCCGCCTAAGAATTTAAAACCACGAACGTGAGAAACATTGAGAATAGTCAGAAAGTATGACTCATCCCTTGAGCCCTGGAGCCTGGATATACTATTCTAGTATATTAAAAGAAAAATATGTAGTAGCGTTATAAAAACAATAAAGCTAGTAAAGCCTTTTTCCAATTTTTCCTTTCTAGAAAAACGAGTAACTAAATCCGCATAATCACAATTAAATTTTTCTTTATGCAAAACTTTTCAACTCTCTATGCTATCATTTACACTTATTCAGTTATTCAGTTCAGATGATGCTAGAAAAGATTTAAACTTTATAATCTTTAAAGCTTACTTTCAATACTAATTTGCAAAAGTTTTTCTGATTGTTGGATAATCTTAAACTAATGTACACAAATCATGTTATATTTCCTTTCAAAACTTCCTTGTTTTGATTAAAATTTTTGACACAAAGTTAATACATCAATAACATTATGCAACAAATCAACTTGTTTAAATGCATTAGACCTTGGATAAACCAACGCCACTGCTTCGAGTTTGAACATACTGCAAACTTAATCTAAAATCACATCTTTTTAATCAGTAAGCCCTCAAGAATTCACGAATGACGTTAAGCAACAACTCAAGAGTAGTGGTTAGTACCACTTTTACATTTAGAGACTACTATGAGTATGGGTCGGGTTAGGTCAGTCAAGAAACACACTACCTTTTTTAATCATTTCAATAATGTTTCAAAATGAATGTGAATGTCTTGTACATAAGATTACAACCTTGCAACCCAACCGGCTAAAGTCAGAAACTAAATGTCCTGTAACCAAAAAAGCCCTTCAATAAGCGTATAGAGAGTATAATTCAGATAAAAGCCAACAAGAATCTATTTAAGAAATATTTATGTGATAATTAAACAACTAGGCATAGCCAAACAAACATTTAGACTAAATGTATATATAATAATCACATCAATCCTTCGAACTGGTTTCAGCAACATTTCCAAACTGCCATGGATTGAATTCTGTTGTAGCAATGTTAACCTCTTCAACAGTGCTGGAGTTATCAGCAGCAGCTCGGTGTTCAGAATATTTCCCGTTGTATTCATAAATTTCCAATTCACCCCATGGAGTGGGAGCAATTTGGTCAGTCATATTGAACCACTTGGGGACAAATTCCTGACCCTTTGTCTCTCTTATCCTTTTTTCAGCCCTCTGTTTCTCCTCAAGACTGGACAAAAAGAAAGTTACATAAGCATCAAGTTTTGTGTGTGTCTTGGAAAGAGAGAAACAATGAAAATGAGATGGAGAGAAAGAGAAAGAGGTATACATGCTCTTCTCTGAACCTGCTTTAGACAGGTCACCCATCTCAAGCGCATATCTATCCGGACGCAAGCGAGAATCTGATGGCAGTAACTTTTTCGGCGCTGTTGTAAAGCTGTTCACTTTATGTGCAAAATGTGTGTACTGAAATTTGTCATCTGCAGGTGCCGCAGCGACTCTCCAAACCTTTAAAACACCATCATCAAATTAGTCACCTTTTTATTCCAAGCGTTCCTTTTAATTGTCAAAAAGCTTCTATAATTAAGGCAAACTAGATAAAATATTTATTAAAAAATTATTTGTATATATCGTAGGGGAAGCGATAACAAACGACAATATTAAAAAAAAGGTAGTGGAAGGATACCTCTTTGAGTTCAGTGTTTGGAAGAGGTTCACCTTCTAAATCACAAGGCTGGTAGCTCATAGACTCATTCCACTTTCCCGTCATTAATATCTTAGGCTCTTCAGCCGAGTTATATACATATCCATCCACCTCATAGCGTCCAGCACTGGAACCAAGTCAAAACATCATAACCATTTTAGCACAAAAAGAAAAACATACTAGATATCTACAAATATCTATGGATTTGACCCATTAAGTAGCCCGCCTGACCAGCCAAGGCCTCTAAGGCACAAAAGAAAACCACAAGAGAAAAGTGAGGCACGCACCCAAACCAGCCACAAGGTTGAAAATACAGAACAACTTTGTCTCCTGTGGTGAGGTTGGTCAAAACCATCTCCCCAGGAGAATCAATCCATGTTCTTCCAAATATTAAATTGTTAACTTTTGTAGGTGGGGGGACTAGATCTAGAACTACACCATCTTTTTTTAGCTTCAAACGAGTTCTGCAATCAAGAATACAAAGAATTAGAAGCCAAAGAGAATTTCAACAATATACTAACTAATGCGCGCAGGAAAAAATTCGGACATAGAACTTATGTACTGCACATGCGAGATGGAATGGAAGGATTAATTTCCCGCTAAACTGGTTTGGAAGCACCAGCTTTGATCAGGATAAGACTTGATATGTGTTTGTTCGCTGAACTTTAATTTATATACAAGAGAAAGTAGTAATTTTACTAATTTCTTTCTACACTTTTTATACACATGCACAGGTATATAAATGCATCTTGCATTCTCTATCCAACACAGATACGTATCATTGATACATGCATGTCAGTTAAACTTCACTACTCTCTGAGTTATCATAGATTAATTACAGATCTTATCTGTACGGGTGCTATCTTCAATTGAGAAGCCTAACATATGCATATGTAAACCGAAAGACACCGAGAAGCTGATACCTTCCAAGGGGATACACATCAACTGAATTACCAAGAAACTTGGTCTTCACCTTTGAAGTTATATCATACACGAAATGCTCATTTTCAGCATGTGCAGCACTCATGGGAGGGTGGTGACTAACCTGATTCAAATTTAATCATTAGCAAATTCTTGATATTATACAAATATATAACATATCTAATCGACAAAAAATAGAGTAGGGATAGCTGATAGATCAATTTTCAATCCTGGTGAAGATAATTATCACTAGTTTAATCATGTGAAAGTTGACACCCACATTTGCCCCCGGCTTACACCCTAGCTACAACCCACATCCCTCAACATCATAGTCGATGATACAAACCAAAAAAAAAGAAGAAAGGTAAACCATAACTCCAACAAGAAACCAACAAGGTATGGAAGATTTTTGAAGGTTCACCTGTTCTGCAATAAATGTAATGCCACAATGATTAACCATTTCATAGGTTTCGCCAAGAATTGGATTAAACGGCTTCCACGTTCGTTGCAAAGCGTAATACACTGATATAAACCAGGAAGCTGTAACAGAAAACAATCATTAACCTCAAATATTTCATGTTTCCAAAAGCCTATATGACACACTTGCACAAAAATATACATGAGATAAATAGTAGCAAGAATAACCTGTATATACTAATCGCATATATGGATCCTCACATTCATCTGCCTTCTCTAAAAGGTGAGAATATTCCATCAACTGCACAAAAAAAAACCCAATAATAGTGCTTACGAACAGTTTCAGAAACAGTAAATATAAAACACAATGGTAAAGTTTGATCAACCTCTGCCATTTTCTGCAACATTGTCATTGGCTCAAAAATGAGAACTGGTAGAGTAACCATTGACGTGATATCAGCACCCACATACTTTTGCATCGACCTCCAGTAACTGTCACGCTCCTGCAGAGAGAGGTAAAAAGTCCACAAATGAAAAAACTAAACACAAATATATACAAAAGTTGCAGATTTTTTTATATAAGCCTTCATTCTCCAATTATGTATACCAGACTTGTGGATAAATTTATGAGCTTATATAGTAAATGGTAATATAATGGGATTTACAATAAATCATAGAAAAACAACACTTACAATGGGCATATTATAAGTACCCAGAAATGGATAAAAAATAATGAGATTGTGAAACTTATAAAGTAGATGTGATATACTGCACCTCTTGCTTCCATCTGCCTCGTTGTGCTTCAACCTCAGCATCTTCAGTTCCTCCGTCAGGATTAATGACCTCAAGCCCCTCGTAGCCAAGCAATCTAAAGAAAACAAATAACCATGACACGCAGGTCCAAACAACTTAGACCATGTGGTTAATGATACACATTATCTTGTATCTCCTTCCTAGTTTCCAAACAGGCAAACAACATGCAAACTTAGGATCAGACAAGCATCGACACATATCAACAGTATAGAACATATCATGCCCTTAACATGGCATGGACAGAAATCAAAATACTAAAAGGTCAGAACCTAGTTGCTGAATGGTTAACTAAAACTTAACAGTGACTTAAGAGAAATAGTTCCAAAGCCAATACAAAATTAAAAGAATGCAACTTTCCTAAAGATGCGAGCCGACAACAATTTAATATGACAAAATAAAAACAAACACAAACAAGAATCATATGATAGAAGCAATATAAGAGTAAAATAACTTAAATATGCTTTCACCCATTATGAAAAGATAATTTTTCATAGGAATCTCTAAGGCTGACATACAGGGGCAGTAACGGGTAGCCCACGCTACGGGCCGAGTTTAATCTTTTCCAAAAAAAGTTCCATTTTTAATACCTAATCAACTAATACAATATGATTGATTACCTAACAAGATCATCAAGCAAGCTCGTTTAAGCTAAAACCTAACTAATCTTGGATTAATAAGCATTTTCCAAAATTGAAGTAAAAAAAAAATTTAAAAACACATGCAAATATGTACTAATTAATAATTATAAATGAAAAAAGATAAATAAAGCATGCAGATCATGATGGATCTAAAATGAAAATCATATGTATAAAAAAAAGGAAATTAATTACCCATTAACTTGATTCTTAAAACTGGAAAAACTTGAAGCGATCGACGAAAAAAATCCACCTCCACCACCACCTTGATTTTGGGCCATAATTCAATTGAAAACCCTAATAATTATTTTTATAACTTTACTCTTTCTTTATATTTTATTTTATTATTATTATTAACTATATAAAGATGTATATGTGTATGTCACAAATCAACACAGATCGTATGGATCGAAAGAAAATGGGCTCGAAATTTATTTACTTATTTTTATTTATGAAAAAAAATGAAATGGGGGTACACGGACAAGCAAGAAAGAAAAGAAGAAATGAGTTCGTTGGTTCTTGTATTCCAAGTCAAGTCAACTATGATCCGCCCCTGACTTTTCTCGAACCCCACCTCACCAATTATTAGCCCATTTTAATTGATTCTTTGAAAACCAAATGGACCCTATGGAGTTTTTGAATTTCATACTTCCCACAATAAAACATGAAAACTAACCTCTTCATTTTAGATAGATGTATGATTATTTATATCTTAACCTCCTTAATACATCCGATAATAAAACCTGAAAAGATGACAATGAGTGTTGTTTACTTATTATTTTTACTCAGTTGATTCTAAAGAAAATGAGAGTAATGATTCAATGCCCCTGGGATGCTTCATTATCCATCAATAATATCCTATCACGGTTTAGTGGTTAAATAAAAAATGAAAGAATTTTTTATCATATCTAATGAGGTTCTAGGTAAAATAAAACAAATATTAAAATAAAACAGATAAAACAATAGATTTCTCTTTATTGAAAATCACCGTGCATCATGTGTTTCGTGAATTTTCGTGCATCAACTTTATCATGATCTAACGGTCAAAATCTTATCTTATTTGTTTTATTTTAATATTTGTTTTACAATAAACAACCCCTATCTAATAATTCTACTATTGAGATATCTAATTTTTAACTTGTTATCGGGTATTGTTAACTTTCATAAGTAACTAAATGCTATTGTTAAAAAAAAAAAGTTTATATGAAGTAATTTTGAGGTATCGGGTATGTTTGGTACAAAAGCTTGGAGCTGAGGTTGAAGTTAAGAGGTTGGGCTGGAGTTTGAGGTTGGGGCTAGGGGATGGGGCTTTTTTTCAACTCTTTTTCTACGAGCTTTTATTTTAAAGACCTTCTGGAGCTTTTAAGAGTTTTTCGGGGCTGGGCTTTTGTTTTTTTATGTATTACCAAACAGGGCTCAAAAGAGTAACTGCTCAGTGTCGCCTTCCACGGGTTTTGAGCCCCAATACCTCGACGGTGTATGGGGGAGGGCTATAATTTTTAAAGGAGTTTATTTTAAAAAGTTAAGACTTTTAAGCCCTTAAAAACCCCTAAAAATCCGTTGTTAAACAGACTCATCATGTAATCGTTAAACCTTTGAAGTCTAGGAATGAATCAAAATATGTAAGCAATAATTGACAATAACAAAAAACAATAACAAAAGCCAACAAACTTACTATAATAAATCTTGATACATAATAAAAATGAATTAAAAAAATGATAAATCATCTTAAATAATCATTTTAAAAATACTTTTAACTATGTGATTATGAAACTTAGTAAAATCAAATGTTAAGACTGAGAAAAAGAATTAGTAAATTATACTTGTAATGTTTTAAGATTTATAAGAGGATTATTAGACTATTTATTAAAAAAATATATATATCACTTTTCAAAGTTAAATGCATATGGTATAAAAACGAACAAAAATGATAGAGCTCGATACATAAAATAGTAAAAAAAAATGTAATTTAATGGATTAATTTTTAAATATTAACATTTTTATAATAATGAAAATTTATACAAAGGAAAAAGAAAAACAGATAAGGGGTCTCGAGAGCCCTAAATCGATCAAAGTCAAGAAAAGGTGAGACGGGTATTTTCTTGTTCTAACAACGCCGAGAAGCATGGTGATGGAAAAGCTCAAGATGTTCGTCGTTCAAGAACCAATCGTTGCCGCTTCTTGCCTCATCGGCGGCTTCGGTATCCCCCCTCCCTTTCCTTTTTTTTTTTTTTTTGTTCTATCTATATTGTATTTTTATCTGTTCAGATCTATTTTGATCAGAAAAATAGGATTCGACCTAGATTAGTGTCCGATTTGACACAGGTTGTGTTAAGAGATAATTCATTTTAGACAAACTTTTAAAATGTTTTTTCAAACAACTTTATAACACCACACACTACATATTATTCGAGCTGCTACTTATTATAACTAGACTTTGAATAATGAAGTAAACAAAGCTGTAAAGAATCTACCCTTATTATTCCCTAAAAAAAAAAAAACTTACAATTTATTTCAGTGAAATATATATGCCAACTGGTGTTCTGTTTATTAACTTTCTTTTTTTGGAGATTTTTTAGATGTATGTTTATATATGTATTTACTTTTTTCTGTGATTTTGTAGGTCTGTTCCTTCCTGCAGTTGTAAGGCCTATTCTAGATACCTTTGACTCAGCCAAGCAAGTTCCTCCACCCGCATTAAGCGATGTGAGTACCCCATCTCGTTAGTATGAATTCGAAGTTTCTTTCTTAACCCCATAATATTATGTCAAATTCCGATATTCTTAGTATGTTAATAATGGATTATTGCAGGTTGTTGCAGGTATGACTGGTAAAAATCAATGATGTAGACCTCTACTCTTCGAACCTTAGCAAACAAAGAAGTTGAGGTAGACATTCATTGATAATTGTTTCTGTAATTTTGTGCCATTTTCCCATGATCGTTTTACATCGATAGACCTGGGATAATAAGATGTCTGTTTCGTTGCTCTATGTAAACTAAAACTGTTGTGAACACTTACAACTTTTTGTGATCTCTACTCAACTTTTGATTTGGTGAAATATAGTATTTGTTTTAGTAATATGTAGCATTTGAAAAGAGTTGGGATGACGAGCACCTAGATGTGCACATTGAATAAATTAGTGATGGGATGTAAGCTGAATGCAAGTTCATGTTGCTTAAAATTTGGGTTGTGATTACAAATATAGGTTTGGTCAAGGCTTGTGGTTTGCCGAGTTCTGGAAATTCGGGCTTTACCTAGCTTGACAATACTATCAAGTCAGGAAGCTTTAAGCTTGATATGGTTCTTAGTTGCTTTGATCAGATGGGCTCACGGGCCTCTGCTTGGGTTAAAGTCACATGAACAGTTGAACATGTTCCGAAGCCTTGTGCTATGCTTAAGGTCTGGTAATATAGCACGTAGCCAGGTTAGAATCTGTGATAGTTAATGTAAGCGTTTAGATTAGGGACCTGTTGATGCATAGCTAGTATTTAGGGTCCCAAGCCCAATTGCATTTTCAGTTATTTTCTTAGTAAAAATTAATCATCTTTTATTAATTGAATTTCTTTCCACCTGTGTTTAAGTTTCAAAAAGTATCGTTTGAGGTAATCCTTAAGAAATAAAATATGATTTACTTGGTTCGACCACGTGAATAGAAGTATAGAACCATATCCAAAAAGATGTGTAACCAGGTAGTGATAAGCTGCAAGTCGTTTTAAATCTTGGGTTGTCAGTAAACATACATGCTTGATTGTGGGTTCTCGCTTGCCACCTCTTGGAAACTCAGGTTTTTGCTTTGCCCGCCTATGAGCATAAGCTTAGTGATTTTAGGTTCAAATAAGCTCAAGCTCCATTGGGCTTATATTATATAGACTATTAATGGATCTAGGCCCAAGACATATCTTGAAAATGTCCCAAATCGGTTATGAAAAAGCTTGGCTACATTGGAGAACAGTTAACATTTAAGTGTGATACGTTGGGCCCTGTTAAAGCATCATTTGGCCCAACTTCAATCCCGGTCTTGTGGCTATTATATCATGTATTTTCTTAGTAGGCTTTTTAATCTTCTTGGATGTCTTGATGATGGCGATGATGATGATTAAACGTCATGATATATTTCTTTTAGATAGAGTTGATTGCGAGGCATTTTTGATAATAATAGACACTTGAATAAAACAGTATCCATATGAAGTGTAATTGGCAAGAATGCAAGATCACACGACAAACATACTTAAACTGGACATATTTTAAGTTTTGTAGAGATGTCATCCCTTCTACCATCTAATCCAATACCTCTTGATCCTGCTTTCAATCGATACTCATCTTTCAACCCTTTCAATTTTCTTCCAATTAGACCAAAACAACGAAACAGTTAAAAGGTTGCCTGAGTGAAGTGGCCGGTGGAGAAACCCATCATAATGCATGTGGGTGAGAGCCGGTGTTTTACGCCTATTGTTCTATCAGCCTATATCAATGTCTCGGCTATAACGTGCTCTTATAGTATGAACCTATTGTTCTACTGTGTTAACCTGTTTTGCCTCGCCTATTGTTCTACCGTGTTAACCTGTTTTGCCTCACCGATTGTTCAACTGTGTTAATCAATCTCACTATTAGCATTTTTTTACTATAAGAAAAACTAAAAGGAACCATGAATTAGATAAACATCTTAAGATGGCAAAGGAAATTATAAGGAACGAAACTAGAAAAGCAGTTAGGCCACGTATATGAGAGGCAAAATGATAGACTTTTATGTGTGTGATCAACAGGGTCTAATCTCAGTTCAGTTATTATTAAAACGATGAACGTTTTTTAACATAATTAAGGTAATTTCATACGAGTATTATTTTACAATTTATGCATTTACTTTATATTCTACTACACATACAGATATGTATAGAGATATATACGTGACATACAGATTTTGATACGTGTACACTCTCATTTTTCTAGCTTGATTCTATAATTACATTGATAGTTGTTATGATCATGTATGTAAAAGATTTGTAGGCATTAAAAAAATTATATATATACTCGTATTTGTTTCCTTAAACACCAAAGTGGTCGGTTGTGTTGAAATTGCGGCTGTAGCAGTTTCTCCGGCCAACCCCACTGTTGGATATGGGGGCGTGACGAAGTCAGCTTACACCCTCTGCACCCAATCATTTGTGATCTCTATACCTCCCAAATCCAAACTGTCTCCATCTCTCATGTCACAACAAAAAGATAAAAATAAAATAATATGCTTGTATAAATTAATTTTACATAAAAAAAAATAAGAGGATGGAGATCCTCTAAAGTTGTTTTCAACATTAACATTTTAATATAAAACTAAAGCTAATAATTAATAGTAAATTAATACAAAATTTTTGAGAGCATTATTAGATGTTTGAATCAGTTATATGCGAGTATGGTATCCGCGCAATGCAATGACGGTGGTGGGGAAAGTGGTCTAGTGGTGGTGGCAGTGTCAAGTGGTGTAGGTTGATGTAATTGTGATAGTGGAAATTTTTAGAAGCTAAGGGTTTAAAGTGTTAATTATTATGATAAAGGTTTAGAGTGTAAATTATAATTAATTAAGGGCAAAACATAAAAATCAAGGGTAATTCTGGTAATTCAAAGATAGAATTACCTAAAATAAAAAAGGGTCATTTCCTTTATAAGAGAGTAAAGATAAAAATAAAGATATGGTTAAGTGTTTAAAATAGATTACTATAATTCAGGTATTATTTATTTATGTTTTGAATGAACATCTTGTAAAACACTCTTAAATATATAAAATAGAAACCTTAATTCATAATTGGAGAAGTATGGACCCTTAAATTAAGTTCAACTTTTAGTTAAAGCCATTAGATGAAATGATAATGTCATATACCTTATTTAACTTTTTTAAATTAAATTTTATTTTAACAAATTTAAATTATTATTATTTCATTATTTAAGTTTGTATACATTAATAGTTAATGTTTTTAATGATATAATTATGGAAACTAATATTCTTATATATTTTACATCATTTTTTATTTTTAAAATTAATTTTTAACCTTTTTATAATAAAATTTTCTTTATTAATGTAGTACGTGTTTATTAAATTATATTTTTGTATATGATTTTGATTTTTATCATATAACAAATAAAATTTGGTTATAAGGATTTTTGTATAGGACTAAATTTGGTTATAAGACTTTTATCATATAACATTTTTATTAAATCAATGTTTTGAAAACCGCACCGAATATCAAACCGGTATTCTTAATAAAGAACTAAAAAATAAATATGGAGTCTATAGTAAGCTATCACAGTTATACATCAAAAAAATAATTGTATGAAAATTGCAATGATATCATGCATAATTTTAAGTTAGATTAACACAACATGCGATATATATATTGATAATTAATTTGCTTAGTAATTTTAGTGTATAACTAAATTATTCGAGCAAAACGTTAAAGCACAACTACAATAACGATGCAGACATATCCGGATGAATGGAAGACATCCAAATAAACGAAAACCTTACTTAGCGAGATCTTTAATAGATGATCTATCCATTTTTCAAATGTCTGATCACTGTTAACCGGAATCTAAACGACCACTAATGGAACTTCATGTTTTTTCGTGATTTAATCCTTATCTGGTTAAATATTTGCCAACTTATGATATAATAAAAATTTAACATGTTATTAATTATATATATTTACCGAGTATTACGTGAGTAATAATCTATTTTTTCTTAAAGTATCAACTTAAAGGATAACGCATAACAAATGCAACCATGCTTCTGAGACATTGTTTCGATACATTTAATGAAGTCAATCTTTTCCAAATAATAAAAGAAATACATTTAATATTCATTAATTCCTTATAAATTTATAATAATTACTACTTAGGTATATGAATTATTAATAAATAAATCGCAAATGAAGCTAGCTCAACTGGCAGACACATCTATGGTTTTTTTCCACAGATCTTGGATTCAACTCTTATGATTGATAAGTCTGTAGGTTTTTTCCCTGAATCACTTGTAACAGTTATTGGTCTATATCTTCGGTTCATAAATAAATAAAGCCTTAATTTTTTCAACTTTAACTGAGACATTGTATAGTTCATAAAGTAAATGCATCTTATCCGATGCTCTCGAAACACTAGTTAACAACCTAACAAATAAACCTTTTGCAACTTTATGGATGGAGCTAGTATGTTTGAGCCTTTTTTTATAAAATTTGTATCTAGGGTTTTGTTTAAGTAAATGTATTTGACACTTGCAACTTGTGCTTATCAAAAAAGTAAGTATATAAACACCCAATGTCGTCATCTAGGGATTTTGGCTCTCAATACCTCGACGGTATATAGGGTAAGTTAAGATGTAGACAATCTTACCCCTAACATAACTCGAATTTATCAATGTTAAATACATCTACTATTTACCAAAGATGTATATACGAAATATTGTTTTCTCAAGTTGCAACAAGTTTTAGGAAGTCATTTGATATGTGTACCTTATCGTTCAAGATTTATTATTTATCTATATATTTTTAGGGAAAAGTAAGTATGCAGCTGATACATATTTAATTTGGGTGAAAAACCTTTCACATGATAATTTTTAATATTTGAATTTATGATTGGAACTCTATGTTTTTTATATATTAAAAATTAGGATGTGAGATAGTTGAGTGTAACAGCCCCATATTTTAATACTAAAACCCATATAAGCTATGCCAAAATGTAGCTTCACTAAGATATCGTGAATATTTCCGAACAATTTTACTAAAAAAGCCCCATATAGCAAGGCTCCAAAAAAGCTTTTGGTTAATTGACAGTTAAAAAGTTGCTTTTGAAAAAGATGGTGAGACCCAATGATTATGGAGACTATTATTGCATTTTGATGATGTTGAAGAATTCATCGGTCCGCCGGCCAAACTTGTTTTGTCCTTTGATGTGGATTTTGCATGCTTGAGTCAAATTGCGGCTTTTGAAAAATCCATCTCCGGCCAAATTTTAGTCTCCAGTTTGGTGACACCAAAGCTGACCAACCCATGTCCACCACCCAAAATTTGCTACACCTATCCTCTAATTTGTCCCCAATTAGGAACCATCCCATTCCATGGTCTACGTGTCATCTTTTGTCCACATATATTGATATCTTGAAAATATATTGGTGAATCATGTGAGATTGCGACAATTTTTGACTATTAAAGCACGTGGTGTTCAAGTAGGGGTTTTAGGGATGTGCATGGGTCGAGCTCGGCCCGACCCGGCAAAACCCGGTCCGAACCACGAAAGCATGCAAAATGAAACCGTGACCTGGCCCGTGAAGGTCCGGGTCGGTTTGGATCGGGTCACGGATTTGGTGGGTCGCCCGAGCTGGCCCGACACGACCCGCCGAACCCGTGACCCTCAAATGCACTAAAAACGTGACCCACGGCCCCGCCCGTTAGTATTACGGGCAGGTCGGTTCGGGTTGGTTCCGGGTCGGGTCACGAGTTTTGGTCCAAATGCTCAAGCTCATCCCTAGGTTTGATATCATTGTTTTTAACATGTTTTGTATCGTTCAAGTTGTGTTGTCAATTAGCTCGATCAAATCGTCGAACTGAGGGCACCGTACGCAAAAGATCATTTTTATATGGTCCTTAAGACGTGCATTCTGTTTTCAAGTACAGTGGCGATGATTGAAAATCTATACATTGGAGAATAATGCAACTTACATTGAGCGAGTAAGTGCATGATTATATAATTTGTTGCCCTTAAATGTTTTTTTTTTCTTTTAATGGCGAGTTGGAACACTAATTAGCCATTGACCCATCCGATCATTGTCATTTCATGAGTGCAAGATCCGAAGAGGCGAAGACCACCTACAAGAGGAAACTCACCATGCATAAAACCCCGATTTATTGATTTTTTGTCACATGTGGGAATTGAATTCAAAACTTCCACATTATTGAAGTCATTAAATACCCCACCTCAACATATTGAGTAATATATAAAATTATAGCGCATTTGATGATGGCATTGGACCAATTACTAGTTGGTTTGGCTTTGTTTGAGATTCAAATACATATAGATTCTAATTTGTGTCGTACATGTTACAAGTAGTATAGTTGTCACTTGATGTTCGTTAATCTAATCGTGAATTGATTTTCGCTAAGTTTATTCACAGGATCAAATAGTGATATTTGTGGCTGATTTTGTTAAGTTTATTATAATTAATTTTTCTATATATAAAGTCATACAACTACAAAAAGAAAAAAAAAAGTGGATTCTTTTTGGAATTATATCGGCTGTGGCTCATTTCTGTATATGAATATGAATACCTCATGGAGATGTGGCCAATGTGACAAGCAAAAGTCATTTACATAGCAGAAGTGAAGTGTTTCAACTATAGCAAAAACGTTGACCATTGACATTTCTCGCTTCATCCGTTAATCCTTGACCTTCGACTCCGGTTGAGTTTGAGTAGGGAATATAAAAATTTAGTGGCAACGTATATACATTATACGTACAACTATATTTATAATCTAATCATCATAATTATTATCAACCATTTATTTTTGAAAAGTGTTAAAAAATGTTTAGATATAAAAGTACTAAATTACACTTAAAAAATACCACTATAGAAAAAGTTTTTTTTTTTTTTAAATTATCAAATTTGTCATTAATGAATTAATTTACACTCTAAACCCTTATTTAATAATTAACACTTTAAGTCATTTTCTTCTAAAATATTTCACTATCACTTTTGCATCAACATAAACCACTTGACACCACCACCACCAATAATACCATCACCGACACCACTAAACCGTCGTCCCCGCTACCGGCGCCGCATTGTGCAAGTACCATGCTAGCTAGTGTGTACAAATGAATATGAATCGAAAACGTCATATATATGGAAATAGCATAAAAACATTTGCATTTGAACTCGAGCGTTATCATATGATCTTGTTCGAACAAATGAAATGTGACAAAATAATTATGAAAATTCACACTAAAAAGTGTGAACTTTTATTTCTACACACTTTTCAGTGTAGAGAAATTTCCACACACTTTTAATTCAATATATTTTTACACACTAAAAAGCGTGACAAAATTTTTAATTTGTTCACACTCACCTAAAAGTGTGAACAAATGCAATATAATTTGTAGTGTTGATTTGGGTTTATCAACACACAAACAAACAAACACAAACCCAAATGAACAACATTAAATGAACGAAACGCATAATAATTGTATAAATATAAGATCGAAATATGGAAGGGATGTCTGGCAAGAGCATTTCAGTAGTTTTTTAAGAGATTTAACTTTTAATTTTAAACAATAATTAAGCTTCTATTTTGTTAAAAGCATTGTTTGGGTGCAACTAGTTTAAACTTTTATTTTAAATTAAAAACTTCAAAATGAAATACTGGTTGAAGTAGCGTTTCAAGAGCTTTTAGTTTGGATAAAACTTTTAAAATTTATACAAATACTTCATGAAGTTGCAACTACAGTTACCATACCAAACACCTTTAAAAATTAAAATTATAGCTAATAATTTTACTTAAAAGCTATAACTTATAACTCAAACTAAAGGTTACAATTAAAAGTTACTAATATCAACTACATCTATAACTACTTTTGTCAAACATATCCAAAAAAGTATATGGTTTAATCAATTTGCCTGAATGAACTAATATATGAGCATATATGCCAAACAAGAATACATCTGGATATATATATATATATATATATCTAAGGATATATGGTACCAGGCCCGTGCCATAAATTTTGGGTGCCCAGCTCGATAATATATTAATGGTGCCCATTAAACGTCAAAATTTGTCATTAACGGCTGAAGTATAGTAAGTATATATAAAAAGGTATCAAAACAACCATAACAATAATGTCGTTCGAAAATATAAAATAACTATAGCAAAGTTTTCTAACTTATTTTTAAATGCATCAAAATTTAAGTTTTGATAATTAATACCATAAGTTGTTTAAGTCTCACATAAAAAAATTAATCAAAATATATAAATCAATATATATGTTTGAACAATGAACACTTCCAGTTTGCGTATTTACTCTTTGCGACTATCTGCATATATTAACGTCAAAAAATATAGGATGAGATTATTATGTATGGTATAATAATAAAACAATAATATAATTGATAATTGATGGACTAGTGGACTTTAATATATATGATAACAACAACATCTTTTGCCTATAGATATATCTTTAGCTGCAAAATTAATTTAATATATCAATATATAGAGTGACTCAGTGACGTATTGTATACAAAATTTGGTGTCCCTTACTTTTTGGTGCCCTGTTCAATTGAGCCTTTCGCACTTGCCCAAGACCGGGCCTGGATGGTACTAGTATTCAGTTTTAAAAGAAGAAAACTTGAAAGTAGACAAGTTAAATTGACAAGAAATTGGATTGGAAAAGCGATTTGCGCTTTCGCTAACACCTTAACTTGCAAGGGTTGTAATGGAATATTGCAAAATCATAAAAGCTGAAGCCTTACATTTCTATCACAAGTTCTATGTTAAAGGACGGTGATTCTATGTTGAAGAAATTATGCATAAAGTGTCGAATGATTGGATACGAGAAAAGAAGTTTCCCTTTGGAGAAAGGTTAAGTCAGAATCAAAATACCACTCTTCAAAAAGTAAATGAAGTTAATGTACAAGTACTTTTAGTTTTTGTTAAGCTCATGATTCACTTAACGTGCATAAAAAAATTATACCAATCCATATTAAAAGACCACCCTCTGAATGTTATGATAAATGTACAACTATTTAATGCACATTAATGAAAGCACTTAAGGTTTCGTTTAGCAAAACCTATATATTTTTAAAGAATAGTACATATAAAGAAAAATTTATTAAAATTAATTTAAATGAATATTATGTAAAGTGAAGTGATATTTTTGGTATTCGCATATTTCTCTTCTTTAATTTTTCGTCTCTATATCATTTTCCGTTCTTTCTTTCCACACATTTATAATATGATCAATCAGTTTTTTTTATTTTTAAAGGTGAATGTGTATATATGAATCAAAATACTAGGTACATAATAATGATAATATACAACTCAGTGCCAGTGGACAACCCCATAACTGGAAATAGATATACCATATAATGTCTAAGGTTTTTGAAAGTTGATCGGGTATTTAAAACAATTTTTTAAGGAAATGTTTGGTAAAAAGGAATCATAGAAAATGAAAATGTTATAAAGAATGAAAATAGTGAGAAAGAGAATAATTATTTGGAAAGAGAATGAATTACGATGTTTGATACCCACATAAAATGGATATATGAAAAAAATTAATTTTTAAATTATAATAAATTTAATACATATAACATCTTGAAAAAAAAAAATTATGGAATTGATTCTCCTTTCTCCATTCTCATTCCCTTTCTTCATTGTAAACAAATTAAGGAAATCTTTTTATTTCTTTTCTCCCCTTTCCATTCCATCATACCAAACACCCCCTAAATGTACATGGTGCAATTGTATACAAATGAAAAAATATATTGACATTTTATATTCTTAACCATAATATGTTTTAAGAAAAAGATATTTTTAAGTATTTATAATATTTGTTCAACCACCAAGATCGAACTGCATATATATATATATATATATATATATCAGTATATATCAGTGAGAACAATTTTAAAATAAGAACGGTGAAAACACTTAAAAAACATTATTTTGATGCATTAAAAGTCCATAAAACTAACATAGTGCATAACTAATTATCATTATTTAAGTGTTTAACAACACGTTGATCCGTCTAAATCGAAAAAATCACGTTTTTTGGTAGATGCATTATTTTGAAGAATATGCATCCAAGATGGATGCACAAAACAAAAAACATGATTTTCTTGATTTTGACAGACCAATGTGTTGTTATACACTTAAATAATGATAATTAGTTAAGCACTATGAACTTTTAATGCATCAAAATGATGTTTTTAAGTGTTATCACCGTTCTTATTTTAAGACTGTTCTTATTTGATTGTCCATATATATATATATATATATAGTTTCCTTATTTTGAGAACCAATTTTTTTGTAAGAACCATGAGAGCTCTTAACATATATGTTTGTTCACATGTTTTTTTTTTGTTCATTCACATGTGAAATGATATAAAAATGTATATTGTAGAAGAAATTTTTTTAAGAAACCTTCAAAATAGTTTTTTGTGAGCTTGTGAATGAATTTGTTCACGTTTTCTGTTCACATGTGACAAATGACTATAAATAAGGTTTTGAAATTTTTTTTCTTCTACGATATATATTTTTATAACGTTTCACATGTGAATGAACAAAAAAAAACATATGATCCAATATAAAATTTAAAAGTTCTCACAGTTATTATAAAAAAAGTTTCTCAAAATAAGATCCATATATATATTTCTTGGTTTTTTGGAAATGAAATCCTTACATGTTACTAGTTTGAAGAGTGTCCACCATGTTTTATTAATAACATATATATGATTCCATGATACCATGTTAGGCTGGGATAATATAAAATGTATGTATTAATAGGAAGAGGAAGATATATTCCCTTTTTTAAAAAAAAATCCGATGTTTTGTTGAATATTTTATCCATCATATCCATCTATGCGAGTTTCAAGTTATTATTTGGGACTATAAGAGCATCCGTAATGTACTAATACGATGACCATATTCAACATCCGATACGGCCCACACCATTGAGTGTGGTCGTATTCGAGTGTATTGAATTGCGTATTGGTCCCTTCCGTGGTGGTGAATACGGAGCATCAAGTGTATTTTGGTCCAATATGGTCCACACCATTGTTTGTTTGTTAAATTAAAAGTTGTAAAATAAATATTTTAGAGTGTATTGGATTGCATTGGGTTATTAGGTATGAATAGGGATGACAACGGGTCGGGTTTAGGTAATCTCGGACCCGGACCCAATTAAGAATCCTCGTCCCAAACCCGGACCTGACGGGTCCCTATTTACTTACTAACCATCGGGTTTTGGGTTTCCCCACAGGTAATCGAGGACCCATTATTGTAAAAAATTTAAAACTCTATACTAAGTTACTAACCATATAAATATTGTACGGGATATTAGCTATAACAGTGGCAAATGGGCAAATAATAGACCAACTAATATTACAAGAATGACATGTAGCTTATTGCCAAATCAATCACGCAAAGAAATTGAGCAAATTAGCTTGTAAGTCGAGGACGTTCAGATATGTAATGTTGATTTGGTTAAGAAACATAATATTATTAAGTTAACATTTCATGTTATTCAAATTAATTGGAAATATCAAATAAACGTATTGTTATTAATATGTAATATAACATATACGGGCCGGGTATACGGGCTCGGGTATGCGGATTTTCAACCAATACCGGACCCGGACCCGAACCCGCAAAAAATTTCAAAACCATCCCCATACTCGATTCCGGACCCAACCCAAAAATGTCGGGTTTTGGATATCCCAGGGGTACGGGTTTGTTTTTCATCCCTAAGTATGAATTGAAGAAAATGTATTGGAAAAATATTTTTCTGATGTGGCGCTAATGTGACAGTATATTGGTTAGTATTGGAAGTGACCATTGAGGGTGCTCTAATGAATAAGGGACAAAATCAAAAAATTTATAAAAAAAATAAATCTACAAAAAGACAATTTTTCACTCACAAAAAAGGTACTGAATCAGCTAATCAGCTCAGTAAGAGACGTATTTATAGAAAAATTTTAAAAAAAATTATAATAAGATTTCAATTTAATTGGACGTTAGACCATTTGTAAGACTTTGGCGTAAAATTAAATAAATAAAAAGTTATTGTGATTTCGCGAATGCTTGTTTTTTTAAAAAAAAGCTTTATTCAAAAATATTTTTAATTTTTTTAAAATAAAAAAGTTAGGGGTTTCGTTAATGACAGCAGTTATTTGGGTGTATTAAAATTTGTACCTTGTTATGTAAAAATTTAGAGAATGGTTTTTTTATATATAAAATACTACTTTTTATGCATGTAATAAAGTATTAATGACAACCGTTAGGACTGCCATTATCATTTTTTAAAAGTTAATATATTACTCGTACTACTTTCCAAATTCGTCATATATAAACTACTAATTAGGGCGATCATTTATTGAAGGCGGGGGGTCTCCAACTCTCTGTGGATCAAAAAAATTCTTATATTAAGTTTTTGTTTGACGTTTCGAGTCTAACGACGACGCCTACATACACAATAACTATATACTAGCTAGCTAGTTATTCTACATTTCTACGGAATAGTTTATGCCATTATTATTATTATATTAAAACATCATTTTTATACATGAATGAATGTACTTTTTTAAACGTTTTGATTTTTCTATATAAAAAAGACATCACAAGAAAAATGTTAATTAGTGACCATTTTTCTTGGTAACAACTAGAATTTTGTCACTAATAACATTATTTAATTATCATTAAAAAAAATGGTCACTTAATTTGGTCATTAAACAAAATTAGTGACCAAAAAATAACATTTTTTTATTTCTAAACAAAATTAGTGACGGACATTTAGTGACGAAAAGTGACCACTCAAAATTTGGTAACTAACCACAATAGTTACCAAATTTTGATTGTTAGTGACGAAAATTTGGTCATTTTAATAAATTAGTGACCAAATATTTTTCGTCACTAATCAACATTTTTCTTGTAGGGGGGTTAGCGGCACAACTTGTTGCCCGTTTGTCTTCTATTCCTATGTAAAAAAGTTTTAAGTGGAATGAAATATGTTAAATACTTAAAAAAAAATCACACTATTAGAAATTCAAAAAATATTACAAAAGATATTGTTGTTATTATTATTACTCCTATTATTATTTATTATCAATATATATAAGGATTTGATAGCTAGTTTTGGTGCATTAAATGAAGTTTGGATTTCTTAAATTACAAAAAAAAATTACATTTCTAATCACTAATTCAATTTGATAATTATCATTTTATATGAATCTTAAATATATGATTTTTTTAATAAAAAAAAATAAAATTGACTTAATTAAATGCATTATATCAGTGATCTTGGGACACTAGTTAGCAAATCAATCTTATGTATATGACAATAATATATGTTATAATCCGCTATTAATCGATAGACGAGACTCTTTTTTTATCATCTCGCGCAAGATGGAGTACTCTACGCGTAACATATATATATATATATATATATATATATATATATGGGGATGAGAATATAAGACTGTTAGGTACCTAAGCTTAGGTGTGGAACAATCACATATTATTTTTTTAATCTATAAAATTAATGGGGGCCCAAGTATTTATTAATTAATCAAGAAATATTAAAAAATTTGTATGTGAGGGATTCCACACCCATACTTAAGTGTCAGACAGTCTTATATTCACTTTTCCCTATATATATGATATATATATATATGGAAAAAGGGAATATAAAGCTGTCCGACACCTAAACTTAGGTGTGGAACCCTCATATAATAATATAAAGTTGCCCCCGTGATTTTTGTGGATTAAAAAAACAATATGTTATTATTTCACACCTAAACTTAGATTCCCGACAGTCTCATATTCCCATCTCTTATATATATATATACCACTATGACATTAAAAGAATTGGAAATATGATAATATTACCAATTTTGGTTTTAATAAACACTCATTAGTGTAAATGGTTATTGTGAAGTATTCAGTAACTTTGATATTGCTTGGCTCTTTACAATCAACTGTAAAAGAGAAATATTAAATGGTCGAGGTTTCAAAACCTTATTGTACACAACTATTAAAATATGGTAGAGATCTGCTTAAGTTATTTCAACTTGATAGGTCAAGTTGAAAAAACCTCTTTGGATTAAAATCAAAGATGAATATTAAATCTTAACCATTAATCTTTTTAACTTTATCTGATATTAACTTGAAAAAATATCCGCCTTCACGGCCAAAAATCGGCGGTCTCATACATCAGGGTATTGACCACTTTGATTTTGACATCCACCTATCTCTATGTTATACCAGGTGGCGCTTTCTACACCATTATAACACTTGCTTTCTTTCATTTTCGATATTTTTTTTTAATTATAAGTAATTAACAGCAAAAATCATGACATTGGTGTCAACATCACCATTTTCTTCATTTTCTGTCAAAATTATTACACAAAATATACTTTTGATTAATGTAGATATTATATTTAATCAGCCACATTTATGGTGTCGAGACTATTTTTAAGTATTAAAAAAATACCCGTGTAATACACAATAATAGTAGATAATTTATCACAAAATTAAATTAAAATGTACATAAAATTAAAATACCCGTGTCAAAAGTGATGGTGGCCGGCACCTGACGAGTGACGACTTCAATTCGCCGGATTATTTAACACACACAGAAAAAAAATGTGTTTATTTATAATTTGCTAAAATACTTTAATATAAAAATGATATGTAAATAATATAAATATTAAATGAAAAGGTAAAAATAATCATAATTCTAATAAAATTTACAATAAAGGCTAGACCAATTGTTTGTAGGCTTGTAGTCATCCTCGGTTTTACCACAGGTCACGAGTTTGACTCTCTTGAGTGACGCACCATGGAGTTTTTATTTTTAATCCCTTGTTACGGTTCATGATTTACATTTTACAGTTTAGTGTACATAAAATGCTTCACCATTATATAGTAAAGTGGTTGAAAATCTAAATTTAAGACTCAAATCCGATATTTATTTTATGTAGTATAGATTTCATCAATGTATGTTCGTACTTTTGTTATTAAAATATATTGAAATGAAGATTATTAATAACAGATATACAAAAATAATGAGATGTTAGACTTACAAATTAGCTATAAACAAAAATTTACGAACACCTACATCTTCTCACTAATCAAATCATTTTATCCTTTTAGCTTTTTTTTTATTCATGCCATATGCATTATGAGTTTTTCTTACAAGACGTATTATTATTTTTATTATTAGTAGTAGTATTAGTATTAAGGGAAATGTTATGTAAAACATGCAGTATCTATCTTAGGTAAAGCAGAGAGAATTATGTAAAATTTAGGGGAGTTTTGTATGTTTATCAAATTTAAAGGTTTAATTTTTAACTTTTTTAACATGGCAGTACGAATTATTTTCCCTTAGTATTATTATTTCATTTAATATAAATAGTTTTTACATAAAGTTGGATAAGAGTCTAGATACAAGTTGTGCTCCCACTACTTTTTGGATACAAAAACATATTATATGAAAGATAAAAGTACCGTTCCTAGCATTATTTGAGTTATTATTATTATTATTGTTATTGTTATTTTATTTATTATTACTAGATTTTAGGCTCGTGTCTAATACACGGACTTATAATATTATCAGTATTAGAGTTAATTTGTTATAGTTTGAAATGTAATATATTATATTGAGTAGTAAAAAATTAATCTACATATCAACACTTTGTGTTTTACATTCAAATAATTTTTAAAAATATATATTGATTGAAGTTGTTTATTGTGACATGTTTTGCGATATTTGAATATTACAAAATATAGTATGTTCATCAAAGTTGTAAATTGTGAGATACTTAACGATATTTGAACATTGAAAAATCATAATAGATCAATATCATTTTATTTGGTTTATTTCACTTCAATAAAAAAAATATAGTACAATTACTCTTAAATCTTAATATATTTACGTTAAATTTTATTTAGATTTAATTAATTAATTTTATGTTTATATGATAGAACATACTACTCCGTATTAGATATATATTAGTTATTATTTTATTTGATAAATATTAGGTATTATTTTATTAGACATATATTAGCTATTATTATTGATTTATTATATTAAAATTATTGAGTAGAAAGTGTAAATTTGTGATGTAAAAGAAAAAAGTAAGTAAGTAAGTAACTGCTCAGTGCCGTCTTCCGCGGGTTTTGAGTCCCAATACCTCGACGGTGTATGGTGAGGTTAAGATGTAGGTAGACCTTACCTCTACCTAAGTAGAGAGGTTGCTTCCAGTTTCTACCTAAATGATAGAAAAGGCCCTCCAAAAAAAGTGTAATTAAAGTCAAAATTAAAAATAAAAGTCAACATTAAGAAATCAAAAGTTATGATTGGTCGATAGGTTATTAGGTCTCTCCTTATAGGAGTTACTTCTTCCCTACTTCTTACCCACTTCTTTCACAATTCATCAGGTTTCTCTCTCCAAGAACACCTCCCTCCTTATATTACCCATTTCTTCCCCACTTCTTCGCTATTCATTCACTATTTTATTATTTTATTTTTTTTACACAAAACTAAAAACAAAACACATTTTATTAATAATTAAACACACATTACATTACTTAAAATAAAAGACAATACAATAGAAAAAAAGACAATACTGGGAAAAAAACATAAAATACATAATAATGATACGATTACTTTTCATCGTCATCATCTTTGATTGACATTTTTCTTAATCCACGGTAAGCCGTTTCATTGGCCCACCACTTGTCGTGTTTTGGGCATTTCACTTCCCACGTTGATTTGCCTTCTTCGCAGTTGGCGTGGTACGATTCTGCCCAAGTGCATTGGTCAGTCAACGTGTGACCGGCCTTAAAAACATTGTCGATCACCCTCTTCACTCTTTTGCTCTCATCCTACAGAAAATAAGAATATGTCTCTTCGTGTTTCGAGACCCTGCGACCTGGTGCTTCTATTTCCTGACATTGGTCGCATTGGTGTCTCTTCTTCCGTAGGAAACCCAGAACCCCAGAGAGTTCATTTTGAAGGGGGTGTCCTCATTGATATCGACCATGATTCGTGTTTTCACATCCTCGGTGAGACGAGGTCGGTCAACGTTTTTCTTTGATGATGATGAAGCCATTTGGAATATTGAGTGAGACGAAACAAGTTCTTTGAATGGTGATGAAACTGGTAAATGCTTTCGGTTGGTATTTATAGAGTAACATTGTAGTAGCCCGTTAAGGGACTATAAATGAAAATTTTTTTAAAATTTTGGTCGTTTCAGGGACTGTAATTGTAAATATTTTGAAGTGAACGTTGGAGGGACTGTAATTGTAAATATTTTGAATTTTGAACTTTGAAGGAATTTCTTTGGCATCTCAGCTATAAATACTGCCTCCTTACCAGATATTTCATTTCAAAACTCAAACTTTTATATATCTGCAATGGCTTCTTCATCAAATGGCCCTTACCGAAAACGTCCAATGACTGTCGATCAAGTAAATGACAGTATCATGGCTGATATCCTCGACCACCAAATGTTCAAAGACCAACTTGTTGAAATTGGTCTAAAACTTCAAGCGAAAACGAAATGGTGTCTCGAACAAATTAAGTATATACAAACGGGGCATTGTACTGAGATTGAGTGTCAATACTTTACTTATTTTCAGGGGAAGTTTGACAAGATTCAAGAAACCGTGGAAGAAATTGCTTGTGCGGTCATCACCTTGAATGGTTCATTAACCAAGCCAAAGCAGTTTATGCCCAGAAGAAAATAGTAGGCTCTTTTAATGTTATGTTGTATGTTTTTCTTTATTTCCGTTTGTAATGTTATTAAAATTATGAATAAACTTATTTTTATTAAAGTAGACTTATTTTATTAAAATACTTAAGAACATTACAATAGTAAAAGACAACACACACTTCAAACAAACAAACACACACTTAAAAACAACTAAAGCACACTTAATCAAACTAAAAAGTATACATCATATTCCAGAACAACTAAAAAGGAACAAAGATAAGCTGCCTGAAGCAGTGCTCGTATCTGAATCCCCCTCCCATGCTTCTCCCGATATATCTGATGCGTCGTTGCGAAATATTGCTCATCCTTTCCGTTGCCTCCTTGTGCAATCAACCGCGTCCAAATTGCCTCAAACTGTTTACATTACTTCCGCATCTTCGTCCAGTGACCTTGCAGTTGAGCCTTGCTTCGTGGTCCTCCATTGGTCTCCGCGTTGAACATTTCAGTAACGTCATCCCAAAAGGAGACACCGGGATTGCTCATTTCACACCTACCCGTAACAGGGTCCGGTCTCTTCGTCACCCAACATCTCGACAAACAAAGATCTTCTGCTTTAGTCCACACACTTCTAAACATTGTGAATGAAATGGTTATGAAAAATGGTTTATGGAATGGTTTGAGAAAGATAAAATGGTTTGGAAGTGATAGATATAAATGGTTGTCTTTTGAAATGATAGTGTGGAAATGGTATTAATAGAAAAAGAAAAAAATAATAATTTTAAAAAGGCAACTAGCCGTTTGGTTTGAAAATTTTTTTTTTATTGGTTCAAACGGCCACATCGGGCCCCACAACCACTCAAGTCGCGCGTCCGAAAATGGAATAAACGATTGAGACGTGTAGGAAGTGACTATAAGGACGGACCTTAGAGCAACTGTGCTTTTGTAAAATAAAAGATTATTATTATTATTATTATTATTATAATACCAATTTTTAGCAAAGCCCCCATTTCAATAAGTTGTTTGTGTGTAATGTTTGCAATCTATAATTAAGGCGTGGCTTGGTTTCAAGGCATCGGAACAAAATATTATAATTAATCTAGGATTGGAGGTTATTAATGATTAGAAAACTCACAGACAAAATCAATAAACAACAAATAGTTCATGCCAAAATGTATTCATGCTTTCACATAGAAAAGAGATATATAGACAAAACAGATAATGTTGTTTAAGAAATCCATGATCCGTAGTGTAACTAAGGATATATTAAAAAAAATTAGCACTTTGCCAACTAACTATAAGATGATCTAGGACGTATGGTAGTACTAACTATTCAAAATTGATGGTATTTCGGTCTCTCCTTATAAGAAACTACTAATAGCCCACTTCTAACACTATTTATCACTTCTAGACATACCAAGAACACCTCCTCCTTATAATCCTCACTTCTAACCCGCTTCTCACACTATTTAAACAACCTTTACATTCATTCGGGCCCACATGTCTACCACTTTCGTGCGTCTAAAAACAGAAGTAAGCACCAAGGCGCAGCCAAGAAGCGGACGGTGCTTATAGTATCTGCTGCTTCTGCTGCGTCGGACGCGGGCTAAAAGCTCTATAAGGAATGGCCTAATAACCTAGTATATCAGTATATGTATATCCAATATATATTTAAAGAAAAATGTATATATGTTTTTGCTGGCGATTGAAATGTAACCTTTTATTTTATTTCATTCCCTTGCTAGAAAGTAGAAATCAAATTGAAACGCACCAGTTATTAAATCGAATTGAAACGCACCTTCTTTTATATTGTTGATTATCATTATTATTAGAAGTGAGAGTACTTGCAGTTCAGTACGGATGTAAACGAACTGAGCCATAGCTTGAAAAGAGCAGACCATACACTTTTAGATTAATTTTACTTATTATTATTTCAATATATTTGAAAAGAGCAGACCATTAAAGTTGCTTTACGCCACAACTTTTGACATTTTCGAATTTTTTACATTGCAAAAAACAACCCCTAATAAATCATGAATTTAAAATTACAACTTTTTTATATATATAATTAAAATTCATAAATTTAAACATGTCTAAAAGAAAATTCAAAGATATATACAATAAGAATAAAGAAAACTGATATTTGAGTTGATTTTAGACTATTAGTTATTAGATTTTAGAGTTATCGACATAAATTGTCCCCTTGGTTTACTCAAATAGTCATGTTTCGTCTATATGCTTTAATAACGTCATGGATCGTCCTTTATAGGAGGATAAGGTTCATGTTTCGTCCTTTAACTTGTTGACCGTCAACCCACTTTCATTAAACCCCTCATGTGCCTCTTATGTTAAGGGTATTAAAGTCTTTTTTACCCTTAAGGACCAACAATGGTTTTATTTTATTTTATTTTTTTCCAAGCATCTAAATGTCCTATTTTTCTTCCTTTTTATCTTTAGACACAATATCACAAAACAAAAAAGTTAACCAACAAACCTAAACTAAAACCAAAATTCAATTCTAGATCTAACTCATAATCAAACTCTACATCCATTCATATATAAAAAATACATCTATATCTTTATATATTAAAGATCAATCTATTTACATCACCATCATCTTCTCTTCTTCTTCTAATTGGCCACCACCATCACCGTTGCTACCTCCGCTGGAGAAAAACCGATGGGGAATAATGCAGTGGTGTAGCCGGAGGTTTGAAGGGTTTTCTTGTAAACCCGATGCGGAATAGATGAAGTGGTGGTGGTCGGAGGTTTGAAATCTTGACAACCCGATGGGGAATAGACTCTTTAGTGGTGGTGGCCGGAGTTTGAAAGGTTTTCTTGTAAACCCGATGAGGAATGGATGCAGTGGTCGGAGTTTCAAATATGCAGTGATTCTTCCTATTGCCAGAAAACCAACAATCTATCTTGTCAAAGACTTAAACAAATCTTGTGGGTTTATAATATGGGCCTTGGAGATCATTGTTGATATAGATAAAGATATAGATATAGAAATGAGTTTTTTTAGGTAAATTCATCTTTGTTGTTGTGTACATATAAATATAAATGTAGACAAGATCATTTTATGTATGTATAAATTTGGATACAGATGTATGAAAAATGTGTTTAATTGATAAAAAGATGATGATAAATGCTTGAATAAACCAAAAGAAGAAAAAGATAATTGCAGGGGTCCTTATGGGTGGAAAAGACTCGAATACCCCTCACGTGAGAGACTCGTGAGGGGTTTAACGGAGGTGGGTAGACGATCAACAAGTCAAAGGACGAAACATGAAACTTATTTCCCTATAAAGGACGATGCATGATGTTATTGAAGCATAAGGATAAAACGTGACTATTTGAATAAACTATATGAACGATTTGTGTCGATAACTCTAAATTTTATGCTTATAATTTATGTACTTAGAATGTTATGTAAAATTAAGGTCATTTTCAGGCCCCTGAAGGTTGTGTCATATTGTAGCTACACGTGTATATACCGCTAACCATATATAGTCTTCATCTTCCTTAATTTACATATATATATATATATAAACTGAGCTCAAATATTACATACTCCACACTCCCGGTCAACTTTCCATTTTCCATATATATATATATATATATATATAACAATGAGGCTAATTAGTTACAAATCACCATTTCCGTTTAAATCAACAGTTTCTTCACCATCACCGCAAGAACCGTCATGCCGGTGGTGTTGCACCATTAATCCCAACACAAGTAAAACAGCTCCCAGTAAATGGGAAAGATCATTGCTTGTCGACTTGGGGGAGAATCGTAAAAGCGTACCGCCAAGTCGACTAAGCAAGAAATGGATGGAATACCATGGCACCAAGAACTGGGAAGGCTTGTTGGACCCTCTCGATGACGATTTACGTGGCGAGATCATTCGATATGGGAGCTTTGTTGAGGCAGCTTACCATTCTTTCAACTTTGATCCTTCTTCTCCCACTTACGCTGCATGCCGGTACACGAAAAGTACAATGCTAGAACGTTCCGGCGTTGATGGATGCGGGTACCGTGTGACCAAACACTTGCATGCCACGTCATCAATTGTGTTGCCACGTTGGATAGAAAAGATGCCACGTTGGATGCACGTTAAATCCAGCTGGATTGGCTACGTTGCGGTTTGTGAAGACGAAAGGGAAATTTCTAGGCTCGGAAGACGAGACATAGTCATTGCCCTTCGTGGCACTGTCACTTGTCTGGAGTGGCTCGAGAATCTACGAGCCACGCTCACTCATTTTGATGGAGACAGCTTTAATGATGAAAAAGATGATCAACCAATGGTTGAAGCTGGAGTTTTAAGCTTGTATACCTCGGGCACAGTAACGTGCCCGAGTCTACAACAGCTAATAAGACAAGAAGTTTTAAGATTATTGAGAATGTACAGTGATGAGCCACTCAGCCTGACCATCACTGGCCATTCTCTAGGAGCTTCTTTAGCTATCCTAGCTGCTTATGATATAAAATCCGCAATCAAATACTCACCTCATCTTTCTGTTATCTCCTTTGGCGGACCTAGGGTTGGCAATAGAAGCTTTCGCCAACACTTAGAACAACAAGGAACAAAGATTCTACGTATAGTGAACTCCGATGACCTAATTACAAAAGTGCCTGGCTTTTTCGTCGAAGACCATGAGATCGACATTGAACAGGACGAGAATACCCATGTCGTAGCACATTATTTAGCGGGCTGGATACAAAAGTATGTCAAAGACAGCCGATGGGTTTATGCTAACATAGGTAACGAACTGCGACTAAGTAGCCGTGACTCGTTACAGCTAAACAGTATAAATATCGCGACATGCCATGATCTACGGACTTATCTATACCTGGTAAATGGTTTTGTGAGTTCTAGTTGCCCGTTTAGGGCTGGTGCAAGAAGGATGCTCGAAAAAGCTTCCACTATCCCTTCCGTAAAATGATAGATATGTTCTATATATATTATTTACTTTCTAGCTAGCTAGGCTTAATTAATTATTATTGGTTAATTAGTTGTATATTATACGTACATGTTTAATTAGAAGAAGAGAAAAGGTCGATCGTAGTCGCCAGTACAACAAAAGAAGCCTTTGGCAACGAAACCATCATTTTTGTCGCTACGCTAAATGAACACTAAACGAACAAAATAGCTGTTTTGTTTTTACTTTGCCGGCTCAATATATATACTAGTAATCTAGTATTGACTATTGATCGAGTTATTAGGCATATCCTTAAGGCCCCCATCGTTTTAATGTACCGGGCTAAAAATATGTTGGTTTATATATATATATAACAAATCTGAGGCTCTTAATTCTGCATATAAACTATCAAGTTATACTTATAATTACTTATGTTCATATATGAATAGTTCTCACATGAACCATACCTATGTATATCTTTGTCATATCATATATATCATGCATGCTAGCTGGTTTGTTTGTGGTTGTTTTGGTTTCTATAAACCAATCTCACCAAAGTATCAACACAACCATATAGTACGCGCGTGAAAAATTATCACATCATGATCACGTACTACAATGAAAATATTGAAAAAATGAGGCTGGAGAGTTTAAGGATGGAAACCCAACATGGATTTTCCTAGATCGCACATAAAATTAAAAATAAAAAAAAATTAAAACACAACGTACGTTAGTTAAGACTTAGAGTACGTGCCCTTAGCATGACATGTATGAATGTAATATAATCGACTTAATGATATTTTACACAGGATCATATATATCGATGACATGATCTGCAAAAGAATCTTACCATGTATATATACTATACATAGCTAGGGGCAATTAATTAGCTAGCTAGATTATATTGAGATGACAAGAAGCGGGCCGGGTACGTAATTGACGACATATTTTATGGATAACCGAGTATTCATTAGTGTCCCCTTACTGTTAGGTTGCAAAGTCAACATGCATGAGAGAAATTAAGGTAAATCACATAACAGGACATGAGAGTACCGAAATTGAACATTTGACCGGCCTTCATTATAATGGATATATATATGTCACTACTATACCACTAAACTAATACAGTATATATTATGCATGGGGGACATGATATGCAAGGTCATATATATACGCGCGTATTGATCGAGTAGTTATCGATCGACAATACATATGAATATATATTGGGATGGGTTATATAGAGTACACAATTAGAAAAAAAATTACAAGAGAATCAATCTCCACCATTGGATCGGGAAATTGGATGGAAAGAGAAGATGATCTCCGGCCATCTTCATCGGATCTAATCAACATTGATCATCTCCGGCGACATCTCCAGCTATCTTCATTTTCGGTGACATCTCCGACAATCATCACTTTTGTTTTCGGGTGGATACGGTACGGGCATTGCCCTCATCTGTTTTCAAGTAGTTGTCACCGGAGGCCGACGCATATAGGAATCGTATGGATTTGATGGGCGGCAATCCAAGAGATGGTGACGGTTTGATACGGGGGCGTAGCCTTTGCTGCCGGCGCCGTGGTTGGGGTGGTCGGAGATCATGGTGGTGGTTGTCTCGCCGGAGAAGAAGTAGGTGGTGGCTGGGGGCGGCTGTCTCGCCGGAGAAGGAGGAGGTAGCGGCTGCTCTGTCTAGCCGGAGAAGGAGGAAGATTGATTTGAGCCCTTGATCGGACGACTGGAATAAATCCCTTGGTACTTTTGTTTTACCCGATCCCCTAATTATCTTTCCCCCTCTATCAATAAATGCATATATTGTTCAATTGTTGCACCTGACCACGTACATTTATATAGTGTGTAAATAGCTAGTGTATATATATGTGTTGAGCAAGTTTACACGAAACCAAGTTGTAATTATAGTACACACTATTAGCATATGTACACTGACTTAGACATTGTACGTATGGAATTGTTATTAAGTAGTGCTCGGAAAATTAGATGGCAGAACCACTACTCCTAAATCTTCTTAATTAGATATATTACATGTTCATCAATTCGTTATTATTCAATCTCTACACAATTATTAATAACACCCGGATTGACCATTTATAACCTCTACAACTTTCAGTTTAAAGCTGTCAAATCACCATTTACATTGAACACAAGAATGGAAAAATGTGAAATACCATATGATATAATATATAGTTTGGAATTGTATTGCATAGATACATATGATTGTGTAGCAAAAGTACATTTATCATAAGTGATTGACACTTTGCCAAAAACAATGTGTACATTTACATGTGTCACACTCTCCTTAATTTCATTCCTATATTGTACGTTTAATTTCCATCTTATATTGTTTTACTATATATGTATATTTATTTGATCATATATTTACATAAGTGTATATATTACTTCAAACAAGCTATCATAAATAAAGTGTGAAAAGGTAAAGTTTGTCTTGTATCAAAAAAGGAGAACGAGTAGTTGAATGATTGGATCAAAATTATGTATATTAAAGATATTTTCAAACACTTTTTGCATATACGAATTTACCAACACCGGCCATTGTGTGGTGGTCAAACTCCTCTTCATTGCATTCATATTTCGTCAAAATATAATCTTTGACTTGTATGTTTTATACAGTATGTTGTCTTGTTTGTTTGATTAATTAGAAGTGCCACTATAGTACTACCGTCCATGACAAAGCCAAGTATTTCACTAACCCTTAAAATTAACTAATCAAAAATGTTCTTTATATACCTATATATATGTATGAAGTTAATTAACTTAGCTAGGCTTAGTAAAGTGAAAAAAAAAATCCTATTTAAAACTATCCTTACGCCTTAAAATAAACTTTCTTTGTAAAAAATCAAGATTCAATTTAACAAATGAGTGATTTTGGAAGTATTTAGAATAGCTTAGAAGTAAGGTAGATAATATATATATATATATATATATATATATATATATATATATATATATATATGAATGCACGTAACTTGAATGATAACCGAACTGACATCTATATATGTGCATCATGATATGACAAGTAGCTAAATTTAAGCTAGATGTTAGTTAACATACGACTTGCAATAAGAAACATATATAATAGTAGTTAATACTCTAAACCCGTGCCATATTCATCATTTAATTACAAGTCTTGGATGTCAACATGGCTACTCTAGTATATAGTATTAGTACATATATAGATAGATAGATGTACGGATGCTATAGTATTCATTCAAGATAGCTATACATATACGATGGTATTCAAAATGCAATTACTGTTTTTTTAAGGGTAAATTACAAAAATCATACCTGAGGTTTGTTCAAAACTACACTACTCGTACCTACAATTTTAAAATTACGCGAGTCATACCCATCATTGTCAAAAACTTACATTGACCATACCTATCACTGACGGCCATCAATTTGGCCGTTAATTCAAGTCACGTGTTGTGGATGTGAGGTATCAAAACCGTAATTTTGTGTATACTTCAGGTATCATTTGTGTAATTCACCCTAATAAAAATTATTAAGATATTTATATTTTATTTATTAAAGTGGGTAGATATTCTATATTAAAATTCACACACACACACACACATATATATATATTTAAAAAAACCTATTTCAAAATAAAAATTAAAAAAATTATAAAAGGATGTCATCATATGATACAAGTTTAGGCTTAGAAATTCTAAGATTAGACTAACGATTAACCCTGGAACTTTAAACACAAAATACTACAAATTGCTAATTTTAAGATATATTCTAAAATCGTAATGAGTATTCGATATTGCTTTACCCTCTAATCTGAGGGGAATGTCAACAAACCATACGAAAAAATTATATTGCTTTTTAAAATTATATTTTTTTAAATAGGTTTTTATTAAAAAGAATAAATCATAAATTAATAATAATAATAATATAATAATAATATATATAAGTGAAAATTTTAGTGGTTTTGATGGTTCTCATCCTTGTTATATTTACTATACACATATAACAAAATAATAATGACATATTTAATAATAAATGTATTCTTGTATCAACTATTTTTCTCGATATACTTTTCATTATAAAATTTATTGTTTCATAATAAATGTCATATCTACCCAACTTAATAATTGAAGTATAAATAAAACTCTAAAATTCTTAATAATTATTTTTATGGTAAATTACAAGGATAATACCTGAAGTATCCACGAAATTACAGTTTTGATACCTCACATGCATGACACGTGACTTGACTTAACGGTCAAATAAACGACCGTCAGCGATAGGTATAGTTAGCGTAAGTTTTTGACAACAGTGGTATGACTCGCGTAATTTTTAAATTATAGGTATAACCAATGTAGTTTTGAACAAACCTCGGGTATAATTTTTGTAATTTACCTTTTTTTTTAATGATATGATAAAAAACTAAATTAGGCAGCCTCTCATCCCAAATAAAGTGAACTGATTGAATGAGTAGGTTCATTGTATGCTCAATGAATGAATCAACTCATCGTACTTACTTGAAATACATAGAAAAAGTGCAAAAAAAACAAAGTTGTTGTCTCGAGTCTCGACTCTAGAATTGTTATGAGAAAAAGGCTTCAGGCCCAATGGGCTCAAACTTGATTTTACTTAGTAGGACACTAGGATGATATAGAGTCCAAGTATCAAAAATTGTTAGGTTTGGTTCGTTAAATAATTACTAACCTTTAGAAATTGTGTTCCATCACGAATATTTAGTTATTGTTCGAGCTAGCTCGAACTCAATACTCGCTTATGTATTTCGCAATTTTTATCTAACTAAACGAATGAACTGAGCCGAATATTAGTTTATTAAGCTCCTCTCGTGAGTCTAATCGTGTAGTATAAGTTTGTGTTCAAGTTTGACTCAGGTTCGAAATTTACTATGCTTGAACTCGAGTAGCTCGTTAAAGGCTCCACCTGATGTCACCCCACCATGTTTGTAAAAGCTATATATCATTAAACGAAGAAGGATTTATATTCAGATTAAATTTTATTTATTTATTTCAACATGATAATCCAAAAGGTCTTGAACTAGGGTCTCTTTTCAGATTATTAGGTTGTGTCATTTTGTGTAAAGGTGTCATTCACTGTATTGGTCCCGTGAGAAATTCGATCCAATATAAGTCAAAGAAACTATGCTGGAAAAAAAATTCTTGATCAAATTAAAGTACCATAAATGACACACAATGTTATACACATCTACGTACCTGGTTGATCCATCTGGACTAATATAGCATAAAGTTCAAATTTTAAAATACCATGTTCCTAAAGCTCGCGAGTCTTATTCAAATTTGTATCATTTACAAATTACCTTTGTATGTATGTTTTAAATACACTAATATCAAATTATCCCGAATCAAACCAGAAAAATGTCAAGTCGGCTTAAACTTATCAAGTTCATACTATTATATAGATATTGATATTGATTGTGCGTTCAAACCAAGTTTTAAAGTATTGATTAATTGCTCGATCTTAATCTCGAATTTGAAAATATGGCTCACTCAAGCTCAAGTCGAGATTTGTGTAGAGGGGTTTTGTAATCGAGTCGAGCTCAAGCTTGGCAATCTATCGATAAAGCTCAATTACATCCCTAGTTAGAGCTCTATGCCTACACAGACTGGATAGGCTAAACCCGGCAACTAGCACTCCATATATAGATCGTAGTTCTCCAAGCCAACTATTTGTTTTTGAACATTCCAAATGATCATGTATTTTGATCAGAAGATAAAGAAATATTCTGGGAAGCAATGTTTAAAAAACCGATATTTTTGTCATATCATAAAAATAAATTTCAAAAAAAATCAAAAAATATAATAAGCAAAACGCATTAAAAAAAAAGATGTAGGTAGCTCAGGTTATAACATGAGTAAAAAAAAAAATGAATCCTCCCACTTTAAGAAAATAATTTTTTTTTCATTCTGCTTCACTCCGTAAGTAAATTCAACCATCATCTTTGCAAGATGATTTAGGTTTAAATCCTGCTAACTATATTCTTGAGGTTGTTAACCTTAAATAGGGAAACCTCATCCATTTTTCATAAGTACAATCAAAATCACATCTCGCTTCTCTCCACAAGTGAACTCGGGAGCTTAAATAGGTCCCAAATCCTACAGTACTTCAATCAAACTGAAACAAAATTACACCGCCAACATGACATGGAATGGAATGAAATGAAATGATAATCTCCTTGACAACCAAACAGAGGTCAAAATGTTGACTATCCGGAAAATATTGCAGTTCACCTTCATAGGCTAAAATTAACCTTTCACTGAGCATTTCCAGTTTCTCTAATAATCCATTGTCTATTAACTTGAGTTGTTGAGTTTCTTTCTCTATACTTGCTTCTTGGCCCTGAGTTTCTAGGGTTACTGCTACTCGCCCTATCTCCTTTAGATTCAGTTGTCTGTTCACCATTGACAACGTCTTTGTCCAGGCTAGCAGTGATGGCGGTGTCTTTGTCCAGCCCAGCAGTGGTGGCGTTGTCTTTGTCTGAGCCAGTGGTGGTGGTTCTTGAGTTTCTTCCTCTATACTTGCTTCTTGGTCCTGAGTTTCTCAGGTTACTACTACTCGCCCTATCTCCTTTAGGTTCAGATGTCTGTTCACCATTGACAAAGTTTTCATCCAGGCTAGCAGTGATGGCGGTGTCTTTGTCCAGCCTAGCAGTGGTGGCGTTGTCTTTGTCTGAGCCAGTGGTGGTGGTCCTTGAGTTTCTTCCTCTATACTTGCTTCTTGGTCCTGAGTTTCTCAGGTTACTGCTACTCTCCCTATCTCCTTTAGGTTCAGTTGTCTGTTCACCATTGACAGTGTCTTTGTCCAGGCCAGCAGTGGTGGCGTTGTCTTTTTCTGAGCCAGTGGTGGTAGTTCTTGAGTTTCTTCCCCTATACTTGCTTTTTGGCCGCGAGTTTCTACTGATACTACTACTCCCCCTATCAGCTTTAGATTCAGTAGTCTGTAAACCATTAGAGGTGTCTTGGTCCACACCAGTGGTGGTGGTTGTGTCTTTGTCCAAGGCGGTGGTGGGGGTGACTACAGGACAGGGAAGGTACATACCAGGCATCAAAACCTCAGTCTTTTTTGGCTCAATCAAGCCATTGTTCTCCTGCTGAAGCTTCAGTATGGCCTCAAACTTCTGTCTCCTTGTGTTTTCTGAATTTGAGTGAAGAAGCACGTCGCTTTCTAAAATTTCCGAGTCCTCAAGATTCTGAAAATAATATAAATAACAAACGATTATTCACCGGGGTTGTCTCAAAGGTAAAGCTAGGCCATTATGCCACCGATTGTTTCCACACTGGTTTAAGAAGATTCAATAACTATCTGAGCAACCAAACCTTTCATTATTTTTAAGAAAAATTGATCAAGCCCATTTTTATGGTCCCTAAGAGTTAGTGAGTTACACCACATCGCCACTATATTTGACGTTTCATTTTCAAATTCTAAATCCTTATTTCTTCAATCGAAAAGACCAAATATAAAAATTTGCTCCAAGCCCTAATGGCCTTATGCCATCCCTATTATTCAGAATCTTCTTAAGCCAGTGGAATATTTAACGGACTAAAATCCAAAAGAACGGAGAAAAAGGCTAAGGGTCTGCTGTAACTAAAAACCAAAGGGATATGTAATCAACCGAGGACCATATATTTTTAACAGTGGCAAAATAGTTAGTTACCCTTGCAAATTAAGGAGGTCAAAACAGTTGAGCTTCTGTAAATGACTAAATGTTGATTGACCCGAAACACTTTATAAGTCCAAAACTTGGGAAAGAACTATAAAAGTTCGTGTCAAACATTATTACAAGAGTTACGATATTTGACTATTTTGAATAAAACTTAACGCCTGATATTTTCTACATGTTAGTGGACTTGTTCAACACTTCAACCCATATCCTTGTTTCTATAGAGTTACAAATTGTATATAAAACACACCCCAAATCAACTCATTCTACCATAAATGAGTCAAAATTTAACCAACTCTAAATCTAGTAGATAGTCATAATAAAATCTCAATGTAGAATGCCTAGATTCAAGAAGCCTCCAACATATATTTCTCATATTGGTAAACCTAGTCTCGGGATATATAAACAAGGTATGAAGGTAAGTACAGTAATAAACAACTGGGGTAGCTACAAGAGGTCTGGGAAATAATATTGCCATAAAAACTACATGGTCATCAGTTTAAGTAAAAGTATAGGCAAAAAGACAGAATTCTAAATTGTCAGGAATCGGGATATGGATATCATTGTATTTATAAAAAAATTATGAGTATTCAGGTAAATTTCTTCAATATGTGAGTGATAAAACGTAGTATATTTAGGATCTGTGGTTTCAGATATAAATTTGAATAATAAAACTTGTAACTTTTGAGCCATCATCCTTTCATAAATGATTAATAACAAGTACCAAACAGGACATTTATTTTCTGTTTTTGCATTTACATTTCTATAATTTGCCATTTTGCCCAAAAAGCACTCATTGTTGCAAGCTATTGTGTTGGGTTTTTTGTGGAATTTAATCTACATTCAGCAAGCAAAATACAAAGAAAGCCTCACTTTACATACTCACTACATGAGTACTCCAAACTTATGAAATCTAGTGTACAAAGCAGTGCATGATATCCACATCAATCATACCATGGCAAAACCTATCAAGCCTTAGTCACAAAAGATGCGAAGTGAACATCAAGTAATGAAACTTTGATCATTTCTCGAATCAACAGTAACAATGAAACAGACTATAACGAAATAAAGTATGTTAAAACTTAAGACTTTGAAGACATACCAACTGAGAATATGACCCCACCAAGTCAAGCACATGTTCAATGTCCTTGGTATGGAACACCTTACGACAAACTGGACAAGTACCATGTCCATCTTCCGTGTTTTTATGTGCAGTTCGGCCAGATGAAGAAGCACGATCGGCTTCTTTATGCATCTGAAGCCAGTTCCACCACCTTATAATACATTCACTGCATTCAAGTTAATGATGAATACAAATGTTAGAACTCCTTGACAAGTATCAAGCACAATAGAATCATCACTTCAAAGAAATGAAACTAGAAACTTACCAATGGAAGCAATGGAAACAAGACATTAACTTCATAAATGGTAGAGTGCTATTTGATGCCCCCTCTTCAACCAAAGAAGATAAACACAAGGGACAATCTCCATCGGGGTGATTCATGCTAGTGAGCTGCTCCACTGCTTCCTAGTAATAACTTTGGTACATCAATATATCAACAAATAATGTAACTTAACAGAAGATGAACGAAAAATACTTCATCTTGAAATATACCTCACAAAGTGCGACAAGCATTGAACTTGAAGAGAGTTCACAGGCCTTGTTATGGATATTGGATATGAGACGCTTTTGTCTTTGTTCATCGAGACCTTTGGAATCTATAATCATGATGTCTGGTGGCTCATCAGGATACTGCAGAAAGAAAAAATAGCAGTAGTCTCTCAGAGAACTCATATACCAAAACTTAAAGGATATTCGAATGTGCCTTTTGAAATGACTCATATGATTATAAAGAAAATGAAATCAAGCCTTAATATAGTGGGTAGTAGTATATAGTGTTTGGACATGTGTACGACTTTTTAAAGTTGTAATAATAAACAATCAACTATTTGAGAGGTTTTTTTTTAACTTCAAAAAAAAAAACTATCTGAGTATTTGACAAATTCTGCTACTCAAAGAACTAATAGATAAATGGCCAATAAAGAGATTGGTATGAAAGAAGAAGCGATTTACGTCTAGTAAAATGCAAGTAAATTCTTTCACATGTAACACGTCTCTTAGAATGCAAGTTAAATCCTTTAATAGCAAGTTAAAAGATCGAGTAAATAGGCAATTTCATTCTATGCTTCGATGATCAGTTCTATTGCAAGCTTTTGTAAAACTGAACTAATAATCATAAGCAGAATCTATTTTATATAAACATTAAAATTAGATTATTGTGCAGATTAACAGTCTCATGCAAAGATCTACCCAATGACAAGACTAATCTTAAGGTGAATTCCACATTCTTATTTCACCATTACACACAATTGCACACTTCACCGCATAACACACCCCAGTTGTTCTGAAACTTATATGTATACAATTAATATGCATACTTATGTGTGTCAGCCCATTTTCTTCTAGGTGTTTATAAATATCTATCTACTGAGCTCTAATTCATAATTATCATTAGATTCCTAAAATACCTTGGAAGTTGCCTGTATCCCTATAACTGCTTCCACAAACTGCAGAAAGAAACAAAAACATAAGTGCTCGGAATTTTTAGCAGTGTCATAACAAGTCAATTAACATTATAAAAAGAAGTTGCCACTGCCACCATAGGTAACATAAAAATGCAATTAAACAGCTCGCAGAACAAGAAATTCTCGATCACACACAAACTTCACAAACATGTCACCCATCCTGATACTACTCATTTACTCGGGAGTCGGGACTAAGGGGGTGTGTATGAAAGCTTATTTTGCTTATGCTTTTTGGATTAAGCATCAAAAGTCATAAGCTTAACATTTGGATTATTCTTACGAAGCTTATTTCTTCATAAAAAAAAGGCATTGCCAGCTTGTAAAAAATCAGCTTTACCCAAACAATTTCTTAGCTTATACTTCATAAGCTTAATCGCCCGCCCAAACAACCCTAAAAGCATGCTTAACTGCAGAGTTCTCGTGTGATCCGTTGTGCTTATTATAGCCGCAAAACACATTAGGTCTGTCAATGCACTTATTTAAGAATCCGGCATCTCTCGTGAATATATAAAAATTTAGACATTTTTCTTAACAGTGTTACTCTTAAATAATTGGAAACCAAACTTTTAAAGTGTCAAGTATCTAACTTTCACTCCTAATGATGAAAAATAATATATTGTTTTCCATAACCCAAAAAAATCTAACATCTAATTAAAACCCAGTTCAACTAAGGTTAAAAACTACTATAAAGATACAAACTTTAAGCTAAAAGAACACATATCTATCATCAGTTTAATATAAAGATAATAAATAAAAGAACTGAAAAAAACCTGATGAGAGGAAACATCGGCGGTTCTGGGTTTAATAAGAAGGTTGAGATGCGGAGGATACTGTGACAGAACAACACAATCGTCGCCGTAAACGGATTCTGCAGCTTCGATTTCGATCAATATATCTTCTTCTTCGGCCATTGATAAGTGTGATTGATGGCTGATTTTGTTTTGGGGTTTTATTCGCCCCTGGTGAGTTGGAATATATATATACACACCAGGGCATCTGCCCTCTGAATAAACCTTAACTTTGAATTTCCTTTTCTTTTTACACGAGGAACTTTTTACATTTAAATTTTGGGATAACATGCATATATCTCCTCCCACATAAATATTAAACATTAAGTCATCTGATTAAAATCAATGTTTAAATTTTTAAAAGATTATGAGGAAACATGTATGATACATGCTATTAAAAACATATTCATTTTTCTCTTAAATTTTTTACAATAAGTTGATGATACTTTATATTAGTTTTAAGGGCTTTTTACTTGAAAAGTATCTCAACTTGTCACTTTTTATTTTATTGAGGTCAAAAGAAAAAAATGTTCTATGTTGGAGACAAAAACCGGCTAAACCGTTTATTGTGGCCTAAGCAACAGGTTACCGGTCATAATTTAATTTTAATTTAATTTTATATTAAATAAAAGAAAAAAAATAATGAAGTGTATGTCATGTCATCATATTCATATCATCTCTATCAAACACCATCTATCTCAATTCTCAAATGACTTTTGTGAAGCAAAACTTTAATAGATTCACCATATTTTGATCGATTTTAATGTTTCAACAATGAAATACAAAACAAAAAAATAATTTGCTGATCATCTGCAAAAGCAAAAGAAAAAATGAGGAGGGAGAGATGATGTCTAATAAATCCATCACCCAGAATTATAACATTTTCTAAATTCAAATCAAATCCATTTTCATTTCCAACCTCATCTTCTATTCAATTAACAAACATTAATATCTCAAAACCCATATATGTATAACCTCCCACATAATATATAAGACCCATATATAGCGATGGTGATGTTCATGCCGGCGGGTACAACTTCCGGCGAAGCAGTGGTGGTCAGCGGCGGTTAGGGTTTTTTCTTATTGAAGCAGCCCCGTTTTCTCCCCTAAACATAAAGTCGTCAGAATTATTCACAGATCCCCCCATTTCGAAAACATCAGTAGTTTTGTTAGGCTGAGTCGAACCATCAGCCACCACATGGTGGCCAACCGAAGGAGTAGTGGTGGTCAGCGGCGGTGGGAATGATAAAAACGTCGGCTGCTGCAACTCGATCTATATTCAACAACAAAAAAAGAACTTGGCGATCTAGAACCACATTTAAACAGGGTACACCTCGCTAAATATTGGTGAGATTGCTAAGGATTGATGGTATGGTACGGAAGCAATAGATCTTGTAGAGTAAAAGTGATCAAACTTGAAGACGCTGATTGCCAAGACTATCGATACTCCAATGGTGGTTGATAAAAGAACAAAAAATAGATTTCTTTACAATTTACATTGTTTGAATCTGATGGATAGATGGAGATGAGGGGATAAATGGAAGAGTTGTGAAAAGAAAGTAAGTAATGTGAGGATATATTAGTGGTTTCGATTGTAACTTTGATTTTATAAATGTAAGCATAAGCAGCCATAAAAAATGGAGTAACATTGATTTTATAAATTAATTCGATGGTTAGGTGAGTTCTTGTTGTACAGATGATTGCCACGTGAGTAATGACCGACCCCACATCATGTATTAGCCAGTACGGACCTATAATAGATATTTTAGCCGGTTTTTGTCCTCAACATAGAACATTTTTTTCTTTTGACCTCAATAAAGTAAAAAGTGACAAGTTGAGATACTTTCCAAACAAAAAACCCTAGTTTTAACGAGAGGAGTACCCGCGCAATGTTGCGACAGGGCACCGACGACGGGTGATGGTGGTGTTAACGGTGTACTTATTAATGTAAATGTAGTTTACGTAAAAGAATAGTATAGATAATGAAAAGTGTCACTCCTGAAAATAGAATATTATGGTATGATATTTCCTTACAAAGCGAATGACAAACTTATTGGGGCATTTCTGGAATAACAATACTCATTTAATATGAGTAACTATAATTTTAACGGTAAAAATGATATTTCAAAGGTTGAATGTTTAATAGAAAAAAAAGAGTATTTTGCTTTATAAAGTATTATAGATTAATAAAAACATATGTTTTAAGGATAAAGCAGCATGGTTTTGATTAGTGGTAAATGCTCTGCCCTTTAGAGGTCATAGGCTCAATCCTTCTCTCCATGCAAATATTAGAGGACCTTTTTTACTATTAAGGTAGAAAATGGAACCTACTAATTACACATCATACCAATCAAATTGTTGTTACACATCATCTCGTATCAAGAAACGCTATGATCATTCATCATTCGTCTAACTTCTAATGTTTGAAGTATGACTAACTAGTCGAGTAATATCCATCTAAAGGCTAGTTGGACTTTGTTTCCTAACTTCTAATATTTGAAGGATGACGAACCAGTAGAGTAATATTCATCTGAAGGCTAGTTGGACTTTGTTTCATATAACAAGGATTATTTTATTACGTTTTTGCAATAACAAATACATCAAAACACCTAAAATAAGTCAACCAGCTATTTACAACATTATGTTTTTTATAACTGACTATATATTTTCATATATTCAACTTTTTATGTACTCCATTTATATTTACGAGCACAATTTTTCATACCTATTAATGATAAGAACATTCAAAGAATAAATGATTGTTTTTTGTAACTGACTATATTTTTTATGTTTTGTTATATTGTAAGTAATATACTTTAGATAAATATAACTTAAGTGATATATTTCAAAGCTTTTTTTAAGTAATAGGTATGAATTTCATAAAATGTGAATTCAGTTAATATGTTTTCAAAGGTTTTTCTAGTATTAAAAAAAAAAATCTCACTCAAACTATTCATCATCATATAACAACTTGGCATTATTAACATTTTTTTTTCCAATAAATAAGAATTTAATGTTTATATTGAAATAAAATATGAATAACTATTGATATGTTTTAAAGTTTGTTATTTATAAGGAAACAAGATAAAAAATATATATATAGCAAGTTTATAACTTAAACCTTTTTTTATATATACATACACATAAGTTTTGGTCTGCATCTGTGAAAGACCCAACTTAAAAATTCATGAAAAAACCTCATATATTTAGAGCGAGGTTCCAGTTTGACCAGTCAAGTTGGAGAAATTTTTATCATTGGATTTATTCAAAAGTCAAGATTAAATGATTGTCTTGAAATTTTGACAATTGAATCTTGACTTAAAATTAACTTGAGAGGCCCTTCACCCGTATATTTATCACTTTAAAAAGTCAAACTCAACACATATAGACAAACCCCAATAAAGCCTCCTCGGAGCATCTCCAATGATATAGGTTTTTTCTAAAAGCTTTTTATAAAAAGTTTGTCATCAAATGAGAGCTCAAATGGTTACAACTCAAAAAAAGTCTTTTAATTGTTTTTTAAATATGAAATAATGAAGAAAGAGAGTGTCATCTTTTTTGCAAATACTTGAAATTCTTCAATCTATTGAAAAAAAAGCTTTTCACTTCAATGGTAAAAACCTTTGGCAAAAACTTTTTCAAATAGTAAAAAGTTTTATAAAAGCTTTACATAAAGCTCCATTGGAGATGCCCTCATATTATTTTATAGTTATACTTTATACCAGCTTAAACTTTTATATTAAGACCTATTCGTAAAACTTTTAATTCTCTCCAACTTCCATTAAAAATCTTTATTGAAAATGTTTTAAATGAACAAACAAATCCAAATAATCACTAACTCGAAAGGTCCAAGATTATATGGTTAAACTATACGAGTAGAATTATTCACTTTTATCAACGTATATTTTTTAGTTTTCTTTTTTATTAAGAAATAGAAGTACTAACTGGTTATAGCCTTGCATTAAGAAAGTCCTTTTATAAGATTGATGATTTGAATTTTAGGAAACCTAAATGCGAGCATAAGGGGTCAAAGTTTAATCCTAAAGGGGAGGGAGTGGTCACCCCTTCATCAAAGTTTACCACTAATCAAAATCTTCCACCTGAATTTTTCTCAATCTTCTCAAAATCACTGACGCCACTTTTCTCATATTTTCCTCAATCTCTACATCATCATTTCTTTTACATTTATTTTTTTTAACTATATAATTTTCTAAACTATATACACTAAAACATATATATAAATACAATTAATAATATAAAAAAACAGACGTGAATTGTTAACAGTTTAGGGAATGAACTGCAATTAATAGATATATAGTTCAGGGACTGAATTGTGATTAATAATAAATAAAATTAAAAAAAAAACTACAGATCCAGATCGATGGTCTTCTTCCTCTCATACATATAGATCGATACATATATATAAATCTTCAGTTGCCATAATTAAAAAAAAAATCATTTTCTCAATCATCCAATCATCTATTTTCTCTCTCCTCCCTTTTTCTTTCCTCCACACGGTGAACAACCCTCCTCCAGTATACTCCCGGCGGCAGTGTACCCGTGCGAGGCCGAGATTAGGGAAACATTTTACCGCACCCACTCCCTCCCCCCCAAATATGTTGTCATGCCTTTAATTATAGTATTAGATGGGTTTGTTCATTATCTTTACTTCTTTATAAAAATAAAATGCCTCTTTTTGTTTTTAGTATTTTCTGATTTTGAATTATCAATATTGCCCTTAACATTTTATATTATCTATACTACTATATGAAAATTATACGATTATGTTGAAAAGTTTAAAATTTTGGTACATGCAAAATTATCATTTTACCCTTAATTAATTAACTTACGCAATAATTTTATAATCTTTTAAAAATATATTCACCATCCCTAATTTCAAATGTCTTTGTATTAATTTTTTACACCACTTGACGCAAACGTCATCATCATCCATTGACACTACTACATCGCAACTAATGTCATCGCCGCCACATTGTACGGGTAACATGCTCGTACAAGGTAATTGGGTAGAAAAGCTTTTTAAAATAGATTCGATTAAAATAATGTAATACCCTTTTTTAGAAAATTGCAAATTGCGATAAAACCATAAATAGCTAAAAGCACAAGGATCAAAGTACAAATTAACAACTTTCCAAATTTTAAAGGGAAATGATTAATCCTCTTAACCTAAAAATCTTCCTAATTATTGGATGATGACATGTGGAAAAATCAGGGGCAAGATTATGAAAGAGAATTAGTGGATACCACATGTCACCTTCTCAAAGTGTTAGAAAGACTTTTAGACTATTTTGTAAAGAAAATTAATTATTTTCCAAATTTAAAATAAAAATTACACTTTAAAGATCAGGTTCAATTATTCTTCCATCTTCTAGTCTTCTACTACACACTCTCACATTCTCTCTCTACACTGCATTGCGGCTAGGGTTTCACCAATCAAAAAATAAATAAAAAATAAATTGGGGGTATTTGTGGGTAAATCAATCTAAACCCAAATATGACAATTAAAATTTGTAATTTGTAATAAAGATTGAAACTTTAACATAAGTACTGTTGTTAAAGAATCATGAAAAAGTTTATTTATTTTTGATAAAAAAAAACTTTTCTTTTTTATTTGAAGATCCTTGAATACCAAACCTCACTTACAAATATTCGGTTCATTAGTTGTCTAAAATCCTTTCTAAAATTATCTTAGGTAATTTTTGACCGAAACAGTACTGTTAATAGTTTAGGGAATGAATTGCAATTAATAGATATATAGTTCAGGGGCTGAGTTGCAATTAATAACAAATAAAATTATAAAAAAAAACTACAAATCCAGATCGATAGTCTTCTTCCTCTCATACATATAGATCAATACATATGTATATATAAATCTTCATTTGCCATAATTAAAGAAAAATCATTTTCTGAAACATCCAATCATCTCTTTTCTCTCTCATCCCTCTCTCTTTCCCTCACGTGGTGAACAACCCCGAAATCTTCCTTCTCTCTCCTCCGGTATACTCCCGGCTAAGGGTGTTCATCAAACCGTCAAAACCGGACCAAACTGGGGTACTTGGATTGGTTTGGTCGGATTGGGTTGTTAAAGTCTGGTCTGACGTTTTAATTTTTGAAAAACCGGGTTCCTTGGTCCGGTTACGGTTTGAGCAAAACGTAAACCGTAAAAAACCGGACCGGACCAAAAGATATATATGTATATATATAATATATTTACTTCACATATTTAACAACTTTTACCGAAGATATTCTACTTACATATTTTAGTATTATGCGCAATATATTATCAGGTATTTTAGTTCAAATATATTATAAAAAAAAAATTTGGTAGACAATTATAAGATATTCTAATAAACATTTATTTATATTATATTACTTTTTCTTTCATTCTTTCCTATTTTTAGTTTATCCTTTTATTTTTTTCATCTTCATTACTCCACTATTTTCCACTCAAATATCAAAATTATAAGACTCGGGTCCTTCATCACCTTTAATATTTCATATTTTGTGAGTATAAAACACAATATAATTGTAACTTTATTAGTGTTTTTATTAATAATATTAAGATCATAGTGTTTGTGATATTTATTTGAGTAATAAAAGAAAGAAAAAAATATATATACGGAATATATATGCATAAAATTATTTGGGGATAAAAATGAAAAAAAAAAAAATCACGAAATCGTTGAACCGGTCAAACCGGACCAGCTTACATGGTTTGGTTTGGTCCGGTTTGACAACACACCTAGTCCGGTTTGGTTTGAAATAAGTTGAAATCGCGAATCCTGGTTTGGTTTGAGATTTAGTCAAAACTGGACCAAACCGGACCACGAACACCCCTACTCCCGGCAACGGTGTACCCGCGCGAGGCTGAAATTAGGGAAACATTTTACCGCACCCACTCCCCCCTAATATGTTGTCATGCCTTTAGTTATAGTATTAGATGGGTTTTTTTCATTATATTAACTTATTTATAAAATAAAAAGCCCATTTTTTTGTACTTCCTAGTTAGATCAAGTGGTTGAGCACCTGTTTTACAAGCAGGAGGTCTTCGGTTCAAGACTTGGGAAGTACATAGGAAGTCTTTCTATGAAGGCTTGGCTTGGGTATAACTAGGTTCAAGTCTGAGGAGGCAGGGTTTACCCCTATTGATCGTCGTGCATTCGAGCGGATTAGTAGGGGGTTTTCCGCCCATCGGGTATTTGAAATAGACATTTCTACTTCGAATAAGCTCTCTAGCACGGACCCGGTTAAGACAATGTATGTTAGACCTCCCGTTGTCGAATCGCGACACGAAGTTCTCAAACGATTAAATAGATCCGATTAAATAATGTAATACCCTTTTTTAGAAAATTGCAAATTGCGATAAAACCATAAATAGCTAAAAGCACAAGGATCAAAGTACAAATTAACAACTTTCCAAATTTTAAAATAAAAATATATCTCAAAACACTTTAAAGATCAGGTTCAATTATTCTTTCCATCTTCTAGTCTTCTACTACACACTCTCACATTCTCTCTCTACACTGCATTGCGGCTAGGGTTTCACCAATCAAAAAATAAATAAAAAATAAATTGGGGGTATTTGTGGGTAAATCAATCTAAACCCAAATATGACAATTAAAATTTGTAATTTGTAATAAAGATTGAAACTTTAACATAAGTACTGTTGTTAAAGAATCAAGAAAAAGTAAAGATTGTAAAAATGGCAACTGCGAATCCTTTTGATTTGTTGGGTGATGATGATAACGATGACCCATCACAGCTTCTTCAAAAGATTATTGCAGCTCCGGCCAAGAAAGCTCCTCCGGCGGCTGCTCAGCTGGCGGCTAAGCCCGCTAAGCTTCCATCTAAGCCTTTACCACCTGCTCAAGCTGGTCAGTTTTTTACTTGAATTTAGCTATATATGTGTATGTATGCATCTATTGGTTAGTTACCAAATCTGTATGTAGATATATTTGTGTATGTATATGTTAGTTCTTGATTGAAATGAATCAGATGGTCTTTTCTTTGTGAAGTTGTAAGTCAATTTTTTATATCAATGATGCCAGTAGAGTCTTAACTAGTGGATGTACAGTAATACATAATGGGAATCTTTTTAATCCATTTATGTTTTTTGGTGTTTGTGTTGAGGGGTTGGATCATCGGTGTTAGTTTAAATTGATTATTGGGACTTGAAGTTATTGTGTCGTATTATAGAACGGAAATTGGATAAGTTAGTTTCGATAAATCTTGCACAGTTATTGACGGTAACTCGATGAGTTTTGGTCTGTCGAGGATGTTATGGTTAATTTGGATTGTGTTGTGTTGTGTTGAGTATAGAAAGTATTACTAATAGTTATAAAAGGTAGTTAGTAAAATTACCAGGGCGAGAGGTGGTACACAAGTGATTTTATGTTACCATCTAATTTAACACCAATTATTTGACCTCTTAAGTATACAAAAAGGTGCAACATCTGTTGATTCAAATACTAAGATTTGCAATATTCGGGTAATGACCTTAAAGTCTCGGATTTTAATCTGGCTATAGTCTTTTAAAGTTACATTGACGTGCACTTCGTAGATAATTTGGAAATGTGGTGGCTTGGGTCATTATTAGAGCAATCTTATATAGTGTCTCTAGATGCGTATTTTCAACCTTTGTATGTAAATGTGGGATCAAGATTGTCCATTTTTGTTTCTGTATGCTGTTTAAAAAGTACTCGTATATAATTTCTTTTGCTTTTTCTGTGAGCAGTGAGAGAGTCCAGAAATGAGGGTGGCCGTGGAGGACGAGGTGGTCGTGGGTACGGGAGAGGTGGCCGCGGAGGAGGTGGATTTAATAGAGATGCAGCCAACAGGGAGAATTCATTTGGTAGCCGTGGGTTTTCTGGTGGTCAAGGTGGCATTGAAGAGTCTGATGGTAAATCTTCTGAGAAGCGTGGTGGTTATGGTGGTCCTCGTGGTGGTTTGCGTGGTGATCGCCATGTTTCATTTTCTAATGGAGATGGTGAGGAGGGAGAACGTCAACGTCGTCCATATGAACGTCGCAGTGGCACAGGGCGTGGGTAAGTTTTATTTACGCAAGCTAACCTGTTTTAATTTATTACTCATTTTTTGCTTCAAAAGTTCAAATGAAAAATGTGAAATGGGTAGAAAGTAGTCCCAATTGTGTGTATTCAAACAATTGCAATCTGTTGTATCGCTTAATTGAAATTTTGGATGATCCTTTCAACAGTATATGCTTTGTAATCATATATGATTCTTCAATTTATTATGAATAAAAGAGTGTTAGCTTGCCAACACGAACTTCTGATTGAGTGGTATTTGCAAGATCCTTCATTTTGCAACTTCCTTAGCTTTTCTTATGCTCACCCATTTTTACTTCCTGTGTTATGTTCAGAAGTGAATTCAAACGCGAAGGAGCTGGTCGTGGGAACTGGGGAAATCAGGCTGATGAAATCAACCAGTATTCTTTTTCCCTTGTATTATATTTATTCATTTTATTCAGGCTTTGCTGTTTTATATATCTATAACAACTTTGCTGTCACAGGGAGATTCAGGAAGCGGCGGTTGAAGGGGAGAAAACTGTGACTTCTGATAAACCTAATGCCGAGGAAGAGGCAACCGATAAAAAGGAGAACGCTGCAACTGAAGTTGCGGAGGAGCCTGAAGCTAAGGTGAATAATGTATATCCTCACTTCAAAAATGTCACAACTTGTGAGATGTGACAGCGTCTGATCTCATCGACATTATACTCGATTTTTGAAAAAAATCTGAAACTAGTTTAGAAAATACACTGATTTTGTGATGGTTTTAATTGTCAAATGATTAACTTCGATATAAAGGGAACATACGTTGATACTTATGGTAATATGGACATGTTATTGATGGATACAAATATGTTGGATACTCTGTGATGCAGGAAATGACTCTTGAAGAGTATCTAAAAGTTTTGGAGGAGAAGAGGAAAGCTCTGGAAGCACTTAAGACTGAAGAAAGGAAAGTGGATGTTGACAAAGAGCTGGCATCCATGCAGCAACTTTCAAACAAGAAAACTAATGATGAAATTTTTGTCAAATTGGTATGATGAGTTTCGATACAAAGTTACTTAGGCATGCTTGATTGAGAGTATCCTAGAAATTATCTTCCAGATGCTTTCAAATATTATACCTTTGGATTTTATTTTTTATTTGTATAGGGTTCGGACAAGGATAAACGTAAAGAGATTGCGGAGAGAGAAGAGAAAGTTAAGAAGGTAATCTATTTGTATTTTAATATCAATACATGTGTATGTTTCATTAGTTGGAAAACAATGTTTAAAGTTATACAAATGAAAATGGAATTTTTTGCAATTGTAATAACTCTACATAAAGGATAAACTTGATCTTTTGTAGATAGAAATGGAATACTTAAAAGTTGGATAATAGATAGGACAATGTTTCATCGAAATTGTAAATAATACGTAATATTAAATTAATCAAAGAATTGCAGTAGGGGACACATAACAACTACGAGGCCTGTTAAGCGGCTCTAGCTAGTTGAAGCTCCAGGGAGATACATAAAAGCTTATTTGCCCGTGCTGTGTTGAAACAAAATTTCCAACTTTAGATTTTATGTGAGAAGATGTTCAGTTTTTGAGGTAAAACAATGATTGCAAAAAAATATGATATACATTAACACAGATTATACGTGTTTGTTTGACGTTAAAATGCAAATCATGACTCAACAAATAGATATAAAATGTAAGTTCTTTAAGGGACTCAATTTTGTCCTATTTGGCATGAATCAAATTAGTTTCCAAAGAGCTTTTTTGCAGAAATTTCATTTATTTTAGGCCTCTATATACACATCAATTCAATTAAGTTAAATGTGAGTATATATTTAGACGGATATTGTAATGTTATTCAGATGGAGTTAGCAGATTATGCTGAAAGTTGTCCCCTTTTTTCTAGTTATGGATACTAGGGTACATGCGTAGAACATAACACAATTGCATGCACAAGGTTGGGGAATTTGTGACTCCGATTCGACTTGGCGAGGGGGGAGCAACGAGTTTTTGGAGACTCGGACTTGGCTTGGGGGTATCCGGATTGGGATTTAATATATAACATAAATACCCAAGTCACCCGAGTTTGACCTGTGTTGACACCATTGGCCAAATTTTACTGTTTTAGTCTGAGTCAGCCTGAACAAGTCACATCTTGGTACCTTGCTGAGTTGGCCAAGTTTTACAACCTCGTGCATGCATATGAATGTAATTTACAAATAAAGTGCAATATTGAATCTTGTAGTTATCATGTAGCTGATTGCTTTCTAATATTGTGACAGTCACTCAGCATCAATGAGTTCTTGAAACCAGCTGAAGGTGAACGAGCTTACACCCAAGGTGGTCGTGGGCGCGGACGTGGTCCTAGGGGTGGTGGAAGTGGTGCTCGTTTTAACCAAGATGGTTCTTCAAGTTATGCACCTGAAGCTCCTAAAATTGAAGATCCTAGTCACTTTCCAACCCTAGGATGTAAGTGAGACGTGCCTTTCATCCCGTCATCATCATTTCAACAAAATATCCGCTAACATGACGGGAATACACCAAGAATAATTAAAGTTTTCTTCATGTGTTGGAAAAGGGTTCCTAAAAACTAATCCCCCTCACGTCTTAAAATGTAAATTTGTTGTGATTTTCATATGCTCCAGGTACTTTTTGTTTAGTCTTCCTTCTATTAGTCTGCATTGTCAGTTTTTTAAAACGTTCATTATGCTTATAGAGATATTGGGGCATATGGAGACCAATTAATTTGTGGTTCAAGATACAGTTTCTCAGTTTTGTTATGAAACAGATGACAATTGTTAGCGCTTCAAAGATGCGTTTTTACTTTATCATTTACGCGATAAGGATGATAGTTTTCATTAATTAATGTGTTTAAAAGCAACAAGATGGATATTGAAATAGATGCTAACGTGGTAATCAACTTGATAATGTACTTTTGGAAACAGTAAATAAGTTATGCTGCATGATTTCATTTCGATGTTTTACAACTCACCTTTCTTGCTTGAGGTGTACAAAATGTTAGGGTCTGGTTATAGAAAATGTATTCTTGTTTTTCATTTTTAATATTTTAAAAATGAAAAGGGTTTAAAAATACGTTTTAATTCGAAAACTAAAAAACTTGTGAGATCAGGTGTGAGGGGAGTGGGGAATGAAAATGGAAAATAGAAAATAAGAAAAAGATTTTTTTAAGTTTTCCATTGAAAAGTGGAAAACGTTATTTTTTGTTTTCTTGTAAAACATTTTTAGAAAACTATGATTAAATCGCATTTTCTGTTTTTTATCTTTTTCTTAGAAAACAAAATAGAAAAACAATGGGTGTTTTCTATAACCAAACACCCCCTTATCTATATTATCTTATAAAGCATTTTGCCCTTTTTCAAATTCCCAATTAAGGATTTGAACTACTTAAATTACCCCTCTTCTTTATTCATTAATTTAAACATCTCTATCTAATATACCTATAATACCTTTAAATCTCAACCATTCATTTTGTTTTCTCTCCTCAAATACCAACCATTCATGTTTTTTTCTCTCCTCCATAAATTATTTTATTCCTCTAATTCATTAAACATCTTTTATCATAAAAACCGTATATCGATAAATTATAAAAATTGTATGGGTGTTCTTAAAATTTCATGCTCTTTCATTAGAGATGTCATTCGATATACTTTCGATGAATTTTTAAATCCGAGGTAGAGCCTGTACGGCTAAGGCATTTGGCTATCATACTCTATGACTTGTCCTATCACCTTCACCATCTCACCGCCGCAACGCGCGGGCACTATCTCTCGTGTTTTCCAAAGACCGTATTTTGTTTAAACCAAAACTGATTTTTTTTTTCTCAAACTTTTCAAACTGGGTTTGACCGAAAACCGCGCCCTGAAAAAAACCCAAATCCACCATAATCGGTATACAAAGTAGATGAAGTTTTTGATTTTTGTATGCTATTTTCTGACTTAAAAATTGAAACTTTTATTGTGGATAAATTTTGAGTGCACATTCAAATATCAAACAAAACATCTTCAACTTATAACAGCTAGTTCTATACCCGGTCATTGACCGGGTTAAAAACAATAAATATAGAATGAAACATGTTTATTTTGTATATACCAAAAGTGCAAATAACCATATGAGCTCATGGATGGTTATTGGTATCTGAATAAAAATTTATATATAACCAATCAACTCGGATTCAACCCGTTTTCATACAAGTTTTATTAAACTGAATCTTATCGATTTAGTATGTTTTATTTAAACTTGGTTCTCGTTAAATATCGTAAAAGTTAAACATACCAATATGATAGATTTTGTTTGATCTCTATATATCTTCAAATGGATCAAATACAAAAATATGCTCAAATGGATGTAATGGGTCAACAGTTGCCCATTAAATTGTAAAACCTAAGCATTATAATAACTTTATGCTCAAGTAGTTAACGAAATTATATAAGATACAATTGTGGTCATTCTTAGAAAAACGTACGAACATTAACATGCTACTTTCCTCTTTATGCAATTCAGTTGAAGCTTCATCTTTTTTATCTTGTTGTCCACTTATAGTTATATGATCATCTTTGTTTACGATGCCCGACTCAAACATAAATATATATACATTGTAGAAATAATATGCATTGAAACTTGTGAAACTAACAAGACCATCTTCCATTCAATGGCGACCCCATGTGCATACTTGAAAGCCACATCGGCGTCTCCCCCCCCCCCCCTAAAAATTGCATTATGCAAAAATTGGCATTATTCCAGAGATTACTCGGGTATACCGTATACCTTTGCCATGCTTATCCTAAATAAATTATAACAAAATCATAACCATCTAAATCTTAGCATATATATGAGACTTGGAAACACGAATACAAAGGGCATGGTGTAATCAATGTCACTGGGCAAGATTTGTTTAGAAAAAAAACATCTAAAAAGGTAAGTTCTCTATCATGTACGTTAATTAGAAAAGCGAAGTGCATTTTCAAGTTGGGTTTAATAACAAACCTTGTAATTTAATTTCTCTTAAATAAAAAGTCATCTCTTTAAAATATTTGAATACATGTTAAACAAATTTTTGACCATCTCAACCCAATTGATGAGTTTCAATTTTGCTAGAAAATTTGTTTAACCCTCCGTCCCTTGTTCCCGTAAAATTACCGTAAAATAGTAGGGTAAAATCTCCTTAACATTTATAAGGATTTTTTATTAATTACATATTTTGACCTTTGTTAATATGTGTTGGGTAATTTTAACAAAATGATATCATTGTGTTTGATTGTTTTGTACGTTAAGCAAAATTGAAATAGTTGTCGTTTGTATATATATGGTAAATTGGTAATATATAGCAATGTTGGGATGTAAATGTTTTTTTAGATGCGTAGATAGGTGTAACACCCCATCGTTGACGGAAACATGAGGTGTCATGAAAAGTACAACACGACATGGAATTACATAGATACTGCTAAATGAAATAGAATATAATAAATATATTCCCAAAAACATGAGTTCAAAGTCATAACGGTGCTAAAATAGCTTATTACAACCAAGTCCATAAAGAAATAATTCAAGGCATGTAGCCTTAAAGTCTGACAATAAGTAAAGGAGCACTAAACTCCGAAGTCTAAGCCTAACATAGCAGTCTTTATCCCTGATTAGCATGAGTACCTGAAAAGTATACTAAAACGTGTCAACACAAAGGTTGGTGAGTTCGTAGATTTTAGTCAAAAGTCTAGTCAAAGAAATAAGTCTTTTGTCGATTATTTTAAGTCTAAACAAGTAATAGTTCAATATATAAAGAGCAGAATTACGCCATAATAAGTCCAAAAGTCTCAAGTCTCAAGTCTCAATGTCTCAAAGTCCGGCCTTACGGTACCTGCCTTAGTCCAAAGTCTCAAGTCTCAACTCATACAATAAGTACGTTCAAAGCACAACAAACAAACACGTAATCACACACACACAAACAAGATCAAAGCACGTCAAATGACACAATTTACTCTATACGCACAGGCTCAATATTGAACATAAAACAGAAACCGACAAAACTGTTTGAAAATAAGTATACTTTCCACCCCAAAACTTGTAAAAAAAAGGGCTACGAGACTCACCTGAAAGCAGCACAAGCACAAATACCCTAGATGAACGAACAAGAATACGAACAATCAAGTACACTTGGAATAAGCTCACTATCTGTCCAAAAGTCCTACATTGTCCACAAGTCACCCAGTAAGTACTTACTTATTCGCACAAGTCCATGGCTTATACTACTGTCTTAGGAAATGCCATTTTGTCTTGTCAATGTCATAAGATATATAATGTATATATATATATATATAAAATAAGCGTTTTGTCCTTATAAATTGTCCATGTGAGATCTTTGTTTTAATAATGTCACATTTTAATGTTTATATCTTGTCAACTATTTTTATATGGTATGTCATTATAAAATATGTTAAATCCGACAAATCATTGGCAATTGTTGTACAAATGTATAATTTATATAGTCTTTACAAAGTCTTATATTTAGTCATATGTCCATATTAGATTAATCGTTACATATATATATACATATGTCCATGCAATTTAAATTGGATTATAAACATCACTTTTATTGACAAAACTCAAATCTGACTTTGACCAAGGAACCTCAATTTTCACTTTTGACTAGAAACATTAATTTTGACTTTATCAAATGTGAAATCAATTTGACTTTAACCAAAACCACAATAAACAAAACCCTAATTTATCAAAAATACCAAATCATGAATCTGCCCCTTTGACCGTTGTTGACCGGCGTTGACCAACGAGAAACAAACTCACCAACACGAGATCTAAACACCTAACCCATGACAAATCGATTTTTGAAGCCAAAATGTACAATTTGGCCGGTTTGACTGGCGTTGACCGAGTCAAAAATGAAGAACAAAATTAGATCCGGTTAGAACAAAGATTAAGATCACGATTCCAAGACCAAAAATCACTAAACAATTCGGAAAATATATATATATACATACTTAAATATTTCGGATCTATACATATATATATATATACATTTTTAGCCGAAAATATATATCTATATATATATATAAATATATAATATACAAAATGTTGGACTTAATAGATGGAAGAAAAAGAAAACCCGATTTATACATATTTTCATAAAACTTTTCGGATTTAAACGAAAATATACATGTACAAAGACAAAATCGGATTTATACATACATATATATATAGCCGAGATATATAAGTATATATGAATGAGATTCTTAATTAAATTTTTTTTTTTGATGAATAACAAGCCTTTAAACGTTAGATCTAGCCATATCTTACCAATTTTTGAATAAGAGATGAAGAATAATATGAAGATTCAAGAAATCGGTGGTGGTTCGTGGTGGTTTGCGATGGTTCGTGGTGGTTCGTGGCTGCAAAAGAGAGGGGGAGAAGAGAGGGAGAGTGTTTGGGAGAAATGAGAGAAGATAGGATGTGTAGGCTAGGGTTTTGATGTCCTCATTCCCTTTGACCGAGTTTGACCATCACTTGACCCCTACAATACTTCGTTTGACCCGACAATTCAAGAAAACCCGAGACTCGTTAATTTATTTTGTCGATATATTTGAATGTAATTTTTCTATAGTTTTCCAACGACTATAAATATGTCTATATTTATTTATTAAATCTTTTATTGATTTAATTTTTAAGTATTTTACTTAATTTGGCATTTCCACAAGACAACTAGTATTCTTCCTATTCTCGAGTCCACGTACAATTTTCTAAAGTCTAAAGGCTCGTAAAGCTCAAATAAAACAAAAACCCATTTATTCCATGATAAAGTCTTAAAGTCTAACGACGAACATGAACGAAGCAACTAAAAATGACCGGAAAAGTAATTCAGGAAAACGCTCAGATGACAGTTGTCACAATAGGTGACAAACATATACGTATATATCACTTTTGTTATTTAACCTTTGACTTTTTTTTTATTTCAAATAATTTTGACTTTGAATTTAAAGGGTCAAGATTAAAGTTAATTATAAATTTGGATGGTTAAGATTACTTTGATTAACTTATTTTTTTCTATTTGGTATGGTAGCTAATATATTTCATCATTAACACTAATAACACTGTTTATTATATATCTTCAATCATCTTCATTAAATTTTTTCATCAAACATCTTCATCCAACTTCAAGTCTTCAAGTCTACAAACATCTTCATTCAAAGAGGACGTCATCTTCAGAGGTAGCCTTGTGCGAAGCCTCATTGAGAGTAATTTTTGCATCGGAAAATGAGATTGAAACACCCGCTTCCATCTCAACATCCTGTAGCTCTTGTTCAATGTCCGGTTCACCTGCAAGACATGATTTGTCTTGTATACGTCTAGCCGATCTAAGTAATCATTCAAGCAACTACACATTCCAATGATGTCGGTGTGAGGCTTGATTTACGTATAGTTAGTACTCTGCCACCAAGAGAAAAAGCAAATTCAAATCTACTATAGAAGCGTAGGCACTTCGTAGATATTGGGCCATGGCGGCTAAAACGAGAATTTGAGATTTCCTTCTTTTTCACCAAGCCCAAATATCAATTGAATTGAAATTTTCGGGTCCCATAGTGACCAAAAGTCAGTTTCCATATAGTCACTTGATCAGGGACAGATTTTTTCCAAGAGGGGTCAAATTTAAGAGTCTTTATTATACTTTTTAAAACCGTTTTTAAAAAGATAAAATAAAAATTTTTTGAAACCTGTCTCGAGGATAGAAAATGAACCCTAAAAGAATTTTGTTTCACGCATAAACAATTTTACTTGAAATATTGTACTCTTACCTACATTAACTTTTCACAAATCAAATCAAACTTATATATATACATATACGGAATATTACATTAAAATAAATTACAATAAAATTTGAATCTATAAAATGTGTGTAGGTGGTGTAACTAATAAAATATTGATGGAATTTCCCAATATACACTTCACCATTTGATAAAGCCAATTTCCCAATTGGCTAATATGGTTTGGACGTTCATTAGCTCCTGGTGCAAGATATCTTCCTTCTTCGTGTTTTCGATAAAAGATCTCATTGAAATACATGAGAATGCGGGTCTTGGAAAGAAAGAACAAAAAGTGTTTAAAGGTATAATCATGGTAGCGTGTTGGTGCATTTGGAAGGCAAGAAATGATAGAATGTTCTCGAACACCCAAATCAAGATTGAGAAAGTTGTACAGGATATTAAATCTTTGGCTTTTCTTTGGTATAGATATAGAAAGAAAAATGTAAATATTAGCTGGAATAGTTGGAGTAGATTTAGCTTGATGTAATTTTGTTTACTTGATGTATTGTTTGGTATCGCCACTTTGGTTGATACTTGGTTAATGAAGTTTACTTTAAAAAAAAAAAAATAGATGGCAAATTAGAGTAATGATTTTAGTCTTCCCAATACAATCTCACTTTATCAGTTTATCTGCAAATTCAACAATCAAATATATCTCCCTTCACAACATGTGAAACAACCACAACAACCACCACCAGATCCACCACCGCAACAACCACCATCACCATCAAAATCTTTGAAATTTTACATTCAAACACTCTGAATCATAAACACAAAGCCCTTACACTTCATCACTCTCTACATCTAAATACTTCGAAAATGAGCCTTTGAAATGAAGATGATGATGATCATGATGAAGACGGGGAACTAAATACACAGTATTATTGTCGAGTTTGACAAGGTAATACCATATATATACATCCAAAAAAGAGACTTATGACAAAGAAAGAAACATTTGTATGTAATCTCGGTTTAGATTAAGTTTTTTAGAATTTATATAAAAAAAAATTACATTGTACCAGAATTGGAATGGGGGCATTTGCCCCCAATGCCCCCATGCTAAAACCGTCCGTGCACTTGATCCCACACTTTCGCTCCTAACCGGTTTAGTGTTTTCACTTCTTAAAGTATTATATAAGTTATACATGGGATTTGATCCCACACTCTCGCCCCTAACCCGCTCTAGGGTTTAGGGTTTGAAGGTGATAGGCTAACCCTCGCGCTTCAAACCCTAAACCCTGGAGTGGGAACCCTCATCCTTTTTAGGTTTTTAGGGTTTAGATTTTATTGGGTTTTTAGAAAGTAGCCTCCCCCTCAGATTAGAAATTAAGCTTTAGGGTTTAGCATTTAGGGTTTTACAATGCGTCCTCATCATTTTTGAACTTTATAAGTAACTTACTTATGTGTACTTTATAAGCTTTAGGGTTCAGATTTTCCAGGGTTTTTAGAATGTAGCTTCCCCCTCGAATTAGAAATTAAGCTTTAGGGTTTAGGGTTTGAAGTTGTAGGGTTAGCCAGGGTTTGAAGTTGTAGGGTTAGGCTAACCCTACAACTTCAAACCCTAAACCCTAAAGCGTACCGTGTACCCGCTCTAGGGTTTAGGGTTTGAAGGTCGAGGGTTAGCCGATAGGCTAACACTCGGGCTTCAAACCCTAGACCCTATAGTGGGAACCCTCATCCGTTTTAGGTTTTAGGGTTTAGATTTTCTTGGGTTTTTAAAAAGTAGCCTCCCCCTCAGATTAGAAATTAAGCTTTAGGGTTTTACAATGCGTCCTCATCATTTTTGAACTTTATAAGTAACTTACCCATGTGTAGTTTGTACTTACCCATGAGCAGGTTATACAACTCACCAGTTCTAGGTCTTTCCTACACATGTGTAGGTTGTACTTACACATGTGTAGGATGAACGTGATGGAAAAAAAAACGAAATTTAAAAAGTCGTCAAAAGTATATCGAATCGCATCTCTAATGAAAGAGGACGAAATTTCAAGACTACCCATGTTTTTTTTTCCGTCTAACGATGTACGATTTGTGAAATAAATTTTTTATAATGATTTAGATTTTTTTGATTTAATAAGAGGGAAGAGAAAGAGAGTGTTGGACAATTTTTTTAATAATAACAAACATGTCTTTCCTGATCTTGATGAATAGATGGCTGAGATTGATACTCGCGTTTTTTGTAGTGGTTTTCAAAATAACTCACCTATATATAATATATATATATATATATATATATAGAATATTGCTATTCGCAGCTAGCCATTAGGGCTATGAATAACACGTACTAAATTATTGTACATCAAAATAACTACCCAATTTATTGATAATATAGGTTTTTGACTTTGTTCAACTTGCGAAAAAATGTTTGACATTATTCTAGACTTTATCTTAAAGTGGTTGATAACAATGTCCATTTTACAATATTGGAAGTGTTGTTATTTATTTACTGTATTTGTTTTTAATTTATCGTAATTTAGTTGCTACTGCGATCTCTAAACAGAATGCATATATGTTAGATTCTATGATTTGTTGGAATGTGATCCTTATTTTTCCGATTTAGTTTTGTATTTTCCATTGTTTTAACTTGTCTATGTTGTCCAGAATCGACCCTTCATTTGGTGTTGAGGCTTAGGGGGGGAGCCAGGATCTGTTACGGAGTTGAACCTTCTTTGATTGCTTTGGCTAATAAGTATATCCAAAACAAGAAAATTTGCCGCAAGTATAGAGGTTTTTCTTTTCACTATGCCCCCTTTTTTTTTCAATAGTGTTTTTACTTGTATGTATGTATATGCATATAGTTATTATTATATGTGTTACCACTCTCTTTGATGGTATTGATTAAAAAAAAAAAAAACCCTCCTGTTTTTAGCCTCTTCTAAGTATTGACATGGTTTATAGCTCGATTGTTGAGTAGATTAGTTCATTCTTAATTTTGTTTTATTTTATTAGGTGTTATGCTCGTCTCCCACCAAGGGCTATGAACTGCAGGAAGAAGAAGTGTGGCCACAACAACCAAGTAATTATCCCCTCAGTTTTCTTTTCTATACAATATATATAGGATTATTCTTTGTTGTACCTAATTAGGGGGAAAAGTTAAATTAGGGACTCCTTATTTTAGGGACCATTAGGGACATTTCTCAATCATTCATTTTTCATCATCTCCGACCACCATCACCACCACCACCACCATCTCCGACCACCATCATGATCCTCCGGAGACGGCGACCACCGCCACCACGACTTACACACATGTGTAAGTTACAGTCCCTAATGGTCCCTAAAATAAGGAGTCCCTAATTTAACCCATCCCCCTAATCAGGTTTCTTATATACCTGATATATTCATTGACTAGCCGTTCTTTATTCTTTGTTGTAGCTGAGGCTGAAGAAAGTTCCGAGCCCATGGCATTGAAGACATATGTTTGTTTTGCATAAAGAATTTGTCTAATTTATCTTAGAACATGTGCATTCTTGTTCAGTAAACTTACTGGATCGTTTGTTTAGTTTAAGAAGCACTATTGTTTTAGAAGTGGTGCATTGCATTCGCTGTTACCCATCTTCTATGCTTAATTTTCTCTTTGCAAACAACGGTGAATCATGTGTGCTATACAGTCTAAACTCTAAAGGCATGTTATGCTTGGACCGGTTGTTTGTTTGATTTTCTTGTTGAGGATTCAACGTGATTTGGCACAAGCTTGTGTGTGTGGGACCTGGGTTTTTATAGCCTTCTTTAGAAATAGGATAATTATCAATTCTGGGGAAGTGATAAGTGCAGTTGGGCATTATACTTTTTGTTACTTCATACCTATTAGAATTTGAATGGCTGGCCTCCTCTTCAATCATACAGGGGCGTCGTTGTGGGTTGTGCATATGAGAGTGTTAAGCTTGAATAAGCGTAACAATGGAGGATTTTGATGTAATTAGTGTCTAGATGTAATTTGTATTGTCAAACATGTTTCTAAGATATCGGTAGGACGTATGATGGATAAACGTTCGACCCACATAGTAGCCGGACCCAGCAGACAGGTATTTCTTCTTTTCAGATTCTCAGCAGACAGGTATGATTTTCTAAACTTTTCTCATTTTCCGTCTTGCACTCATTTGTGGCCGGAGGTCCCTATGGAAGCAGTCTCTCTACCTTTGTGTAGAGGTAAGACTGTCTACAGCTTACTTCCCCCATACCCCACGCAGGGATTGGGTCCTGTTGTTGTGTGTTCTAGGAATAGAAAGTTGGACAGATAATATATTAGGGACATGGATTTATCAATCCATTTAATGGTTGGATTGTTGGAAATTGTGACAATTACGTGGAACTGTGGAAGTAATAGCTGTAGATGCGTGCAAATCTTTTTTAATTTTTAGACGTTGGTTATAGAACAAAATTTGAGCTTATTCACATTTTAAAATCTGAACTAATAGATTCGGATTGGTCTGCATGATGCACAAGGACCTATTTGATTAAAGTATGGCTTTTTTATTCATGCGTTGTCTAACCCCGCAAATGCTAACTTTCATTATTGACGCAAAGCAATGTAGCTTAAAATAACCAATCCATGATTCTTATCAAAAGATCTAACGATAAACAATTTCCTGTTTTCTTGACACAACAAACAGAGTAGTAGATGTTTTGACAACTAAAGAATTCTTGACTTTTATACAATCCCAACAGTCAGAAAACAAAGAAAGTAAAAAAGAATTCATCCCTACACAAGGATACTTGTACATTGCCACTTGACAAGTGATAAACGCTCATAGTTGATTTACTAAGAGCAGCATCCACTATTCTGTGAGACTGGTTGTCCACGTATGTTGACTGTTGGAGGCTTTGAGGCGTTCAACGACGGTTGACTTGCCATCCTACACATACATGACATAAAAATTAAAATTCTAAAATAGTCACGTGTTTGTTGACCTGATCCATTGACTTACTACCCATTTTGATACGTTAGTATGTAACCTTATAAACCAAACTCACCCAAACCCACCATTTTGCTACCTCTAATATGCATGTTAACAGTAACTGTCTGATGGTCAAATATCTAAAATACCATTTTAATGATAATGTAGAGTCAAAAACTTATCCATTGATCGTATCATCAGAACATTAAAAAAGTGATGGCACTTACCTATCTTTGATGGAAGCGGTCATAGCCATAAAAGCCTGTTCGACATTGGTGGCATCTTTTGCACTTGTTTCCAAGAAAGGAATTCCAATTTCATCAGCAAAAGCCTGCAGAAAGTAGTATGAACAGGATATTTTCATTTAAATGAATATACTGAGATATAGGATAAAGTATTACCTTAGCTGTTTCAGTTGAAACGACTTTATTTGCAACAAGATCAGATTTGTTTCCAACAAGTATCTTGTTGACATTCTCACTGGCATAGCGATCAATTTCACTCAGCCACTGTTTAACATTATTGAAGCTCTCTTGGTCCGTCACATCATAAACCACCTGAGTAAATACAAAAAAGAAACATTTATTACCTCTCCCCTATGTAACATGCATTGTTTGACTATTAATTGGATGTCTAGAATACCCTTAAAACAAAGTCGAATAAAGTAAACTCAAGGTGCCAAGTCATCACCAAAAATCTATTTGTACAATGCTAAATATACAATATCTCAACTTATAACATGTCTAAGAAATTAATATTAGAATATTTATGTGTCACCATGTCAGCCCAAAAAGTAGGAAATACTACGGAGGACATAAAACATATCAAACATGAAGAAAATCACACTTACTATGATGCCATGCGCCCCACGGTAGTAGCTGCTTGTGATGGTCCTGAAACGTTCTTGCCCCGCAGTGTCCCACTGTGCGTTAGCAGAGCAGAGAAAGAAACGGAAACGAATCATATATCAAAGAAAGATTTGTAGATGTGAGGACAACTACGATTTGGATAATCTTGTGTAAATCTATCCATTTGCCTACTAACCAATCTAACATGAAACAACCATATAATTATGGATCAATCATAAGACAAACTTACTATTTGAAGCTTAATAGTCTTGCCATCTTGTTCCACAGTACGGATTTTCTATCAGGAAAACATGTGAGTAAGGTCAAGCCAGATTACAAAAGTTAACGATAAGCTTCTTGAAATATTACTTACAAAATCAACTCCAATGGTGCTTATGTAGCTGTCCAAGTAGGAATCGTCCTATAACATATTTAAAGCAGAGAAAAAACCAAGGAATCAGTTAATAAAATAGAAAGAAAATATAGGCATGAAGAACTCAAGTTGTCCTTCGCTGCAGTATTAGTCATGTGCATCATGAACAACTTCTAATGTACCAACATGGCAACATTCATTTCAAATGATATCTGGATCACACACAAACTTCAATTGTTTTTCTTAGAAGAAAAGGCTTCATTCTTTCCTAGAAAAATATACATAAACTTATTTCCAAAACGAATATCAAGCATAGAAAACCCAAATATAAACTGGCCCTTCTTTTTATTTCATCTGATATAGTAATCTACGTACTGTTAACCACCTTCTTACTTACTGCCCTACTTTGCTTTTAATAAAAACTTCTAGAATGATTCATCTGGCGTTGCTCTATTTTATATGTACATTTCACGGACATCATAAGGAAAACAGGTGTGAATAACAAGATTTCATGAAACAAACACTATCAGTCTATCACTATGTATACAAAGTGCAAGGTATTTCATGTAAGATCCAAGGCACTTACAGCAAACCTCAAGAGTAAACATGACTTTCCTACTCCAGAATCTCCGATAAGCAAAAGCTTGAATAGGTAGTCGCTGCCAATAATTACATGTTAGTAATTACATATTTTTACAAAGTTGCATAGATTAAAAATTGTAGACAACATAACCGTCATAAACTAAGAAATATCAAAAGCATATCTAATAAAAAATGTTGCAATATGGCAAATTGCAAATAATAATAAGTTATGTGGATCCAATCCAACCAGGTCATTTGACATAAAGCACTACAATTTATTGTAATCAACATTCTGCAGTTAAAGGTAACACCAGTTCCTCAATTGCTTAAGTTCTATGCACCTTTTGAAGAGAATTCATGGTCCATGGGTAAAAACTAATTCTATCAATCACATATATGTAATCCATAAGATCCCTAAGAGCCATTCACTAACTTAAATTTCCACAAAATCCTCGTATTAAAACTAAAGGATCAGAATTTTGTGGTACTTGATACATATGGCTGATAAACCACCTCATATTTCTTCAATAACACAGCATATCTAGTGCCGTAATTCAATCTCCATGCAAATGCACACATCTTAAAACTAATTAAAATACAAAATGCAACTCCATATGTTAACAATCAACAGCACACTATAATCATAACACAATCTGGAAGAAAAACTGAAGAAAATAACCATAAAACTTCATCACGGCTGAAATTTATCAAATAAGAGGCAGTACTATAGCTTGCCAAGTACTTAAAAAACAACACATCCACATCCACTAAGCGCTTATGTGTCTCTCATTTATATGTTGTTCCCTCACTGACTTGTAAGGAAAAAAAGGTATCAAATTTATCAATCTTACGCCTATCCAATAAAACCCGTAGCTACGTAAGCCAAGTAAAAGACATTCCGAGCTGTTTCTTGATTACAACTATCATATACATATCGATACTTGATTTATTATTCATTCAAATCCCACTATATTCAATAATAATAACAATAATGATAAAAGAACACGATCCCAACCTAGAATTTGACCAATCAGTAAATAAAGTTCCCAAATTTAACCAGCAATATCAACTTTTACTACAGTAATATACATAGATCAATACATACATACACACATATTATGAAAAACAAAATTTTACATTTTTTTGTGATATAGATCCCGATCCAATAATAATCAAGCAAAAGTTTTAAAAATCAATTAATTTTTTATAGGAACCCTAATTTACTTAATTAAGGGAAAGTTCATAATGAAAGATCCAGATCAAATAAATAAATAGAGTAAAAAAAAAACCTAATTAACAAGAATTATTACTATAATATAATAATAAAACAAGATCTTATAGTGAAAAGAATAAGAACTTACTATTCAGGAGTCATAATGAATTATTATTAGTATTTTTTTTTTTGTGATAATCGGATTAATCAATTAAAAATGATGGAAGAAATTGGGGGTGGTGTGTGTTGTATGTGAAAGAAAGAAAGATGGAAAGAGAAATGGGGGAAACGAATGTTGTGGATCACCGCCGAAGTGAAACAAAGAAAAATGAGGGGGACACGTCAAATTAAAATAAAAAAGAAAAGTATAGCACAGTTCATTTATGCACGGCTCTCCAAAGTTATATTTTTTAGGGATTAATTTCACGTGATAACTAACTTACTTTCATATTTGTACACGGTTGCCCGTTATATTTTTTTATTGATTAGGTTTACTCACAAAAAAAAAAAATTTTATACACAGTAGAACCATAGTTGACCAATTTACCGGTTATAGTCGGTTAATGAAGCTGACATGGTTCACAACAACAGGTTTAATCTCTGCATGACTAATGTACTTTTCCTTTTATACATGGTACCATTGTACTGTTTTAATTGATATGTATTACCAACAAACTCTTAAAATTTATACATGGTTGACCAAAATCTTCAAAACTGGTTTTTTTTCATACTCAAATCTTCAAAACTGTTTTTCTCTCTAAAAAAAAAACTCGAAAAATTTATTATAAAAAAAAAGGTTTTTCTAAAAAAAGTTCCAACAATTATATACATGTTGTAGTAGAAAATGTTTGATTCAGACATTTGTCCCATTTGGCTGACAATCTGGTAGATAATCAGAAAATTGTCAAACGAATAGTTGACTAATTCGGGTCTAACCATGTACAAATTTGAAGATTTGAGTATGAGAGAGAACCCACTTTGAATATTTGGGTCAACCATGTACAAATTTTAAGAGTTTGTTGGTAATACACATCAACAAATAAAAAGTTCAATAGGCAGCCATATACAAAAGGAAAAGTACATTAGTCATCCAGTAATTAAGCTTGTCGTTGTGAATCCATGTCAGCTTCATTAAACGTCCACGTGGTTGTCACATCATTAAAAAGGGTGATTACTGGTAATATAGGTCAACCGTATACACAAAAAAAAAGTTTGTGGGTAAACCTCATCAATAAAAAAGTATAATGAACAACTGTGTACAAATGAGAAAGTACCTTGGTCTTCCCGTGATTAATCTCTGTTTTTTAGTTTGGAAAATATTATCCTATTAATAATGATCTATAAATCCTTTTAATTATACACGTGGCAAAATCAAAAAGTATGATTAAGATAATTAATTAGTAGTTATCATATATTACCTTCTTATAGGAATGGCAATAGGTTGGGTTCGGGTCGGGTAGTACTAAACCCGAACCCGATAAAGAATATACGACCCGAACCCAACCCGATACCCATCGGGGATAAAATCATGCCCAAAACCCGAAACCTAACCTGATAAGGATAGTTATTTTTCAAAAAAATTTACCAAAACTTATATGATTTTAAAAAATATATTACTTATTCTTGATGTTTTGAGAAATAAATGTGCAAGTTATTGAACATATATACAAATTTCGTTGATATTAGTGTGGAATATAGATTCAAAATTAAAGACTTATAAATATATAGATATATGTATTGATATCGGGTCGGGTCGGTCAGGGTAGACATGCCCCACTCCCTGCCCCTAACGGGGTCAGGTATCATGTTTCTAGTTTCTCCGACGGGTTGGTTTTTTTTTGCCATCTCTACCTTCTTATAGTTTTAGAAGGATTTTTAAGCTAAGCTTTCAAAAGATTTATGTTTTTTAGTTAGTTAAGAAAATGATAAATCTTCAAAGATTAGCCTAAAAATCCTCCTAAAATGATAAGAAAGTGACATGTGGTATTCACTAATTATCTTTCCTAATCTTGCCCCCTGATTTTGTCACATGTATTCATCAAATAATTAGGAGGATTTTTAGGTTATTCTTTTAGGATGATTGATCATTTCCTGTTAGTTTTATAAATCGATAACAAATCAAATAAGTGAATCCAACCGGTTAGAAAAAATCTCGATTTATAGAAAAGGGATCAATAGTAATAACGAACTTAAAGTTTTCCTAATATTTTGTAATGAACCATGATCAATAATTCATTTTCTAAAGTACGTATAGGGGTTTCACTATTATACAGTGAAGTTTCCTTGACCGACAGAAATTTGAAAGAAAAAAAATAACAAATAAAATATGATTGGGGTCTTAGTCTAGTAGTCATGTTTTTAGTCCAGTTTTTTCACTTGTGGTTTTTTCTAGATTAGTGAAGTATGATCACCTCGGTAACATACTAACATGTCAATAAACTGTTCAAACATCTAGCAACTGGATACAATTTATTTTCAACCCAATATATTGAAAAATAGTTGAAAACAAATTACATTATATTACCAAAACATTATATTAAATATCAAAAAAAGTAATATAATTGAAAAGTGAAATGAATATACTAGTACACAAAAGGGTTACAAACATTAAAAATACTAGTATATTAGAAAGTTAGACATACATTGAAAACCAATTTAAAAATATATGAAAAAAATTAAATCTAATACCATAAGGGAATGTATGAAATTTTTTTAAAAAATTATTAAGGTTTTCATTTTCTTTTTAAGTTCAAACAGTAAAATTTTGTTAAACAACATCTAAATAAAACCTAATAACATGTAAAATTGTTGTCGTTGGAGGCTTCAATATTGTTTTGATACTCAATAATCCAAATAGAATTCAATTGTCACATACTTATATAGGGATATTATTATTACCAACATTATATCTAACTATAATATAAATTCTCACATTTTTTAAAACATACCATATCATAAATTATGAGTTGCATAATTACAAAATCATAAACCTGTTGAAAAAATTAGCGCTCATGTGTACTTTTAGAATTTATATATATGCAACGGGAGACTAAGATACAAACATGTATTATTTATAAAACATGTACACGATTAATATTCCCACTAATGATACGTCAATTAACAAATACGCTTTACGAGCATGCAATCTCGTATCATTCTACGATAAGAAATGTACAGTGGCCCCATGACACCTAGTATGGGGAGATTTAAAAAGGATTAGGATATTCGGGTGGCGATTCCTTGCTGGTAACTCGTATTATGTATACGGTTTTACGTCATCCGATCCTGTGATGATGATATATGTTTTAGTTATATTTGCTAGATAGTGATTGGAAAGTCTTGTAGTTCAGAGAGAATTAGAAAATATAGAGCTTGTTGTCAGAACTTATGATCTTCCTTCCATGTTTGTTTCACTTATTTATAGTGACAAATATGACCTTTAGTGATTCGAAAGGTTGTCCTTTAGTAACTCGAAAGATTGTCCTTTGGTAATCTGAAAGGGTTGTCTCTTGGTAACTCGAAAGGTTGTCCTTTGGTGATTCGAAAGGTTGTCCCTTGGTAACTCGAAAGGTTGTCCCTTGACAACTTGAAAGATTGTCTTTTGATAATCTAAAAGGGTGTCCTTTCATAAGCCCCCCAATTCAAGTGCTCCAAAAATATGTTTTTGGAGTATATGAATTTATATTTTAATATCTATGTATATATCATCTATTTTAGTTGATTATTGTGAGAATTTTAGTTTTATTTAAATAAATCAGAGGAATCTTGTTGTGGATATCTTAAACTATACGTTATTATGATGTTTTTTTTTTTTTTTTTGTAGTAGACATTTTATAAGTTGTTACCATTGTCTATGCTAATTTCACATCTTTGAATACTTTATAAGCTTAGTAGTCCAACTACATGCTGACTCATCTTTTGTGGTCCAGTTTTGCTTGTTACGTGGATAGCATTATTGCCATGTTGCATGGCTATTACTAGGGTAATGATTGTTTTACTTAATATAAATTGTTGTATTTTCGATTTTATTTTTACAAGTAAAGTAATCAATGGAGCCGTATCAGGTAATTCTTTACCTTTTTGAGTCTTCCATTATTTATTTTAGAAGTATGTTAGTTCTATCATTGGAGCTATTTAGCATGTTTTTTAAAAAATGCCTTTTACGCAGATTAACACTTCTGAAGGACCCTTCACCCCGCCTCAAATCGTTCCCGAGATTCCTGCCCGTATTGAAGCCACTTCCTCTACCGTTGGTCACTACGTCCCCCCTCACTCCATTATTAAGGCTGAATCGTCAAATAACCTTGCTTCCAATCAAATACCCTGGATAGAACAACGCTATTATGACCTCATCAAGGCGAATCAAGAACTAACAAATCGTCTCGAAGAGGCGATAAGGCAAAGGACTCAACTTGAGTTTTACAATAATGAACTCAAGGCTCTCGCTGCTTCTCGCTTAGATGATATCAATGTATGTATGTTAGAGAATCATCGTCTTGCTGTTGAGAAGGAAAGCCTCGGGGCCCAAGTCTATACAATGGATGCCGAAATTGTGTACCTCCGTCAACTTTTTAGCGGTGGTCACGTCTAAAGTGTCGGGTTGGTTCATTTGTTTTCCTAAATTCCCATTAGGCCCTCTTTTTTATATAAAAAAATGGTCAATTTTGCTGCTGTTGGGTTTTTAGGAAAAAATGATATCTAAATAAGTTGTGTGGTTTGTTGCTTCTACGTTTCTATGGTGGGTTTAAAGATCATTTCCCTTTATGTGGCAAAGTTTAAGGGAGATAAGGCTATGTAATGAAGTTTGTTTAATAAATTCTATTTTTATGTTTTATGTTCTCATGTCCATATTATTAAATTCTTATGTTGCTGCTTGAAGTCTACATAATCTAACGTGGATATACTTCATATATTTGATCACTATTTTGCAGAGGCATTTCTTATACTTTTTGTGCTATAAACTTTGTGATATTTAGGACAATGGATTTAAGGCTTTGACATAAGTTTAATGGCATGATAGTGCCATTTTTTTTTATATAAGATTTAATGACGACGTCGAGATCATATTTTAAATACCATGTTTTGATATGAGTACTTAAATATATTGACCAAAATAGTTTGTAAGGTTTTGAGTTTTTGTTCTCTTGGATAAGATTAATTGATTGTACATAAAATGCTAGAACCATTTTGGTTATGGCCTTGTGATGTAATACAATAACCGATATCATTTTTGTAAAAAGTTGTTCACTTTTTATTTTTATTTTATTATTATTATTATTATTATTATTATTATTATTATTATTATTTTAAACACAAACATTCTTGCATTATCATATCTTTAAATATATAATAATAATATATATATTTTTGTACACAAATTTTTTGTTTTGTTTTTGTGTGTGTACATTTACGCGACTTTGCGTGACTTATTTATACATCTTTCGTGTATAATTTATTTCATTGCGTTATATACGATTTTCGTGTATCTTTTGCGCTTTTTTTTATCCCTTTAATGTTGGGAGATGTACATTTATTTGCTGGCAAAAATATAATATTTTCCATGGGAGATGCTTTTATTGCATAAGAAATTACATTGTGGATGTGTTGGTTTGACACATTAATACCACTCCCTTATTTATTTGGGTATAAATAGTAAAACCCTGGGGTGGTTTGTCACTTGGACATAAATTTTAAAAATGGAACTTTCTTAAGTTGCTGATGTGCCACGTTCGTGGTATCTTTTGCCCCTTTAAATTTGCCAAAGTATACGTCCCTTGGCTTTTGACGCTGATAATTTGATATGGGCCTTCCCAATTTGGATCTAATTTCTTTTGTTCTTCTTGTTTGCTTGCTTCATTTTTTCTTAGCACAAAATCGCCAACTTTTAGGAAGTTGTGTTTGACCCTTCTGTTATAGTATCTTTCTGGTTTGTGTTTTGTATTTCGCATTGCGTATTGCCGCCATTTCTCGGCGTTCATCTAATAGTTCAAGATTGGTACGCAAATCCATTTCATTTGTTGTTGGATCAAAGTGACTGACGCAATAACTTGGTATCCCAACTTTTGGTGGTAGGACAGCTTCTGACCCGTACACAAGACTGAAGGGAGTGCAACCTGTTCCTGTTTTTGCTGTCGTTCTATATGCCCACAAGACATTTGGAAACTCTTCCACCCATTGTCCCTTTGCTTTGCTTAGCCGTGCTTTTAGGCCTTGTAAGATGGTTCGATTAGTGACCTCTGTCTGACCATTTGCTTGTGGGTGCGCAACGGATGTAAATTGTTGTTTTATTTTAAGCTCAGCACACCAATCTCGAAATGGGTTGTTTGCGAATTTTTTTCCCGTTATTGCTGACAGGAATACCAAAACGACACACGATGTTGCGCCATACAAACTGAAGAATTCTCTGGCCAGTTATTGTTGCCAATGGCTCTGCCTCTGCCCACTTAGTAAAGTAGTCAATTGCTACTACTAAGAACCTAACTTTTCCTGGTGCCGTTGGGAATGGTCCCACAATATCGATTCCCCATTGGTAGAATGGCCATGGGCTTGAAATGCTTGTCAACTCTTGGTGGGGCTGGTGTATGATAAGGGCGTGTCGCTGACAATTTTCACAACTTTGGACGAGTTTGGTTGCATCACGGTACATTGTTGGCCAAAAATAACCTAGCCTTGCTGCTTTTTGTGCAATGCTACGTGCTCCAGCATGGGCCCCACATGATCCAAAGTGTACCTCTTGTAGAACATAGTTAGCTTCTTCGGTCGTCACACATCTTAGCCATGGAGTCAAGTACCCTTTTTTGTATAATATTTCTTGTTTTATTGAGTATTGGGGTGCTTTGATTCTTATCTTCCGTGCTTCACTACTATCATTTGGTAGGGTCCCGTTTTTCAAATAGTCTATGATCGGATCCATCCAGCTACCTTCTGTTGTTTCAATTGAATTGACTAACTTTGCTTCTATACTCCTTCTTGGAACAATTTCAACCAATACATTCTTGGTTAGGTGTGTGAATGAAGAAGATGCTAGTTTGCTGAGGGCGTCTGCTCGTTTGTTCTTTGATCTAGGCACCTGTGTTATGGTAAACGTGCTAAAGGATTTCCTGAGGTCCCTCACTTTTTCCAAGTACTTTTGCATGATTTCCTCCCTAGCCGTGTATTCTCCATTAACCTGGTTGACAACTAACAAAGAATCAGTGTATACATGCAAATGTTTTGTTTCCATCTGAATTGCTAGTTCTAGACCGGCGATCAGAGCCTCATATTCGGCTTCATTATTCGAGGTTCTGAAGTTGAATCGTAAGGCATATGTTATTTCTTGGCCGTCCGGGTCCGTCAAAATCAACCCTGCTCCTGACCCGTCGCAGTTGGAGGCTCCATCGGTGAATAAAGTCCATGTCTTGTTGGGGGATCAATCAGGCTGTTGGATTTGTTAGCTGGTTGCTGTTGTTGATGATAGTTGGTGACTCTGCTAAAAAATCTGCCAACACCTGTCCTTTTAACGACGTGCGTGGCTTGTATATGATTTCATGTTCTCCTAATTCGATTGCCCATTTTGCTAGTCGTCCGGAGTTTTCTGGTTTTAGAAGGACCTGCCTAATTGGTTGGTCTGTCAGAACACAAATTGTGTGTGCTTGAAAATATCGACGTAGTCTGCGTGCAACATGTACGAGAGCTAGAGCTAATTTTTTGAGGTTTGGGTAGTTTATTTCTGGTCCTTGGAGAGCTCTGCTAACGAAGTATACGGGTTTTTGGATATTCTGACGTTATGCTAAGAGAACTGCGCTGATGGCTTCTTCCGCGGCTGCCAAATAAAGGATCAGTGTTTCGCCTGGCCTGGGAGCCGTTAATGCCGACAGAGATTGAAGGTGGTTCTTAAGTTCTTGGAATGTCGTTTCTGCTTTCGTGCTCCATTTGAAATCTTTTTTGTTTAAACATCTTTTTAGAGTTTTGAAAAAGGGTAACGATCTTTCTGCCGATTTTGCTAGGAAGCGTCCTAATGCTGCCAACCTTCCATTTAAAGTTTGTACATCCCTTAGTGTTTTTGGAGAGGCCATGTCAATTATTGCTTGGATCTTTTCAGGATTAGCTTGTATCCCTTCGTTAGTGACCATGTATCCTAAAAATTTGCCGCTTTCCATTCCAAATGTGCACTTTCCCGGGTTCAGTTTCATGTTAGCCTTGCGCAATGTTTCGAATGTTTTAGTGATGTCTGAAATTAAACTACCTTCATTCCTGGATTTTATCACCATATCATCCACATATACCTCAATGTTTCGACTGAGCTGATTAGAAAATATGTTATCCATTAACCGTTGGTAAGTTGCTCCCGCATTTTTAAGTCCGAATGGCATCTTTTCATAGCAAAAGGTCTCATGTTCAGTGTGGAAAGATGTTTTCTCTTCATCTTCCTTGGCCATGCGTATCTGATGATAACCTTTATAGGCATCAAGGAAACATTTCAGCTTATATCCTTCCAGAGATTCTATTTTTTGATCTATTTCTGGTAACGGGTAGCTGTCTTTTGGGCAAGCCTTGTTCAAGTTTGTAAAATCGATGCACATTCGCCATGTGCCATCTATCTTTTTTACCATAACGGGGTTGGATACCCATTTAGGAAAAAATACAGCCCTGAGAATACGTGCCTCAACTAATTTTTTGACTTTTGTGGTTATTGCATCACTCCTTTCTTTTGCTAAAACACGTTTCTTTTGCCAAACCGGGAATGTTCGCGGGTGAACGTTGAGCTTATGTTCTGCAAGTTCTCGAGGCACACCTGTCATATCGGAAGGCGTCCAAGCAAACACATCCTTGTTGGAACTCAAGAATTCACAGAGATGTTGCTTCAATGTTTTTGGGAGGTTTGCAGCTATCGAAACTTTCTGTTCTGGATATGACTCATTGATAACTATTTTTTCTACGTCATGTGTATCGTTGGAGGAATTTGGGTGATCTCTTTTTCTGGAGATTTGATTACAAGTGGGTTGTTGGAGTCGTTCGCCAATAATAATGGCGATTCCATGTTTTGTGGTGAACTTCATAATTGAATGTAGGGGGGATGCCACTGCGCCAAGCTGCCTCATTCCAGGTCGTCCTAAAATGATGTTGTAGGGTGAAGGAGCTCTAATAATCATGAAATCGGTTATTATTGTCTTGCTCATTCGTCCACGGTAATCATATAGGGTAACTGGTAAGCTAATCGTGCCCAAGGGCCATGATACTTGACCAGCAAATCCGACAAGTGGTGCCGTAGGTGGTAACATTCTTGCCTTTTCTTCTGTAGTGAGTTGTTCAAAGCAATGTTCATACATGATTTCAGCTGAACTTCCTCCGTCAACATAAATTCGGTGAATTTGTGTGGTACCAACAATCGCCTTGATGATTAGGGGTTCCTCGCCCGTGCAATGTTTGAGTATTGGGTCATCACTAGAAAATGTGATGTTTGGAACTTTTATCGTGGAGAGGGCTACGTTTGCACATGTATGTTGAATCATGTGTATTTCGTTCTTTGGCTTAGCGTCCTCATTGTTTTTTTGGTTCCATTCAAGTTGCGGGAAGCGGGTGTTAACAGACCCTGAGGGTTTGTTCGCTTGGTTGTTGTTATGAGCCTTTGCTTCCTTGGCTAGATGGGCCATTCTTCCGTTCCGAATGCATGTTTCAATTTCCTTTCGCAGGTCTATACAATCGTTGGTATCGTGGCCATGATCTTCGTGAAAATCACAATACCTTGTGCGATCTCTTTTGTTTACGGGGGTAAACATTTTTGGCGGCGGTCGTAGTAGTGTTTTTCCTTATGCGGTAGCTAGTATTTCTGCAGGAGATTTCATGAGAGGTATAAAAGCGTCACGTTGGGCGTGTGGTCGATCGTTATGTCTAGGTCTGAAGACATTTTTTTCCCTTTGCCTTCGGGGGAGGTCTCGGTACGTTGCATGTTGCTTGGTATCATGACTTGAGCGTCGAGGGTCGCGCAATCGATTTTCATTATTTGCATCCTCTGCCCGTATGAAGTTGTTAGTCTGAATAAATAGATCCTCCAAAGATGATGGTGGTCTTGCAATGAGATCCTTGAATAATCTTCCCGGGCGTAACCCGCTGATAAATGCTCCACAGACCATGGCATCTGATCTATCTGCCATGTGCAATGTTTCTTTGCTGAATCGAGCTACATAGTCTTTTAGCGATTCTTCTGGCCGTTGTCGAATTCCAAGGATCTCTGCTTGAGTCTTTTGGAATTTCCGTTGTTGAAGGAAGTTTGCCCTGAACTTGTCTTTTAATTGATGGAAGCCATCGATGCTCCCGGGTGCCAGGTTATCGTACCAGAATCTAGCCGCCCCGTACAAAGTGATATGAAAGAATCTGCACCAAGCTGGTTCTGGTAGCTTATGTACATCCATCGTTCCCATGAAAACAGTGAGATGATCATCAGGATCTTTAGTCCCATCATAGGGTCGTAGGTTAGTTGGGACCTTCAAACCTTCGGGCATGTTATAGTCCCGGATTCTCCTAGTGAAGGGAGAAGCCACCAGGTCCCGAACGTCCCTGTCAGGTTCTTTAAATACAAAAGGCTCATGGTAAAAGTCCATATTCGGTATGACTTTCCCTTTTATTGGTGCCGTAGTTCCCGCGGCGGTACGAACCCTTGTTTGATATGTGCTATCACTTTCAACGAACAAGTTATCTTTGGTTTTCCTAAGGGTTGCGTTATCAGAATCTGAATTACGTGGTTCCGTAATCAAGGGATCGACTTGTGTGAATAGGGGTTGAGGAGAAATGTCTTTCAGTTTTTGGGTGAGTTCAGAATACAAGGTGTGGATTTGATCAAGGTTTCGAACTATCGTCTGCATCATAGGTTCATTCGAGTCCAATCGGGAGATCATGTTGTTGGGTCCCCCTGTGTCATGAATTGTGAATGGGAATTCGATGCCAGGAGTTTCAGGATTATTTGTTGTAAGAGGGGTTGGTGTTTGGTCTGAGTTATTCTCGGCCATTTCTTACCTAGTTACTAGCAAGATGGTGATATGGGGTTCTTGGCTTCCTTTATAAGAATGGGAATCCAAGCAGGGTCCCACGGATGGCGCCAAATGATGATACGTCAATTAACATGTACGCTTTACGAGTATGCAATCTCGTATCATTATACGATAAGAAATGTACATTGGCCCCATGACACCTAGTATGGGGAGATTTAAAAAGGATTAGGATATTCGGGTGGCGATTCCTTGCTGGTAACTCGTATTATGTATACGGTTTTACGCCATCTGATCCTGTGATGATGATATATGTTTTAGTTATATTTGCTAGATAGTGATTGGAAAGTCTTGTAGTTCAGAGAGAATTAGAAAATATAGAGCTTGTTGTCAGAACTTATGATCTTCCTTCCATGTTTGTTTCACTTATTTATAGTGACAAATATGACCTTTAGTGATTCGAAAGGTTGTCCTTTAGTAACTCGAAAGGTTGTCCTTTGGTAATCTGAAAGGGTTATCTCTTGGTAACTCGAAAGGTTGTCCTTTGGTGACTCGAAAGGTTGTCTCTTGGTAACTCGAAAGGTTGTCCCTTGGCAACTTGAAAGGTTGTCTTTTGGTAATCTAAAAGGGTGTCCTTTCATAACTCGAAAGGGTATTATTTATAAATGTTTTATTTCCTTGACTACGTTATCGTATGTATATCATTACCCACCAAGATCCAATTACACCATAAATAGCTGTCATGATAGATAGACTATATTTAATACCTTCCAAGTAGATAAAATCTTGTGTGACAAAAACAATATTCAATAATATGAATATCTCCACAGTTGATCCACATGAACACCTCAAAGAATACCCGAAGACTGCTAGTTGTCAATCACCAAAACAATAATTACCAAACTCTTAGCTTAGTACCTATTATTATTCTAGCCATGTATAACAAATATGAAGTAGAAACTCGTTTCTTTCAACCACATGAGAAGCAAGCCATATCTCAATTGTTATACATGAGCTACTTTTATAGTGAGGTTTTCAAACAAGTGGCATAAAGAGAATCTACTGGAGATTTAGCAAATACCATTTTAGATATTACAATCTCAATATGATCCACTTGAAGATTTTGATAAGATTCGATGCATTGAATCAATTCTCACTTGTATTCAATATACATTGAATCTATATTATTTTGCAGTATATATATATATATCCGGGTGCAAACTATGACTTATACTTTTGAAAAATTCTAAAACCATTAACTTGTGATTCTTCAAAATTGTAAACCATAACTTATAAATCGCAAAACATGGTATGTTGAATTGTTGATGATGACTCGATGTTTGATATTTCTCTTTCCAACTAAGTATAGAAAATTTTGATAAACCTTCAAGGTCCATAAAGAAATATTTTGAAAATAAAGGACCATTTTTGGAGTACACATTTTCTCCTATCTTATTTACCTGGGCATTTTCATATTCTCAGTTCATCCTTCACCGGCCACCATCGCCGCCGCTGCCGCCATGGCGACCGCCGCCGTATCTCTTTTACACTTTACCAGAATCCCCAGAAACCACGTGGCTATCTTCCCTTTATTCCGCCCTACACGCCCATCTTCACTTAGCTTCAGACCCACCTCCAAATCACAGATACTTTCTTTCAATTATATCTCTACATATTTTACTAGATACTTTTCAGTCACTGCTTCAAGTTCATCAGGTATATTTTACATATTGTTGTTTTTTTTTTCATTGAGGCATTTCATCGAACATATTTGCTGCATTTTGAAAATTCTCAGTTTTTGCTATCTTTAATGATTTCATGGCAATAAAAATGTGAACTTTTTGGTGGGTGGGTGCCCATAAAGCCTCATTTGAAGAAATTGTTTTGTTAACTTTTTGACATGTAAGGAAGTGTTGTTCGAACTGTCATGGGATACCCGGGTTAAGCCGTGTTCATCTGAGTAAAATATATGCATTTCTCGGGTAACAAAAACCTCGTCATTTTACCAAAGTATATACGTTCTGTGTTGTGATGTAACTTTTCGGTTAGATTGGAGTAATCAGGTTGTAGCGAGTGATGAAAAATATGACGTAATAGTGGTAGGAGGCGGCCATGCTGGATGTGAAGCTGCTCTTGCCTCTGCTCGTTTAGGGGCTAAAACGCTTCTTCTAACCCTTAATATTGATCGAATTGCGTGGCAGGTTAGTTTTTTATAATAAGCTTTAATGCTTTATTGTTCACTATGAATCTATAAGGAATGTTGTCTTAAGCTGGTTCATAAAATCATGATGTCACGAATTTTATGGAATAATTCTTATATATTTTCTTCGGATAACCCGTATATTGTGTGGATATTATTCAATGTTCTTTGTTCATGGAGGGATATCGTTTGTAAATTGGTAGTCACATCTTATACAAGATGCAATTAATAAATAAAATTGCATTTATGACTTTCATACTATGACAAGTTTGATGCAGCCCTGCAACCCAGCAGTTGGTGGACCTGCAAAGTCTCAACTAGTACATGAAGTGGATGCACTAGGTGGTGAAATTGGAAAGATTGCTGATAGGTACGTACATTCATCTCACTAAGTAGACATGCTTATATTTAGATTGTTAAATTGATATAACGGCATTATTTACTTCTATTATATCCAGTCTATTTATGTGAATACATCGGGCTCAGCAAAGATTAAATGTGTTAACATGTTTGAATCGTGTATCGTTCGGTCTCCTTCCTGTTTCAAATTTTTTTTCATGTTTACAAAATGTGAAGAAATGCGAGACTTTCTTAAAATTCTGTATAGAAGTGATTGTTCATTCTACATACGGGAAAAGCTGTTATGACTTGTACTAGTTTTGCATTAGCAATTCATGTATTCTCTAAAAAGGAATCATCTGACTACGAACAGTAAAATTGCTTACTTAATAAGAAGTTGTCCTGTGGACATTTATTTTGCGATGGAGGGAGTGTCAGTATTGTAGTTTAGCTTATAGTCCTATATTGATTGATACTGCATTTCTTACACTGATTATTTCCGCTCACATACTCCAGGTGTTATTTGCAAAAGCGTGTTCTTAACGTCTCTAGAGGTCCTGCTGTTAGAGCATTGCGTGCTCAAACTGATAAAAGAGAATATGCTATTGAGATGAAAAAGATTGTTGAGAGGCAAGCTTACTTAACTTTTTATCTTGACATTTAGTTGATTTATGATCTGATGAACACCATGGTTTTCTTGTATATTGACTATTGGTTTATAACTTTATTCTTTCAGCACTCCCAATTTGTCAATTCGAGAGGCGATGGTAACAGATCTTTTGCTGGGAGAAAATGATGATGTCAAAGGTGTTCGGACATTCTTTGGGATGAACTTTTATTCTAAATCTGTTGTTCTTACAACTGGAACTTTCATGAGTGGCAAGGTTTGGATCGGCAGAACTTCTATGCCTGCAGGAAGAGCTGGGGAATCAGCTTCCCTTGGTCTGACAGAGTATTTGCAGTCACTTGGATTCGAAACTGATCGGTTAAAAACCGGGACACCTGCACGAGTCGACTCACGCACCGTTGATTTCTCTCTGTTGGAGCCTCAGCATGGAGATGAAGAGGTTTTTACATTTAATCTCATATGTAGGTTTATCGTAGTTAATATAAGATCCAAGACTTTTTGTCACCGTGTCTGATATATTATGCAACTGACAATTTATAAAAGGGTGGAACTTTTTTCTTTTATTCTTCTGTAAAAAGGTAATTGTTAGAGCATTGTGGGAAGTATGCCCCAACAGCTCGGTGCTGTGAATTATTCCTGGAAATAAAGATAGTTAACTATGAATCTTTAATAATCGTGTTCCTAAAAGGCCTGGATGATTAACAGGTGCACTGGTTTAGTTTTGATCCTGAGTACCACATTGAACGGGAACAAATGTGCTGCTATCTCACTCGTACCACAGAAATCACTCATCAGCTAATAAAAGACAATTTACATGAGACTCCCACTTACGGGGGATGGGTGGAAGCTAAGGGACCTCGATATTGCCCCTCAATTGAGGATAAGGTACACTGTGATATGATTAATTCTATATACATATCTCCTTGCCTATCTGCAAATCATAAATTAAGGATATACTTAATGTTAATCTAAAAAACACAGTGTAGGCCACATAGTTTTGTCTTTATGACTCACCCTGCTTTCATGAGGCTTCCCCTAACATGTGAGTTATGTATCATTGTTTTTTTTCCTCAGATTGTGAGATTCCAGGATAAAGATTCCCATCAAATATTTCTTGAACCAGAAGGCCGAAGTGTGCCCGATCTTTATGTGCAGGTCTCTGTAGCTTTCTCATTGCGTTTTCTATGTAATTTGAATTCATGATTTTCACCTTTTTATTCAAAAACTTTTATAGTTTTTGTAATGTGAGTATCGACCCTTTCTCTTTCTAATGTTTATCATGTTTAACCTTACAGGGATTTTCAACTGGGTTACCTGAAAGATTACAGTTACCACTGTTGAGAACCTTACCAGGATTGGAAAATTGTTCGATGCTTAGGCCAGCATACGCTGTCGAGTATGATTACTTACCTGCTCATCAGTGTTCCAGGTCTCTTATGACAAAAAAAATCGAAGGGCTTTTTTTCTCTGGTCAAATAAATGGAACAACAGGTTATGAAGAAGCTGCTGCTCAGGTTTGTTTGTCTTTTACTGCAGTACATGCTAAATGGCATCATGTTTGTTTATTGTTACGTGTTAAAAGTTTAGTATCTTTTTTCCTACCTGCCTTTGGTCTAATTCAGTTCATTGGCTATACAGGGAATTATTTCTGGAATAAATGCTGCCAGACATTCAGAGGGGAAACCTCTTATCGTTCTTGAGAGGGAAAGTAGTTACATAGGTACTTTGATTGATGATCTGGTCACCAAAGATCTTCGAGAACCTTACCGCATGCTGACAAGGTACTTTGGCAATTTGGCACATGAACTAATTAAATATATATATCATGTACAGTTCACTAATGATGGTGGCTTATCCAAATATCTAAGTTATCGTATTAACCTGTGATTGATAATCCTGTCAACTTCCATGAAAAGGTTCTTTAGAATTTGCTTTATGAAATAAGGTGAAGGACACAATTGTTATTACTTTCCGGTTCCCATTATATTTCAGACAAAATGTATTGATAGTAGCCTCCAACACTCAGCAATCTTATGTATATCTTTATTTTCTAACTCATGTCTGTCTGATTCAAAACTTTAATATATCTGCATTATTAGAGGACTATTATTATTCTAGGAATCTTTGTTTTACTTGATAACTGTTATCTTTTTTTTTTTTTTTTAATTTATGTATTCTATATTGAAGGCAAGTGTTACTTGGAAGTGATGAGTGGTCATTACTTGCAATTTAAATATGCAAGATGGGGTGTCTGCCTAAAGCCTTACTTGCTAACCATTATCTGATTGTAGGATTCTGATATGAATTCAAATATGTTTGTGTGTTGCCATAGTTTATCTCTTGCTTCATTGACAGAAGTGGAATATACTTGTAGGATTAATTGATTTCAGTATTCTCATAAGTTCTGCCATAAGTCTTTGCTTCATTTTATCTTCTTTTATATGCAAATATTTGTACGGGGTTAAACGATCATATTGCACTAATGCAGCTATTTTTTTTGCTGGTTGTTGTATCCTAGTTTTCGCCTGATTGAGGTATTCGTAGATTGTATCTTAAGGTTTTATTAGTTAGGTTTACAATGATTGATTAGAAGTTACAAATGAATGCTTACTCTCTTTTCAGCCGCTCAGAATACCGGTTAATTCTTCGATCTGATAATGCTGATAGCCGTCTCACACCTCTAGGACGTGAAATTGGTTTGATTAACGACAAAAGGTGGACAGCATACCAAGACAAGCAAGCTCGAATCTCAGAGGAGAAAAAGAGATTGAAGAGTGTCCGGGTTACAAGTAAGAATAACTATTACATATCTTTCGACTGGAGATTAACTATTTAGTATTATGTGCAGCTGGCTAAATATTTCCCAATTTTGGGATACTGTAACAGGTGAAGAGTTATTCAGTGAAGTTACTCTTCTGTCCGGTCAACCAGTAAAGGATCATTCAACTCTTGAAGGTCTCCTCAAAAAGCCACACATTGAATACAAACTGCTTGACAAACATGGTTTTGGTGGTGATGACCTGTCTAGGATAGAAAAAGAATGCATTGAGATCGATATCAAGTATGAAGGCTTGATAGCACGCCAACACAGCCAATTGCAACAGGTCAAGTATCTAGATTAGCTCGTGTTATTTATTTTCCTTTCTATAAACCTTTTTACCAAAAGTTTGATGTCCAGAAAAAGAAGAGTTCAATGCTTAAACTTCGAATTTACTGAACTTGATGTTCCTCAACCGGACAGTTGCTCTCCGTTTTTCAAATATCGATTAAATACTGTTTTCCCGGCTAATTTGCGTTTAACCATGCCTCAAATTGTTCAAAATGGTCGTTTTCGTATTCCCTGTAGTTTTAATAAATATGTCCTTCACCATACGTTACCAGTATGTGGGTCAATTTGTGTTAATCCTTTGAAATAAAATTGTATGTATTCGGTCACTCCATATCCGACCTCTTTTATTCACTTTTCTGATACTTATCTAAAATCTTTTGTGAATGTTATAAATATAATGTTTTCTCATTTTTTAGTTTTCTTCATCATGTTTTCAGATGGTTCATCGACAACATAAACCCCTTCCCGCGGACTTAGATTATCATTCGATGAATACTTTATCACATGAAGCACGTGAAAAGCTTTCAAAGGTATGTTGTTGGCATAACCAACCTATCTTTCTCAAAGAATGCCTAATTCAATCAAGTTATCAGATCAAATTAAGCCTGAAACTTTCAAATGTTAATCTCTTTATATACAGCTAAGTAGTTAATTATTTATAGAAATTGAAGTCCTTTATAAGATTAGTGATGGATTGGTAAAATGTTTGATCATAATGCTTAACATGATTTGGAGGTTATTCGCCATTTCCACTACCCTGCTCTTTGGGCTTGAGGGATTAGATTATAGCTTAAGATAAGCAACTAGATGCCTACGAGAACTCTCTGTAAAAATTTTTATTCCATTCTAAAATTGACAAAACCAACCGAATACCTCTAAATTTTTAGCCAAATCTGGAAAACATGAAGTGCCATGTTCCCTTAGAATATATACTTCTTGTGGAGAATGATTAGCTACATTAGTTTCTATTTTGATCAAAAAGGTCATTTACTGCAAATTGGAATTACCCAATACTCTGGTGATGACATCTCTTAACTTTTTACAGGTAAGGCCACAGACTATCGGTCAAGCAAGCAGGGTTGGCGGGGTTAGCCCTGCAGACATCACGGCACTTCTTATTGTCATGGAGTCCAACCGCAGGAAAGCTCAAGAACTGAAGACGCACCAAATCTTGGCTTCTGTAATTGCAGATTCGGCATAAATCAATCTTCTGTTGAAAACGAGTTCTGGGACCCTACATATCTCGGCTAATCCATCTATGAGATGGTCGAAGAATCGTCAACTTTCATGTACATATGAGATTATTATGTTATCATATTAATTATGACTATCCGTAAATTCTGGTATTGGGTATATTTTATTATTTTTGATTTTTGATATTGAAGTAGTGAAATGATAGGTGTATATGTAATTGTAATATGCGATATTCATATATCATTAATAAAAGTACACTTAAATTTCTAACCATACATAAGGGTGGTTTGATTTTTGTCGAGTTTGTCTTTGACTCTATGTCAATCTATCTAAAAGTGGGGTGTTTGGACTAAGGTGTTCCATTTGTTTGTGAAAGACGACTTAACCGTCCAACGCAGGCCTTTAATATAATATAATCCATATGTACATGAAAGTCATTTGTTTGGTAATAATCATATCTATGGTCAACTAGAGGTGTTCCATTTGTTTGTGAAAGACGACTTAACCGTCCAACGCAGGCCTTTAATAATATAATCCATATGTACATGAAAGACGACTTAACGGTCAAGTGTCTTTGACTCTATTTCAATCTATCTAAAAGTGGGGGTGGTTTGGTAATAATCATCATCTCTCTATACGAGTGTAAAGACACTTGACCATAGTTTGAACTTTGAACATGATTTTTTAGATAATTATGGCCTTTAATATAATATAGTTTCAAATTTTCTGGCAAATGACCTTTGATATGACTTTGGTAAATAAGCATATCTCTACCCGAGTGTAAAGACACTCGACCAAAATTTCAAAAAAGGACATGACAAAATGTGTTAACAATGTGACAATATTTTCTAGCAAATGGTCTTGTAACCTTTAAATGAAAATGGAGATTTCCCAACTTGACTCAAGTTGTGGAAATAACATGAGGGAATCTAAAGCTGTATTGTAATATGCACGTGAAATGAGTATGTATGTGAAACAATGAGGTATGTATATTTTTGAGAGAAACGAAACCATAAGTCACAGGTCTATAAACATATATGATAGGATTAGACATTTTGTTTGACTTGTGAATTTGTTTATTGATTAGACATTTTTGTTATATATAGTATTACTACTAGCTAATCAACCCGGGTTCAACCTGGGCTGTTTAATTTAAATTTTAAAACTAAAATGTGTGGTTAATCTAATTTATTACAATACATGATTAAACACGAGAAGTGACATGTGTTGCACTCACCGGGTGATTCCTGAAAAGTGTCATGCTAATTTACTTATCATTAGACATGTAGTAAAATGTTAATAGTTGTAGTCGTCCATATATGTCTAACAATAATTCACAATATGATAATATTTCAATTTTGACAACACATATGTCAATAGAAGTTACTCCCACACACACAACACATATGACAATAGAAGTTACCCCATCATACAAAGATAAATTTATAATAACGAAGAGAACACTATACTAAACTGATAACTCTATATTTGTAGTCAAGATAGTAATCGGAGATCTTGATCTTATACACGAACAACATGCGAGTCAGCTGGAAACACTCAAAATTACCGGCATGCAAAAAACCAAGGATTTCAAGATATCAAAATTAAGCTATAAAGGGAAAAAATTTGGAGTATAAGATAAGTATCCGCTGGTGAATTAGAACAAACATTCATGTAAATACAAAACCACAAGACAATGTCTGGAATTGTAGGAAAATAGCGGAAAATTTGTCTAAGCCTCATGCTCATTACAAGAAGTTCTATACGTCTAAATATATTACGGTAACGTACGATTTATGTGTACACACTACATACATGTTAAGAGTAACCATATACTTTTTATCACAAGTTGGAAAATTATAAGAGGCTTATTTTATTAATGTCAAAATCTATAAAGATTTATATCAATATACAACTAAAAAGTTAGGAAATAAAATTGACTTACCTTCAGAAAGTCTCTTGTGTGATGAGACAAACTGAAATCAAAACTTGTATACAGTGCATACCCCTCTAATGCAAGCAATAACTTGCATTCACTGAGAGATATATCACCATAACAATGGCCAAATCCACATACTGAAGTGATTCTCGTGCCTGTTGTCCCAAAAGGTGAAGTTTTCATTTTGGTGTTGATAATTTGTGTTGCCTGGACAACGCTTCAAATAAAAGTTAGATTGGTCGCTAGTACTGCATTTCCACAAGTCAACTTGGATGACTTGGTTTTTCGCATTCCCTGATGATCCATACAAAGCAAGTGGTGGGTTATGGTGAGATGGATGAAAACAGATGCTAAGATGCTAAGTTTTTGCATAAATGAATATACATAATGAGCTCGTTTCTAACCTTTTTAACAGTTTTAACCTTGTTCCTTTACAAATACTTAGGTGTTCTTGAATTAGAAACTTTTCGTAACAACTCAAATATAGCAAGTTAGTTTAGAGATCTGATATAAATTAAAATCTCAATACAATAAATTTTGAGTTCATAGGAGTACCTCAAAGTTAGCTATTTGACGCAAGAAATAGCACTTTTGGTATGTCGCACACTCGCACCTGGAAAATAAGAAACATTGTACTATAAAGCACTTGAATTGCCCCTTTTATTGCCTCTGGTAGACCCAAGATTGAGAAAATTTAAATTAGAATACTTGAAAAACAACCAGTGTGGGATGCACGACCTTCATGCACTTCAAAATACACCAAGATTGAACTCAGGGTGTTATACAATTAAACATTCTGTACAAGAACGCTCTTGAAAATTCCTCAACGGTCTGCTAAACATAGACAGATTCATCTGTTGTCTCTGACAATGACAACTCACATATATTTTTCTTGGTGTATCCCTCACAACATATGACATGGCTCGCCTCATTTCTAACTTGAAAAAAACACTATAAATAGAAACCGATAACAGGATCATTCAATTCATGTAGCATGAAACAAAAGTTTCAAATAAGATTACCCGATACTCTAGCAGTCATGATCCCATTTATGGCGTTTCATCAAACACCTTGTATGCCAATTGTGATGAACCAATTTTGAATCACAATCCACCTAAAAAGAAGAACATATATACATATTAAAGATGAAAATTGAAGTATAGTGGATCCCCAAATAATTATAATTAGCAGATGTCAACACTTATATTATTAGCCAAATAACGACATTATTCCAAATTACATTGTGAAAATATTACGGTGATTATTTCCATAGTCCCGACGTCATTCCAATATATGGGTTGGTAAACATACGGTAATTGAAAAGAAGCGAAAACTTACCGGAGTCAAATGATGGTGGAACGGAAGTCGAATTCAATCCTGTTATTATTGTTGTTCGTTGATCGATTGTGAAGATTTAGGGCACAAAATTTTGATTGGAATTGATATTAGGAGATGGGATTCCTATGCTTGATTAAGAGGGTTGAAGAAAATGAGTTGGGGGTAAACATATTTTAATGAATAATTAGGGAGAAGATAAGGAAGCTTGAAAAAAGGTTTTTTGTTTTTGAAAAATTTTGAACGTCAATTAGGAAATAAACGTCATTGTATCTACAAAGTTTGTGCAGAGAATAGTGGAGGCTCGCCACGTCGGAAAATTTTTAAATATCCTTCTAGAAGCAAAGGCTTCTTTATAAATAAAAGAGATTACTTCATAGATATAAATGTTACTCCGTATAAGATTGTTTTTTCAGAACGATGAGACCATAAAAGATAAAAAAAAAAAACCATTCATGTAATTTTTCTCATTAATATTAAAATTTTCTAATTTCAACAAAAATAGACCGGGTAAGATGGACATGTTTCAGTTTGGGTATCTATCGTTATTGGTTGATCGGACGAGAGTGATGCAAATAAAAAAATAAGTAAAATGATTATATATTGTATTAAAAATAATTGATTTTGTTATCATATCTTTTCACTCATACATATTACGTTATTTTGGATTTTATGATTGATAAACTTAATATAAACTAAAAATATATACGAGTATATTTTAAAATTAAACATACAAAATAATAATCTTTCCACAAAAAAATGGTAAACTTTCATAGTCTAAATTTGAATTTTATTGAATTCAATATTAAATAAACTTGACATAAACATAGAATACAAAATGATCAAACAAAGCCATCCACCAAATCCTGTTTATGCTCTACAATATCCAAACACAAATTTTGAATTAAAATCCTAAGCGGGAAAAGAAAACACCCAGTTTCAAACAATTACTCGTATTATTTTTTATATAAAATAAATTCACACGCTTAAATAGACAAAGGTGTGTGTGTGAGAAAGCTAAACGAGAGAAATCCATCAGCCATGGCAGCCGATGAATCATCAAAAAAAGCGATGAGTTTAAATCAACTTCACAATCGTAATCTCACCGCTTCTCGCTCCAACTTCCTTTCCGGTATCTATCATCGTTTCTTAAACCCTAACTTTTTTTTTTTTTAAAATTTTGTAACTTTAATTATTTTGTATTTTATATTATAATTGCAGAAATGAAGAATCAGGAACGGCAAGTGAAAAACGACGTTCCGTCTTTCAATCTCACCGATTCTGATTCACCTTCTCGTAAGACTATATATATATATATATTATGATTTATGTATTATATATGTAGTGGATTTTATAGTTTATGTGGTTATTAGAAAAGTTATAAACCCTAATTTTTATAATATATTTTTTTTTCAGCAATCGTAACTAGAAATGTTGTTACTGAAGATACAACTAAATCTGGTACTTGTTGTATTTTGTTTATTTAATTATTATTAGTTATTAAATCTGTATTTAGTTATATTATAGTTTATGCTCTTATTATTTGTGTGTTTTGCTATTTTAATAATGTAGAAATGAAAAAGCCGGAAGTAGTAAAGGAAGATGATATTCCTTTGTTTAATCTCACCGATTTTGATTCTCCTTCTCGTAAGGCTTTATCTATCGGTTTAAAAATTTTGTTTATAATGTGTATATGTGTAGGTGATTTTTAATAAGACTTAATTTAATATGTTAATTAAACTTGACTTGCAGCACCTGAAGCTATAGAAAGGGTTGTTAATGAGAAGAAATTGTTGTCGGTAGAAGAAGATGATGATTACGAAGATAGTGATTCTTTGTTTGGTACTCGTCGTATTTAGTTATTGACCTGTTTTGACTGTTTGTTTCTATAGGATCCTATATGTTTGATGCTAACTTCTTGTTTTTTACTTGTTTTAGATGAAGAAGAGAGTGCTGCGTTAAAAGCTTTGAGTGAAGATGAAAACAAAACCACCAAGCAACGGGAAAGTAGTGGGTCTTTTGCTGAAGATGATAGTTCTGTTTTAGATGATTTTGAATCTCCGGATGGTAATATTTCTTGTTAAATTTATATGTAATGTATGAGTTATTTGTCTTTGGGTTTCTTTGAAAGTATGAGTTTGTGTTTTTGACAGTGGAAGTAGAGAAACAGCAGAAGGTTAAAATAACTGGACGAAGGAGGCTGTGCAAAGTTGTGGTTAAAGATGACGAGGAAGATGATAGTTTCCACGACGTGGAACCAAATTTCTCAGCTGTCGTTTCTGAATTTGATTCACCTAGCCCTGTACAGAACGAAGAGAACAAGTGTGACGGGGGTGATGAAATTAGAGATATTCTTAGTAGTTTAAGTTCAAAGTTTGAGGTTTTATCAATTGAGAAGGGAAAACGCCCCACTAAACATATTTCAGATTTCTCTGATTTGGTTACGAAAGAAATGTTCAATCAGCAGAAGACAGTTGAATCCTTGAAACCTGTAGATATTGAAAGTTCTTCATTTTCTACCTCATCGTACCAGCCTGATTCATCACTGAAGGTAACTACCACCAGAAAGGGAAAATTTAATGGCGGATATGTGAAGAAAGAAGTAGGGAAAGCTGTATCTAAAGATAGTTTTATTCGTCCTAATAAGCCTCAGAGAGAGGATGATGATGAAAATTGTGTTGTTACAAGTGGACAGAAGTTTATCCCAAAGGCGGAGACGAGGCCTGTCAAGGCGTCTGGAGATTTTAACAAGATTTTTACATTAAATGACGAATCAGATTCTGCCGTGGGCGATGATGAGCCATTTTCTTTGAGTAACCCAAAGTTCAATTTTTCATTACCTACTGCTATTGCGAAGATTCTTTACCCTCACCAGCGTGAAGGGTTGAAATGGCTTTGGTCTCTTCATTGTAAAGGAAAGGGCGGTATATTGGGTGATGATATGGGGCTTGGGAAAACAATGCAAGTAAGGATTTGTATTCTCTTATTATATATAGAATCTATAGATGTTAACAGATAAAAACATAACCTCATCCCCCCCCCCCCCCCCCCCAGATTTGTAGCTTTTTGGCGGGCCTATTTCACTCAAAATTGATAAAGAGGGTGTTGATAGTTGCTCCTAAGACACTTCTACCCCATTGGTTGAAAGAACTAGGTGTTGTTGGTCTTTCACGAAAGACAAGAGAGTGAGTTTGTTAGGTTAATGAATGTCAAGATTTTAGCATCATCTACTCATATTTGTGCCTTTTAAAGATCCTAGTTTTCCTTTTCTAGGTACTTTGGAACTTGTGTCAAAGCTCGAGAATATGAGCTCCAGTATGTACTACAGGTAGTTTTTACTCAAAGTTGCGTTCAAGCATAAACCTTTTCTAGTATTCACATACTGTTATATAAATGTGGTTTCACATGAGTTGCTTGTAGGATAAGGGTATTCTTCTTACAACTTATGATATTGTTCGCAATAATGTCAAATCTTTATCCGGAGATTATGATGAGTTGGTGGATGATGATGATGTTACTTGGGATTATATGATCCTTGATGAGGTATATCTCCAATTTGTTTGAGTTCGGTTGCTCTTGCTCTCATGCTTTCAAATCATTATTGCTGCATTGGCATTGCTCATTTTGACCCAATTATTTATAAATGGATCAATATGTCTTCTGAATTGCCTAGATGCTATATGTTTGGTTTAATGGATGGAAGGTCCTCCAAAATGTTTCTTCCGTAGTAGAGCTAGTTATATAACTTTTGCTTACATTACCTGTTGATACATTTAAATGGACAGAAAACGGTTTGTCGAAGAACTTGACTTTTTTCAACCCGCCTCAAACTTTGGGCATTTCAATTTTACTCTGGTTTGTTACCTAACATACATATTTTTCTGCAAGTGGTTTTTAATGGGTGTTTTTAGTCCATATATATTCATGTTAGCAAGTTAGCATAACGTTTTCTTGCTTTTCTGGGAACCAAGTAAAATAATCTGTTTTCCATGAACACATCTACTCTCAGGGGCATCTCATAAAGAATCCTAGTACACAAAGAGCTAAAAGTTTGCTTGCGATACCTTGTGCTCATCGTATAATTATTAGTGGCACTCCACTGCAAAATAATCTTAAGGTACGTGGCTTGAAATTTTTGGATATCTTATACTTGATTTTTTTTTTATCGCTTTTTTTAAATTACACAAAATAGCTGTTACTAAATCTTGCATCCTCGTATATGAGCTCAATATAGGAACTATGGGCTTTGTTTAATTTCTGCTGTCCTGAACTTCTGGGTGATAAGAAATGGTAAGATTTCATTTGTGTTCCAACTTGCTTGTAAAAATCAGGATTTAAGACCATGTCTATTTCACCCAATTACTTTTTGGTTCTCTTTCTTATTATTGCTATATTGTTTGTGTTTTTTACTCAGTTTCAAGGACAAATATGAGTCAATGATTCTTCGTGGCAATGATAAAAATGCATCTGACAGAGATAAAAGAATTGGTTCAGCTGTTGCACAGGTTATGTTCTTTTGATTGTATCGAGTCTATTTATACCTAAATTAATTTTTTTGACGATGTATATAGACCTTATGTCCCTGCAAATGTTATTGCATCATTGTACAAATATTCTACTTAAATGTCACATTTATTTTTGTATTGCGGTTTCTAAGCATGCAGTATTAACTTTTATTATAACTAAATACAGGATTTAAGAAAATGCATTCAACCATATTTTCTTCGCCGTCTTAAAAATGAGGTGTTTCGTGAGGATGGTGGCTCAAATACGGCCAAACTATCAAAAAAGAATGAAATTATTGTGTGGTTAAGACTAACAAGTTGCCAGGTACTGATATTAGCCAATAATAACTTTTATACATTCTTTATTTGACTTTCCTAAATTAGGCTTTATAAATTCTCTTTTTTGGATGCAGCGTCAACTATATGAAGCCTTCTTGAAAAGTGAGATTGTACTTTCAGCTTTTGATGGTTCACCTCTTGCTGCTCTCACGGTATTCTAGTTTGTTTATCATTTTACCTCCACCTTTTTATAAAATTGTATGTCATGTTATCATCAGTTTTGTGCATGCTTCCTTAATTTTCTAGATATTGAAAAAGATATGTGATCATCCACTTCTGTTAACAAAAAGAGCTGCTGAAGATGTGTTAGAAGGGATGGACTCGGTACTAAATCAAGATGATCATGGGGTTGCTGAAAAATTAGCGAAGCACATTGCAGATGTTGCAGATAGATATGACATTAGGGATAACCAAGAAAATCTTTCATGCAAAATTTCATTTATTTCGTCTTTACTGGTTAGATAGTTTTTTATATAATCTTAATATGTTGATGATTTGTTGATTGTGCCTTTCTAATAGCATGATTTGTGATCTTTGTTTTACAATTTTTGTAACAGGATAAATTGATACCAGAAGGTCATAATGTTCTTATATTTTCGCAGACTCGCAAAATGCTAAATCTTATTGAGGTTTGTTTCAATACGTTTTTGATCTTTATGAAGTCACATGAACTGGTTGTCTTATCTCTCAACAGTTTCATTTTGGCCCAAAACTGCTCTTCTATATCTAATCACGACAAGGTTTTTCATTTTTCTTATCAATAGCCCTATGGGCTTTGTTTGATCTCACATGGGATAAAACAGTAGTTTAGTCAATTTTTTGAACAACGAAACATGTCAAATGGGGCCAAAGTTGCTCAGAGAGTATTTTCAACGCATAGATTCTCTTAGCTAATTCTATAGAATTAGATTTCTGAATTAAAACTAGTTTTTGATATCATATTTAACATTCTTTTTAAGATACAAATAAAATTTTGATTTATTTTTGGGTTGTCTAATCCAGACCCAATAACCTGTACCGGATGTTGATCTTTCTAGGCCAAACCTATTTTGTCCCATAATCTAACAAATCTGTTTGAATTGATTTTGTTTTACATGGTTTTTGTGTGTGTGTGTGTTTAGGATACTCTTAATGCTAAAGGCTACAAGTTCTTGCGGATTGATGGTACAACTAAAGCTAGTGATAGATTGAAGATTGTCAATGTTAGTTTTATCTTGTTTAGGAATATTTTTTTTTTGGTAATTTTATATTTAGCAATTTATTGTATTTGTTTTGTTCAATATAATATATTTGTGACTTGATATTAATAACAGGATTTTCAAGAGGGTGTTGGAGCTCCAATTTTTCTTTTAACTTCTCAAGTTGGTGGCTTAGGACTTACTCTAACGAAGGCTGATCGTGTCATTGTGGTTGATCCTGCTTGGAATCCAAGGTGACTTATTTTCTTTAAAATCTTATGAATTATATTTGTTGAATTCAATGGCGAACTAACCTTTTACTTTTTTTTGTAGTACCGATAATCAAAGTGTTGATCGTGCATATCGTATTGGCCAAAAGAAGGATGTTCTTGTTTATCGTTTAATGACTTGCAGTACCGTGGAAGAGAAGATATATAGAAAGCAGGTTAGACATGATCTGATCGTTATTAAAAAAATGTTTTTCATATAAGATATCTGATGCTTTAGTTTTCATGACACAGATATACAAAGGAGGTTTATTCAGAAGTGCTACTGAACACAAAGAGCAAATTCGTTACTTCAGTCAGCAGGTGATATATCAAAAGCTGAACACCTTCGTTATTGTTTTCACTTAACCATTTGTGGGAACATAACTCTTTTTTGTTTCTAATTTAGGATCTTAGGGAGCTTTTCAGTATCCCCAAGCAGGGTTTTGATGTTTCTCTAACTCAACAACAGTTACACGAAGAGCATGATTCTGAACACCAAATGTTAGTAATTTTCATATATATATATATATATATATATATCTGATCTAGTGATCAGTTTCTGTGTACTATTGAACCAAATTGTTGGATTTTTTTGGATAACAAAGTTATCCTTTTAATGAATTTTTTTTTCTCAGGGATTCGTCTCTTAAAGTCCATACAAAATTTTTGGAGTCTCTTGGTATAGCAGGCATCAGTAATCATAGTTTGCTTTTCTCCAAAACTGCTCCTGTGCCGGTTGTTGAAGAGGAGGAGCTTACAAGGTGAGACCTTTTGTACCTTAAATTTTTTAATTGGGAATCTCACCTGTTTAATTTTTGCATAAGTTATCGTACCACTTATTTTGAATGGTTTCATCTGACTCAATGGTTTGTAGGATTAGGCAATCAACATACGCGGGAAACTCGTATTCACGTCCCTCGCAGGAACAAAATGTGGATGCGTAAGTTTCTCATAAGAATATGAATATCATTATTCTTACTACAGATATCATATTTTATTTTATTATTGCCTGCTGATCTCTATCCTTTGCAGTGCTCAATTTGCTTTCAACCCTAAGGATGTTGTGCGTAAGAAGAATATCTCCCCAAGTATATCCAATAAACTAACAGAATCAGAAATCAAACAACAAATCAATCGACTATCTCAAGTTTATGCCAACAAGGTATCTTCTAATTGCCATCATGAAGTGAATTAAGTATGATAAATTCTTTTATTTGTTTTTACCACATAACGTTGTTTAGGGTGGTATTTCCATATGATGCAACATGTGACTGGAAACTTTTCAATTTGCAATGGTTATAGTATCTAAACTTCTGTTTTTTATATGTATACAATAAAGAAAGCTTATGTTTCGAGTTCAAATTTACTAGTAATCAGCTAATGAATAGCTGTGATACTTTTGATATGTGATGTCAAACCTTAATTTAGGTATGTAGTCCTAAAGTCTTCTGTTATTTGTATTTCAGGAGATGGTGTCAAGGCTGGGAGACAATGGTGAGAAGATAAAGAAGCAGATTGCCGAGCTGAATTCAGAGCTTCATAAGCTTCGGGTGTTGAAAACAGGGGAAATAGAAACCATTGATTTAGATGATGTTGTTGATGATTTCAACAGGGTAATGAATGTTTAAACCTTGAGGTTGCTGGAAAACATGATCTCTATGTTTTTGAAAATATTAACCCATCCTATGTTTATTTCATCTTCCACTGTACCAACTGCGTTACAGCTTCATGTAGATCGTTCTTATGTGGCCGTTGGTAACTTTATATGGCTTTTTGAATACTAATGCAGATGGTTTTTGGATGTGGTTTATATCAGGATTGTTTGAACATAGTGTAGTTTGTTTATGGGAGTGACTCAAACAAATTAAGTTTTGTTTGTGGCGTGACACTCCTCTTTTAATTTGATTATTGGAAAAGTTGCATCAGATGTTTTTATGATTGGTATTTTAGCAAATTAAATTATGTTAATAAAATAGTTGGTGAAATGTGTTCAGTTTTACCATAAGGGGATTTGAGTGGTCTACTAGTTGGTTAACTTACCTAATTTTTCCTCCAATTAAAACCTTACAACTTACAACTACCTAATTTTATCTAAATCTTACCCAAATCACTTGAAATACATACCCAATTCATTAAACTTACCCAAATTCATTTTCATTTTCTTTTTCATTTTTTTTATTATACCAATAATTCCATTAAAATATAAACATAAAACATAAACATAATTCCATTAAAATTAAAAAACCACAATACATAAATAATACTAAAAACACATAAACCATAAATAATACTAAAACACATAATAAAAACATTTCATTAAACTACTAAAATAGAAAACTAACACTCGGAATAGTCCGAGTCAACGGTGCTGTCACCATCGTTGCGGTGAATATAACGGTAGGGTTCAGGAGAGTTGTCGACGGGTTGAGGAGAAATGTACTGACCACCACCCACACTGGCTTGCGAGGATACCACCGGCTCAGAGTAGTAAGGTACGTACTGACCACCACCCACACTGGATTGCGAAAATACCCCGTGATCTAGCGTACGGGTCAACGTTGAAGAAGCGGCGCTTAGTTGGAAAATAACTTGATTCAGTCGTCGATCTTCTGACGAAGATATACAAGATGCTCACTTTCGGCGTTGTTAGGAGCATAACCCGGGGCAGTAAGTCGGTTGATCACGGCTTGGTAAGCCGCTTTGTTCTCAGAAACGGATGCAATCACGTTATTCACATCAGAGAGATGTTTGGAGTCATAATTGAGGTGGGTTTGGATGGACATTTTACAGTCACGAAGGTCCATTTTAGTAATAAGTAAGTTTTGTGTGAAATGGATATGGGAAGAAGAAGAAAGTAATAAGAAGAAGAAGAAGAAAAAGAAAGTGTTTAAATTAGTTTAAAATAGGTGGGTGTTTTTTTTTAAAAAAGTGGACATCAACGTTCAAAATGGGGAGACCCACCGATCTCCAACGTTTGAAATCTGGACACCAAGCTCGGCTTCACAAACCAAACTAATACCCGATTTTGTGTTACCCGAATCGAAGCCGAAAGGTGGAAACGGTGTAGCCGATCGTGGTGGTGTTACCCAAGTCCTAGCCGACTCCCACTCCTTCCCCTCTAATAGGTCTTTTTTGTAAAATTGTGCATTTAGATTTTAGACATAAGACTAGTATGCAATCAATGTATAATATTGTTTTATAAAGTATCAAAAAATATATTTATAAAGTATCAAAAGTTTTTTCAGTTTTGGGTTAATAAAATATTGACTGCATTCAATTGGGAAAAATGAAACATGACCGCTTTCAATTGATGGTTTTGTTTGAAGGAAAAGACAATATCACCCTTTCGCCAAAGATATTGTATGTTAAACAAAATGTTTTCATATGGACTAAATAAATCAACAATTTTAAAAAGTGAGATCTATTTTTTTGATTTTGATATAAAAAAATAGGAAAATGATAATGACAGCCCTTATTAACAACATATTACATGCTTAAAAACTTGTACATTATATATTAAAAACCGTCTCCTGATTTTTCTAACAACAAGGTACAAATTTTAATGCACCCAATTAGTATTTACTGACAACCCTAAAGGCTGTCACTAACAAAACCCAAAAAAATATTTCCAAATGAATAATTCTCATTAGAGTATAAAATACTTGCTTAGTGTTCTAAAGTTAAATTTAATACAATATTAATTAATCAAAATAAAAAAAATAATTAAAAATAAAGTTTTAATATACGAGTATATTATTATATTTTAAATTTTAACTTAAAAACCAACAAAAAGAAAGTAGCTTGACTGAAGCCAAACCCTATACTTCCCTACCCCTGCCCGGTGAGCTAAAATCTTGGGGTTTCTGTGGTCGTTATCTGTACGGTTAGTTACTGTCTATTTTTCATTTGCTTTTTTTTGGATACTACTGTATAATTTATTAGAAGTTTTATGGATTTGTCGTATGTGTATATTTCTATATTCCGTTATCTTTTTGTTGATTTTAGTTAATGATTATGCAAATCGTGTATTTAAATTGTAAAAGTATTACTTTATCATAGTCAAATGAGAGTGGGTAAATTTTAGTAATATGGTTTTGTTTTTGGCGACAAACTTGAACAGAAATTAAGGTTTCTGTTAATGATAAAACCGAACATCGAACCCCGTTAGTATTTTCTTTGAGTTGTTTGTAATTGTTGGGGGATTATGGTTTGCTTGTTGAAACTAAAGTTGGAGTTTAAAGTATGTTACTTTTTGTTGCAGTATGCTACTTTGGTTGACACTTTAGTTTTGAGTAACGTTTGACAAATGGCAATGCGTTGCAGCAGCCACTCTCGCATCATACCCAGTTTGTTACATTTCCGTTCAGTTTCTGCATTCTCGTCCTCCACCTTTGAACCCAATGAATCCGTAGCAGCAAATGTAACAAAACCTTCACTTCCTTCACTTGAATCATCCGGTGACGCCGATGTGATTTCTCAAATGCTTATCCGACACCATAACCCATTTCACTCAATGGAATCGTCTCTGCAACTTAACGGAATCATGATTTCTCCACTTCTCGTCCATCAAACCCTGATTCGTCTAAAAAATATCTCCAAGATCTCCTTGGCTTTTTTCTCTTGGGCCAGAGATCAACCTCATTACTCTCATGACTCCACTGCATACAACCTCATGATTGACATATTAGGTAAAGTCAGACAATTTGATGCAGCTTGGCAATTGATTGTTGAAATGGACCAAAATGGTGTGAGCCCCACTTCCACAACGTTTTATGTCCTGATCCGTCGGCTCATATCTGCTGGTTTGACTAGGCAAGCTATCCGTGCATTTGATGATATGGGTTGTTTTGTGACAATTGATTCGGACCAACAACCCATTGATGACTTCTATTTTCTTTTCGATACGCTCTGTAAATATAGCTACCCGAAAGTCGCTACTGAGATGTTTAACAAATGGAAGAGCTGGAGATTTCAACCTGATGCAAAGATTTACACTATTATGATCTACGGATGGTGTAAAATAAACAAACCTAAGATGGCAGAAAGGTTTTTTAAAGAGATGTTGGATAGTGGGATCGAACCAAATGTGGTTACTTACAATGTTTTGTTGAATGGGATATGTCGGAGATCTAGTTTACATCCTGATGATCGATTTGAGAGGATAATTCAAGCTGCAGAGAATTTGCTTAATGAAATGCTTCAAAGAGGTATTGACCCGGACGTTACTAGTTATTCTATTGTGTTACATGTGTATAGTCGGGCACATAAGCCAGATCTTACACTTGAAAAGTTAAAGATTATGAAGGATAAAGGTATTCATCCATCATTGGCGTCATATACATCTGTCGTGAAATGTCTTTGTTCATGTGGACGACTTGTAGAAGCAGAAAAGTTGCTTGATGAAATGGTGGAAAATGGGGTTGTTCCGTCTGCTACAACTTATAATTGTTTCTTTAAAGAATATAGAGGTCGGAAAGATGTTGACAGTGCTTTAAACTTGTATAAAAAAATGAAAAATGATTCTGTTTCCTTACCCGACACCCACACATATAATATCCTTGTAGGGATGTTTATGAGATTGAATAAGTTCGATCTTGTTAAAGAGATTTGGGAGGATATGAAAGGTAGTGGGTCAGGACTGGATTTAGATTCATACACATTGTTGGTTCATGAACTGTGTGAAAAGAAAATGTGGAGAGAAGCTTGTGAGTATTTTGTTGAAATGATTGAAAAAGGGATTTTGCCTCAAAAAGTGACTTTTGAGACTCTGTATAGAGGCTTAATACAGTCTGATATGTTAAGGACATGGAGGAGATTGAAGAAAAAGCTTGATGATGAATCGATATCATTTTCTTCAGAGTACGAAAATTATCATATTAAACCTTACAAAAGGTGAACAAACTTAATAGTGTGAACTTGTAAGGCCTGAGGTGATGGAAGCATCTTTCTAGGGAAACTTCAGGTAACAAGTAGTGCAGCTCTCTCTTTTTATGGTTGTTCAATATGTGGAACATGGTTATATGTCCTCATATCCTTTTGTTTCTTTTGCAGATGCCAATAGAAGCAGTCTACAGAGATATGGAGCGAAATGGTTATTTGGATACATTTTGGGTGAATTTTACGAAGTTGGACCCTCTGAGTCAATTTCTGAAAGTTCACTCATTTGAGCCATTAGATGCAAAGTATGACCTGAATTGATCCATCGAATGATAAAAGGGTCAAAACAGTCACCATTTGCTTAGCCATAGTGGCACTTCACTCATGCGAAACACGTGCCCAACGACGAAGGTTAAGGTGATACGAGCATGGACTCCAAGCTCCTGGTATTGGGTATGAAACCTGCAAACTGCTTACCAGTTTATGACTTTGCAAGTTTAGTTTTACATTTGTTGGTTAGTATACTTTGTAATCAAACTTTTGTTAGTTATGATTATACTGTATTTTCAATTTGTAATCTTTTTCAATTTATAACTGAGATATTTTTTTATCTACTATATAATCATGTGTTATATAATTAGAATTTTATCAACAAAGTTTATGTAGGGGCCCACATGGTATAATTATATAAATATGTTGTGTTCCCAAAATTTCACAATGGTTGCCGTATGTGAAAGTGTATGCTCTTTATAATGTTTATATTTAATTAATTGAAGGTACAAATGGTTACATAAATTATGATTTTCCCAACTTTGGTAAATCAAAATAGATGTTAACAAAATTTCACATGATTTTTATGTTTACGCACGTGAATTTAAGTAAAGATTAATAGATTATACAAATATTTGTCACGATTTTTTATCTTTTATGAAAGAAGACCACAAAACATTATGCTACCAACATATAGGGCAAAAAAGGGAGTTCTCATTTGATAATGTTTATGAAATTAAGGAAGACAAAAATCTACATTTCCAAAATGTCTTGATGTTTTTTTGTTTTATAAATCTATCTGTGTTTGTTCGGCTTTGCCTCCAAACAGGAAATGAACAACAGCAGATGGAGTGGTCGAAAAGTGTCACCCAAATGGATACTCATTTTCAGCATCTTCAGTTTTGCATTTGGCATGTTCTTCACAAATAGGTCTTGGGTTCGAATCCCTTTGACCATGAATCTAAAACTGAATTTGTGATATCTTTGAGCCGATTTGTAACAAGGATGATGATTATTTTGTAGGGTGTTGGCTCCGGTTGATTTAGAAGGAAAGGTGATGCGTAGGCGAGAACGAAAAATCAAGATTGTTTCTGATGATTACATGACATACAAGGTTAGAATACTTAATAAAAAAACGCCTACATTATAACATTCTATATTCTTCATTATATCTTGTATTTATGAATATGTTGCGTCCTTAATGATGGATTTTGTTTCAGGATAATGATTTATTTGGAGTAATTCACAAATCAGATGAAGCTATCCGGTGATTAATTTCATAATTTGATACTATTACGTACACATCCTTCATGATATAAGTTGGTTTATTAATCTAATAGATCTAATAGTGAATGTAATTGATTATCCGAGGTCTATAAGATCACTTGGAAACTCAATCTCAAAGCTAAGAATGGAGCTTCCCATTGTAGAAAGTTTACATGAGAAAGTTAACCATGGCAATTTGGAACCAAACAAGACAGTTTCTGAAAAGGGCACGATAAAGAAAAAAGCATTTGCAGTTATTGGAATTAACACTGCTTTTAGTAGCAGAAGAAGGCGTGATTCGGTTAGAGAGACATGGATGCCTAGAGGTACATTTTAACTATAGTTGTTGACTTGTTTCCACATTATGAAAAACGTATATCAGCAGTGATATTGCTTTAAGAAATGCATTTGTTGTGGTACTTATACATACATGTTTTTAAACATAACTTGGATAACTTTTTTGATCTAATTTCTGTCCACCTCAAAGTGCATGTCTTGAAAATACTATTTTTGTGGCTGTTAATCAGATTATGTATGCCGAGACGCTAATACTGTGTAGTTTTTTGTTCTTGACTAGGTGAAAAGTTAATTCAGCTCGAGAAGGAAAAGGGTATCGTTGTCCGTTTTATAATTGGCCATAGGTGATTTCATCTTTTATACCTTTTTACTGCAAGTTTATGTTATGGAAATGCTACTTCTGATATGTCATGATGAAGGATGCAACACTTTCACGACACACATCTACCCCTCATGATCTTCTCTGAAATTCCAATTTTATGTAGTGTGACATCTAAAAGCATTTTAGATCGAGCCATTGACTCTGAGGAATCACAACATAAAGACTTTTTGAGGCTCGTAAGATTCTCTGTTCACCTGATTTTGATATCCCTTTAGCTTAAACTTGAAATTATCTGATGATACTATCACTGCAGAAACATGTTGAAGGGTATCATGAGTTAACTGCCAAAACAAGAACATTCTTTGCTACTGCATACGCTAACTGGGATGCACAATTCTACGTCAAAGTGGATGACGATGTTCATGTCAATTTGGGTATATACTCTCTCTGTCTCATGAAAGTTGCTAGTTTTATCTCGGATTTCTCATATTAACTTCAGTGTTCCTTCTTAAATGCCTTTTAAGCTAATATATCTTATATGCTTATTATCGTCATTATGCAGGCATGTTAGCTTCAACTCTTGACAGGCATCTAACAAAGCCCAGAGTCTACATAGGATGTATGAAATCTGGTCCTGTTCTTTCTCAAAAGTAAATCCAAAACTTCTCTCCTTTCAAATTTGCAACATGATACAATCTTATATATAATCTAAACTCTAATAAGGTGCTGAACCAAATGTGTTGAAATTTTTAACGAATTTGACTTTTGTGTTCCATAGGAACGTCAAATACCATGAGCCCGAATATTGGAAATTTGGAGAAGAAGGAAACAAATATTTTTGGCATGCAACCGGACAGATTTATGCTATTTCTAAAGATCTTGCTGCATACATCTCCAACAATCAGTGAGATTTATGCTATTTCAAAACTATTTGCTTTCAAATTTGATCAACAGTTTTTAAATCTTGTTCCATGCTAATTGCAAGAAAACCGTAGAGTAGTGTTGCTTCGCTAAAAAGTTTTGTTACCATTTTAAGATATTAATATAAAAATAGAAAAATCAGTGACAAACCAATTCGAGTGATGCAGGGCAATACTTCATAAGTATGCAAATGAAGATGTATCACTTGGTGCTTGGTTCATAGGTCTTGATGTCGAGCACATTGATGATCGAAACATGTGTTGTGGGACCCCTCCTGGTATGCGTTTTAAAGTTTTTTTTATTAGAATAGAGTTAACATTTGACTTTTATGTGTCAGAATCAAAGCTTGACTTCAAAAGTTTAAAATTTTTTTTTAGAGTGCGAGTGGAAAGCAGAAACAGGCAATGTGTGCATTGCATCATTTGATTGGAGCTGCAGTGGTATCTGCAAATCGGTAGAAAGAATCAAGGAAGTTCACAAAAAATGTGGTGAAAATCATGCAACCCTTTGGAATCGACCAACAATGAACATTTTATGAGTTCATAACCCCAAAAGATATGTTCCTCGAGCGACAACCATGGAGATCTCCGCAGTAGCTTATAACATCCGAATGCATGAAATGTTGCAGAAAGTGCCTCAAGAAAAAAAGTCAACTTCTATTTTCCAAGATACACAGCTCCTAACAAGTAAAACAATCTCTACCCTCAGAATGCTTAACATTTCTCTGTTTAGTTGTCATTATTTCCCTATTCATATAACATTTTTTCCACTAATTAACATACAATAAACTTTGATGTCTAAAGTCAAAATTGGACTTATCTTTGCAATAGCAATATCAGACATGTAACAATGAAGCCAGAAATTGCCCTTTTGTAGAAGAGCTTGAAACTTGAATGACTACATCTATAAAGTTTTATATGTTGCTGTTCAACTATATTTATAAAGTATGAATTCAGCATAACCGTTATTATCTTAGTGTCGAAACACTGTTTCGGACACCCATCTGGCATATGTAATTGTTCCCCTTAGGGATTACAAATATGTGTCATCTACGACCCACGAAATATGGGAAGTTATGACAACCCATAAAACAAAGATAAAAAAATCACTTAATGTGGGACCTGGATATTTCTTGTAGAGTTACAGAATAGCTAGCAAGTTTCTAGAAAACCTGTTGCAGCCCGAATCCTATGTAAAATGATTCGTCATATCTATTCGACATCAAAATGGTGAGGTTCAGCTACATGTTGCTTCTACAGCAAGTTTCTTCATCATACCAGGACAGAGTTCTGTCTTGAAATTCTTTTCAGTTAATTCCACTATGCACTCACTCTTATTCAAGCATAGCTGCATGAACATAATACATAAAAATATGTAAGATCCTAACACATTCATTCGCAAAAGGACTTGTGCTTGCAAAACCGACACCTTTTAAGTTCTTGGCCTACACACGGTTATGTAACCAACTTGATACTAACCGGCATCGGCACTTTTAGCATATGGGGACCAAAAACTCCAAATGGTTAAAGGTAATTGAAACAGGGATGGTTCTAAAACAAAAATACATCACTAACTGAAATGTAGAACTATATAGAACAAGAAAGGGATTACCTTTTGAACAAGAGATCTGGAGTCAGGATCATGGCAATCTCCTATGGCATATGACTGGCAAGTTCCGGTAGGAGTTCCATAACTAACAAACTTGAAAGCGGAAATGTAAGTGTTCATTGGGCATTTTAACTCCAAACTTGCTTTGTTTTTGTGCAAGTTGTTGGTAACAAAGGAGGGGTGATCTTCAGAAACATGAGCACAAAGAGCGGATAGTTTCCGTCTTAAGAACCTAATCTGAGTCGGGTCTCCACCTTTCTCTTCAAACATCACCAGAACGTTACCTGACGGCTTGAACCATGATCTTGGAACATGGTACCTAGGATGAACATATTAAAAGCACTAAATAAAATAAAAAAAGATTGAGAGACAACATTGAGATTATTTACAAACAACATCCACATGTAAGATTGAGGTGAAATGAACAAATTTAGCCCATTGAGGCCACATCAATATGACAATAAACAGTTGTAAAGTTTAAATATGTAAGTCTGCTTCTCGGATGAAAGGTCTGCTCTTTTGCTCAATAATTGCGTAAGATTAGCAGTGTTCTTGATGTATTTAAAGGACAAAGGGGAGATTTTTACCATCTTTGTGTTGGTTCTCCACACCCTGTATTGCATTTATCGGGGTTGAATTTGCCTCTATAGTCACATGCTTTAACACACTTGTCAGTTGGAGCCTTTCTGGGCCAATACCTTCCAATTTGCTCCCCATTTAGCCATGCCAAGCCTTTTCCCATGTGAACCATGTCAAGAGCAACAGGCTCATTTCCTGGTGGAGCATCCACAATAGCCTACATGATTAAATAATTTGTCATCCAATTTTTAAGACAGTATTTTGGAAACAAAAAGGGCCTGAAAAAGCAGTCAGAAGTGGCAAATGAATGCAATTTCATGCATTTTTCCTGCAGTCTCCTTGAGTTGCATACCTTGTACCATGTCAATGGCTGATTTTTAGGTGGCTCGGAAACTGACTTCCATTTTACATTATTTAAAGCATCAGCATTATACAGGCTAAGATGCTCGCCTTCTAACCCAATCTGCAAAACCCAGATAGAAAAAGAAACTTTTTATTTGGGGAAAAAGAGAACTTCCAATGCTCAAACTTGACATAATAGATTATTCATGTTTTTTTATCTCTTAAAAGTTCATAATCAAATGGAAATTTGCTACTCTTCTTTAATTGTTACCTAATTTTTGAAACATATAATAGAATAACTGTTACATTGGAGGTGCAACCTCCTAATAATTTGACCGTCAAAAGTCAAATGTTAGCGTAAAGAAGTGTACCTTGTAGGTCCATGTGGTGTTTGATAGGTCCACGGTTCCATCCTTCAAACCTTTGAACTTCACACTGGTTAATCCAGCTCCAACCCATTCATAAAATGATCCCGCGTTCTATTGAACAGTGCACACGATGACATTTGTATTTCTTTTCAAATCATATCAACAAAACCGACAAAAATAGGTAAACGAAATGAGCTACTTACTTGAAGGCCGACAGTCATGCTCAAAATAGCAATTTCATTCTTCCCAGCCTTCAAAGAAACAGGACTCGTAAAATTAAAGGGTGAAACAGTACCGTTTCCAGATGCACTGGCTGAGAATGACCAAGCAAGAGAAGAATTACTGGATGGTATAACTAAGAATCTAATAAGCAAAAAAGGAAAGCCAAATCATATTCTTGCATAAAATATTTGACTTTTGAATAATGTATTTTGAGGACACAACCTTGAAGTATGCCATTGACAAAGAAATGAAGAGCATGTCCCTTAGACTCAATGAATAGCCTTGGTTTGTTTCCGTTCTTCAAAAATTCTTCATTCTTGTCAACAAATAAACTGCAAAAGAGATGTTAAGCACTTGGAAGTTTGACTATGATTGGTCAAAGGCCTTCTAAGTGCCTTCAAAATAGGGAAAAAATATGCTATTAACAGTTTTTATATCGGAGACAAACCTAGTTGTATGCCAAAGATAGTCAGTGGTGTCTTTTGTGGTATTAATATGATCCACAAAGCCACTGCGAGTGAAATCAGCTTCTCCCCAAATGCCGGCTTTCTCAACATATATTTCCCAACCGCCTGCTTTCAAGTCTTTATGTGGGGAAGATGTTGAAGGTTGCAATTGCTCTGGTACCATGTCAATAGTAGCAATTTGAGATACGACCTATTTGAAAAAATCTATAATGTTAGCATTGATTCTTAAGGTCAAACAAACTAAATTTCAGATCCGAAAATTGAGTACCACCGTCATTCCTTATAAAGAATTTTTATACACTTCAACATAGTCATAAGTCACATCTCTAGAACCTTAAAACAATAACTTGCTATATCAGATCCGAAATTTCAAACTTTTATGTTCACAAAGCAGGTTTGACACTTAAAAGTCAACCATTGACTCATCGGTCTTTACTGAAATTAAAATAGGACAACATGAAACAATTTATAAAGAAGTTACCTTCGCGGTATTGAAGACTACATTTTTGCAGTCGGGAAGAATGCTAACTGACCATGCTGGTAGTGTATATGAAACATTCCGAAATTGTACTGTTTTCTCATTTTTGTCATCTAAGTTAGCAATAAAGGCAGCACAACTTCCTGACTCATCTTCATACACATCAGCCTATAGAAGAAACACACCCGGCACATTAAAGATGCTAGAACACAAAGAACTTACTCGTGAACAAATTCAAGATTAAGCAGTACACCATCTTAACGAAAAAGTATTCCCTCCATTCCATAACTGTTCTATAGTTTAAGTCACATCTAAATGACCCATTTAACAATTTCAGAAAGACGTGAATCTTGTGGATTTAAGTCAGCATTCAGTAACATGAAGTATTAATAAAGCATTAGATGAATACTGAATACTCACCTCTTGTTGGGAACCAAGATGAACCAAGGTTGGTTTGTTGTTCAACAATGCATGTTCACATAATTTTATAGCTCGATGTAGCTCCTTAAGGTGCCCCCATTTTGGGAACCTCGGTAACCCTACAACGCATCCAAGTAAATACTTAGAGATCAATCAGAAATTAAAATAGAAGAAAACTTGTTTCAAGGTCAAAGTCAAAGAATAAAGCTCAAAAAGTCAAAGAATAGAATTCATGTTACTATAGAAAACGGGATGGTGATAAAATGTAGAAATTGTACATACAATCAATATAAAAATTTGAATTCAAGGTTGATATTCAAAGTCAAAGAATAGAGTTCTTGTTACTATATTAAAGAAGAGTTCAATAAAAAGTCCACTGTACTAACCATATTCATCAATTGGTGCATCATAATCGTAACTTGTAGTAATAAACGGCCCACCAGAAGTGCGTCCGAAATTCGTCCCACCATGATACTAAGCTCAGCATGAAAGACGCAGTCAAATTCAAAGATCATATGCATAGTACAGAAGTTGACATTGCATTTTTTAATGAACAAACCGCAAAGATAGATACCATATAATAATTATGTACACTTCCTCCTTTTTGGAAAAATCGAGCAACAGCATAAGCAACATCTTCAGCGGGGCGATGTGGATCTCTGCCTCCAAATGTCTTAAACCTGTCCCGCCATAACAACATTACCAAGGGCTAATGAGCAAAACTAAAATTTCATGAAAAGTAATGTGAAACTATAGAGTGTGTACCATCCTGGCCAATTCTCTGTCCAGATCTTGGGCATCGTTGGGTAGCTTGGCTTAAAATCATCACAGTAAAATGAATTGCAAGTATTGATCTGCACAGATTACAAAGTATGCATTTTAGTTGTAAGGTCATGACTTATATCTGGGTAACAGGTCATATGCATAAGTCCCATTTTTCTGGGGTCATTACTAGTATCACTTATCAGGTCATTTACCACTGGATCTGGAGCATCCCATTGCTGACACATTATCCATGGAACACCTGTATTTTGAGAAAGAGCCATTTTAGCTGCCCATTGTGTATATGCTTTGCCACCTTCGCCATATGCAGTTTCATAGTATCCATACTCGTTTTCCACCTATAATAAGCCAAAAGTCATCCGAAAGAAAAGGTTAGTTTTAGTATAAAATAACTTGTATGAATGTTGCAGATAAATATACATCCAACAGTCTAACTATGCGGTATGCCTTTTCTAAGTAAACAAAACAGCGTTACTCAAAACTTTCTGCTCTTCAAAAACCATTATTGAAGATGCTCAAGTTGTTTAACTTTGATCCATACTCGCCTGTGATAAGATGATGGGACCTCCTTGTGATGCAAAAAACTTCTCTTTCTTCATCATATTCACAATGAGAGTTGTGAAGTTCTGCATATAATGCTGCATTTTCCAACAACAAAACACATTATAACTGCAAAAGATAAGAAATTTTGGTATTTTAAAAAAATTTGGATGAGCACATTTCAGTATTGTGAGTTGAAGAATTAGAATCATAGGATTAGTTGACGAAAGTTTATGGATAGTACGGTAAATTTAATGTATCTCAATAATCAATTTCTCGTGAAACTTGGAAGGTAAGATTGACCAATTTCACACCTTGAAAGGTTCATTATCGGTTCTGAAGACGGTCCCAGGCACATAATGCAACCAAACAGGTATACCACTGCATAGTTTACAGTAACTTGTTAAAAGTTTGTAACAAATATAACCTTTAAAGCATAAAATTCACAATCTTGAAATTAGTTGATATAAATGAATTTTGTCGACTGTACTGACCCAAAATTCCATTCTGCAGCAACAAATGGCCCAATCCGAAGAATCAGAAGCATACCAGCATCCTGAACTATCTTCACAAATTTGGGTAAATCATACCTTCCACCAAAATAGTACTGAGAAATTCCCATAAAGAAAACAGAAAAACCAGTAATCAGTCACCACACGGATATTTGAGCAAGTGATTTTGACTTCTTGAAATTTTTTTAGCTCATCTGCAACAAAGGAAAGTCTAAAATGCCACTCACATTGCCTGGTGATGGTTCATGCCCATTCCAAAATACATAGGTTTCAATCACATCTACACCTCCTTCTTTTGCAGCTTTTACCAATCCAGGCCACATCTATCACAATAATTTGTATACTTATATGTTCAGTATTGAAAGTATATCCAAATTACAAGGAATCGTGCCGTTCAAAAAAAAAAAAAAAAGAAGGGAGCGTGTAAATTTTTGCATATACAGGGAGATACTTGACCCTTATGAAAACAATCCAACAAAAGAACATCAGATTAAAGAAACCATAAGCCGGTAGTTTCCTTTTTCACCCATACTGTCAAGTAAATTTGTTAACTTCCTAGATATTGCAACATTTGACTGGCCATAAATTTCTATACAAGTGTTTGAGAATTAGTCAAATGTTGTATTGTATGACTCATATATCCTCCCTAAATAAACGAGTAGCTTGAAGATCTAGTTAACGAAAACTAATAAGCTTTTAATCATAACTGTACAAAAATATGTCATGTATAGTTCGATTGAAATGCAAAAATAATCGACTTCCTCGGTAACAAACTAAATTTACTCAATTTCCATACACAAAATAAACATAGGAACATTTATATATGTTAACCGCCTCCAAGGTGGCCTAGAGGTAAAGCCACCCATAGATCTCATCAGAGATCCGGATTCGAGCCTCCATGTGTAAACAACATCTTAAAATAGTCAGGGAAGTGTCCGGAAAGGGCTACGGAAATATCGGTTAGGCTGCATAAATCATAGCCTATGGCTCAACTCTCCCGAAGTCTACAGAACAGGGATCCTTCTCCATTTACCGGTTTTATAAGATAAATGTTATCAATAAAACCCCTCAATTCTTAGAAATCAACTTTTTGTAACAACTAGCATTATGGTTAATATGTTCACTTTCCCTAAATAGCCAACACAATTACACACAATATACATCAAACCATTTGACCAACTCCCTTACTTCCCACTATTCCCTCACAATATAGTTTCATAATTCTTTTACAAACACATATTATCAAATTACTTAATATGGTAACTTTAAAGATACTAACATTTTAGCTAAAATAACCATATATGCAGCAACATTACCCAAATTTCGTAAAGTAAGCAACTTAGAGAGTCTGCTTTCATAAAGACATCCGACAAAGTAAAATAAGCAAATATATCTAATAAAAAAAAATGGAAGTCTTACAGCAGGAACACTTCTAGGATAGTGAATAGCAGCTGAAATAAGAAGCTTTCTTTCACCATTAATAATGAGTGACCTGCTATCATATGTCACATTGTTAGCTGCTGCTGCTGCTGCTGTATATGACAAAATGTACAACCCTACAAAGCACCAACACAACAACAGAGTACAACCAACTGAAGCCATTGAAGAAGAAGAAGAAGAAAGAAGAAAAAAGCTTCAATCTTTTTCTCCTATTTTGCAGAAAGCTTGCACCTTTTTATATGGGTTTTTATGGGATCAAAAGATTTGTTACAATTATTTAACACCCACATGAAAATGTCTATCTTTTTTTAATTTTTAATATTGTTTCTGTTTTGCCCATGATATTTTTTTTGTTTGCGCATAAATGATAAACCGAAATAAAATATATTGACTAAAGTTTTTCGTTTAACTGGATTATTTAATTCTTTGCGACATTAAAATAAAGCGCACTTTTAATACTAAACATATAATAGTTTAAAGTATAGTAAATATACCATCAATAATTTTTTTTTTAAAAGTATTGATTATTTATTCGCAATAGAATATCTATCTTAAGTTTTCATAATCAGGTATGCAGAGAGCCCCTCATCCTCAATACCTAGTAGAGGAGAAACTCCCAATTAAACCATCCGAAAGCACAACATTTAATTGGGATAAAATTTTAACTTTTATACAGGACACAAACATGCTTCATTCGAAGACTTTATTATGAAATTCTTTCAAATATCTTTCCATGTCTTAATCAGTTAAATTCGAGACTTCCAGCATATAAAGCTATACTCAACCATTTATCTATACACTTTCAATAATCTAGGATAGTAAAAATTCTAATCAACTCCAAAATCTGAACAATATAAATATATACATTATTATAAAGCAGAATTAATAAAGAAATACTCCGTATATTTTTTGGATGGGGTATTGATACCACGTGTGATGATATGAGAAGGCAATAAAACTGTGGGACCAGCTATGGAGACCAACAGGCAGTCAAATTTAATGTACATTTCGTGTATGCATTTGGTGTGTGAGAAGAAACAAAAGAAAATCAAAAATGAAAGATATTTGGGGGGTATTCTTGGACATTGAAGCAAGTGGCTGAGTAAGATACAGAAAGATTACATAAAAAAACAGCTCATTTGTGTGTTGGGGGGGTCTGAGATTGAATATTGATGACGGTGGTCGTCAGAGATTCGTTGCTCATTCGAGGGAAAGATTTGGCTAAAGAGTAATTTTATATTGTTGTGTAATTGACTATTTGTGACTAAGAAATCATATAAAACCATTTTTTTGAACCACGTTAAATGTGACTGTTATTGATCGTTTATCATTCGTGATATGATAATTGACGATAACTGAAATCCCTATGTCTAGTAACTATACGATGGATGTATTTACTCTTAAAGACATACTATAGGTTTTCCCATTAAATGATTGAAACTACAGGGACTTATATTGCATATACTAAACACCAGGGACTAAAATGTAAATGCTCTCTCTATAAATAGAGAGTCATTTCCAACCATTTTAGGTCTAATCTTAATCTCCTTATTGTGTGTGCATTTTCTCTCCCTAATTCTCAATCCCATCATCAAACGATCATTTTGTTTTGAAAACCTGACATCAATGGCAATCATTCTTGCTCTCACAGGGTCCTCTGGATTGTCAGGTACACATTATTATTATTATCATATTTTCATTATATTTACATACAAATCATATTATTTCCAACAACCATATCATCCGGTTAACAAGTTACCAATCCAGTTTATCATATTTTTGACATAGTTATTATTTGAAACGTGAAATTGGTATTTTCTATTTATCATATCTAACATGGACAATATCGATCCGTAAATTTCAAAAACATGGTATCGATCCAGCTTATAGTTTTTACCTGGAATCAATTTCTGGTATTAAAATCGGGATGATATCGAGATAGAACCTAGACTTGAGAAATTATGTTTATCTATAAAAAAAAAATTTCTCTATTTGATTAAAAGATTATAAAATTTTAAACCAACTTTATCTAACTAACTCACTTGAATCATTTGTTTGTCTTTTAATGCATCAAGCGGAGTTATACTGTCTAAAGCCCTGATACCTTTCCTTAGCAAAGTTATAGTTTTCTTCATTAGATGTTTAAATGAATATCTGCTCGTTGAAAAAATAATCTAGCGCAAACTTGGTTAAAACGAATAAAATGTTCATGAATAATTAACAAATTTAAAAAAACCGTTATCAACTTTGGTGCGTATACATCATTTTATTTCTTGAACAGGACTTGTACACTAGCAAAATATGTCAACGGATCAATATCAAGAAACATTAAAATCCCGGACGGCCAAAAATTAATAAAGCAAATTAGACATGTAAGTTGTGGTTTTATACACATCCTCGCGAGATTCTAAGAAAAAGCCCATAAATCATTTCATGACCCATTAAGACCTAATGACTTGTATATTAAGTTGAACTGCTTGACACTTAAAACACTTGTGATATTCATATCCCAAACAAGATATGCAAAATATATAGTATTGAAAATCCAAGTCAACATTCAAAATCACTGGAGTGTCTACCACAGTACCTTGGCGACATACTTGACATACAAAATGTAACTATACATGTTACGTACCGTTCAAAATAAACAATCCCATCTAAGTGTGTAGACATACAACAAAAGCCATACATATCACTTCAGAAAAGAACTCTGAATACATACACCATGTTATATTTTCACCATCTACCATTTCTGTCACTCTGAGAATCGTTCTTTGATTGTGCGTCAGCCCAATGATTCAACACATGGTTATTCTTAGAGTCTGAACTTGTCCGAGCCGACCAAAACTGACCATTTGTATTACGAATCCTTGCAGGATAATTAGTGTTCTTGTGATTCCGGGAACCTCTCCCATGGGTATTCCACCAAGACTGGTTTCCAATCGGCTCTTTTGTTGGCAAACTTGCAGTATCATGACATGAAACACCCTTGGTGCTTTCTGTTATAACATTGGGAAACCACTTCCTAAATCAGAAAGAAGGGAATTCTTTTAGTTCCTTTTGTATATCCAGATTATACGGCCCAATTCATATAAGAGTTTTATTAACAAACCTTTGGTTCCGGCTGCGGGGAATATTATGCCATAGCTGCCTCTCCTCGATGTCAGATTCATTTATAACCTATTTGATCAGAAATCCCAAAATCTCCATCAGCGGCATGACAATTAAACGACACTTGTAAAGCATGTATATCCACTTGAACAAGATCAATTTACATAATGTCAAAACATGCGCAAGATTCAAGGTTTGTTTTATTGGTGATAATTCGTACACCACCAAACATGCTTTAAGGTGTTATATTGTATAATGATAGATATAAAACATGTTTGGTGTACGGCTAAAAAATCTTCCTTCTTTTTTAGTTCATTATAGAATGATGAGCCAATGACCCAAGATACATACTTTTTCGGGAATGGTTGCTCCCTCCAGCACATGAGGGATATGAACACAAATGCATGGCAAATTATAATATACACACCTGCAGGTTCAACATACGGTTATAAAAAACAGCAGAACTATATCATAACTGATGAATACTGAAACGGGATAGGAATCATTTTTCTTACAGAACATCAAGATCATTTGCAAGTCCACAATTGCGGTCGTTCTGTGACTCTAGCTTAGGAAAAACAAACCCATTTATGTCTCCACTGAAAGAAAAACAAAGTTAACACAATACATTAGGATACAAAATCACAGGCCAGAGCTAGTTAAATTTGAACAACAAACATACCTTAGTCCTGTATCAATCTTGATTGAGCCAATATCATTTAAAGTTGAGATAATTTGTGAAGCTAGTTTGTCAGAAGAATGCACAAATAGTTGATCCCTATTAACCACATTTCTTTTAGCATCCTTCTCCTAAATATAAAGAAGATGTTATTTAACTAATGTCATTTTGATTCTTGCTTATACAGATAAGGATTAAAAATTGTTCATCTTACACTTAGTTCGCACTCAATCTTCTTCGTTGCAGAAAGAAGACGCTCCTCATCAATAAAAGGAAGCTTGCAGATACCCTTCATTGATAAATAGTAGAAGAGATGAGGTTTATAGCTCAAAGCAAACATGCATCTAAAAGAAAGCCATAGTTGCTTTAATTTTATAAATCAGTTTGCATCTAAAAGAGATGAGGTTTAAACTGATTTACCCCTAACCTGCCAAAGAAATCTTCTTCCATCTGTATCAATATCGAAATCTGAGTAGAAATGACATGGAAAGAACCCGATTAATTGTGTACTTAAAGATAATTAAAAAACACCGCATAAAAATAATGGATTGTGCAAGCATATTAAAAGTACATAACATTTCACTTTTCTCCACTTGTTAATCTGTAAGACTCTTTCGCTTGTAAATGTGCAGAGTGTGTAAATGTAGACCGTGCAAAACTTACATGCCTGAGAATTATAAACTCCTCAAAAGATAAACACATCTACGATGAGTTTTCTATAGATTAAAAAGCATGGAACTTTAATCATTTTTATTAGATTTGGAGCATTTTGTCATGGCGCATGTGTTGATGCATCATGCATGTGTGAAGTCATGTACTTCTTATCCACACCTTTATATTGTTGTAGTGGATGTAGCATAGATGTTAAAGATCAAAACTCACCGGATGGATAGAATTCATGAATACTTGAGCCCTCATCAGTCATCAAATATTGATACGGAAGTGGAAGTGTGTGGACGCTACATAAACGCATTCAATAAAACTATGAAGAAAACAAATCTAGCAGAAATCATATTTCTGAAAAGAAATCCTGGAGCTTACTTCATTGGGGGGAGGACGGCCATCAGCTGATCAAATGGTTTTAATGGCAATCCTTTCTGAAAAATCACTTCTGTTCTTGAAAGACCTTCAAAATCTGATGCAAAAGGAGCATAATGGTATGGAAAATACCTGTTGTATATGATATCCAAAGTTATTGATTGGTTAAAATTGACCCAAGAACATGAAAATGTATACTTTAAGATGATACCAGATGAAAGCCTCACCAGGTCCATGATGGAACGCCCCAGAAGTAATAGATAAGAACCCAGCATAGCCCTTCGGTGTACTTTTCCACCTACAGATAAGAAAAACAAAAAGGTTCACCACAGAGACATTTTATTCACTTCCGCATATATGGGGTTATATCTCAAATGTGAAGAAATGCAGAATATTTGCAGGGACGTAGATGGAAAAAAGTATATATATTAAATGGTTGAAACTGCATATATACATACCAATTTCTTTCTCATATTTTCAATATCTTCTTCCGTCTTGGTATAAAACTTGTATTCATAATACCGTTCTCTCCATCCAGGGGAACCAAATTTCACCTAACAAAATTGAATTTACATGGGAGTGAGTCGTGGTAGACTACAAAAGAGAACCAAAATTCACTAAACCTTTCCATCCAGAAATTGCACTGTTTGAAAGAATAATCTGTACCATATCTGTAGCATGCCGATTCTTAAACAAATCAGAAACTTCAAGACTGTAAGCTTTCAATTGCTCCTTTAAAAATTGTGTTCTTTAGGATCTAAACAAGAGCATAATAGAATAGATCATGTAACTAAATCTGTAGGCTTAACAATTAGAATGACAAATATCAGAGATAAAGAAAGCATTTTACGTCTTGATCAAGAGATCTGTTGCTGTATGGGGAATCATTGTGAGCGTTTTGATTGCAAGTACTTCTAATTCTAGTAGAAAACACATCTTCTCTATTTTTCCTCTGGTCGGAAGATAAGTTCAAAAATAAAAAAAGAAAATGTCAGAACACGCAAGCTAAATTTATCTGCGTGTTATAATGTTTTATAAATATCTTATGACAGATGTAACGTTTTATGATACTACATCGTAAAGGGTAACTTTTAAATTATATCATCACTACCATGGTCATAAATTACATTCCACATGTTACCTATTAACAAAGTACCATCATTCATGTCATCAAACTTTAGTTAATGAAGTAGGCCAGATAAGATGTATGTCAATGATTTAATTAGATATTGACCTCGATTTCCAAAAGTGCTTGTCTCAATCGACTCTCACAAATTTCCGATCTTTTCTTGAAAATTTTATCTTCATATGATCCAAGTGCATGGATGAACTTTTCCACCCTTTCTAAGTTGATGTAACCTTTCCTATCATCAAACTGTTTCCATAAAATAAATTCAGCAAATAAGCAGAAGCTTATAATATTTCCTTCTAAAGGACGATATTATATTTATTCAGCAAATAAGCAGAAGCTTATAATACCATACTTAACAAAAAGTCACACTTTTAACCACAGAAAATACCAGGTTAGACCTTTGTGAAGGTGAGAAATATAATATCGCTATATAAATCAGAAATTAATTCAGGCACTTTAGAAGGAAAAAAAGGGCACTTTTACAGTCACATAATAAGACATAATTTTATCTAAGTTGCAAACTAACCTTTTGCATATCCACAAGATGGCCTCCAAGGTTCTTGAATTCGTCCTTGTATACATGAATAACCAAATCTAAAGGACTCTGACCAACAATCATTTTGAATCTAAAATTAGTTTCAACTCACAAAATCTGCAACGATTGTTAATTACGTTACAAGGACATTTACGTCATTCACTTCATTGATTATTGCCAAGCAAAATATCATCTCTATTTACATAGTATCACAAATTCGTACAACAGGTCAATAGGGTACATCTAACTAGTTAAAAACATATGGCAATCAAACCTCATAAACTTCCAAGGTAGGCATAGGGGGAAGAAAATCATTTCCAGCAAAAAAGCATATGAAGATAAAATCATCAATCATACGTTCAATATTAAAATCAATGCCTCTGGTAGAGTTGATATTTTCAGATCCAGCTGCAGATACTCAGTATCCAAATATGAAGAAACTGCAATAATAACAAATACTGCTAATTAATTTTAGAAAAGCAAGATTTTAGCAACGTGCAGGCTTTTATGTTCCATAGTTTACCTGGAAAGGTTTCTTTCCCAATAGCTTCCACTTGCTAATAGTAGAAATGTCAAGGCTGTTCATCTGCATCTCTGTTTCCTTTAAATCTTGGTGAAGATCAAACTAAGCGAAAGCAAAGATAGGGGAAAAAAAAGTTCAGCCAGTAACAAAAGAGAACTAAAATGCATGATAGCAAACGTGTACAGAACATATTTTGTGAAGTGATTAGATAACTATGGTTTACTTTAGTGGTTATTATGGTAATTATTTTCCAGGTGAAGTTACAATATTAGCACCTCCCAAAAAGTCATATGGTCGTTGAGAAACTTATAATTACCTAAGTGGGTAGCTTTACAAAGTAAGTACTAGTCTAAGACCTTAGCCCGAGTTAAAATACCCTCCAAACTTCAGTACCTTGGTTTTACTTGTTTGTGTATTATCTTCAACATCAAAGTTCTGCAGACATGAAGCTTAAATTAGGCTCATCGGAAAATGTAAGTAGCTAGCATGAGCAATTCTACAAGGATTGAAGTTTTAACCTCCCGCAGAATTGAAAAATGAATTTCATGTGTAGTGAGCGCCAGCATAATAAGATCTGCATCCTGCAGATGAGAATACAGAATTCAAGGTTTATCTTATGTAATCATATAATGCTTGCCCCTTCCATTCCTAGCACCTTGCTTCAGGGACATATTATAGAAATAACCATTCAAAAGAACAAGAACATACATTATATATATTGAGAGAGTGCAAATAACCTCAATCAACATAGATAAAATGGATTTGGACCATTGTTCAGTACACAGACAAGTCGAAAATTAGCCTCAAACTACCTCTGACCTCAAACAAACAGATAACCAAAATGACCAACTCACACACACTAAAAACAATATGGTAAGGAAGAGGCTAACTTCAGTCGGTCAAAAACTTATTCTAACCAAGGGGTAGTATGGTTTGGCCTAACCATCTGACCCCAGATCTGGTTTGAGCTTTGAATTTTTTTTTGCCAAAACGCAACAAATTCATCTAGATAGTCTTCCAAATTTATACACTTGACTTGTGACATTCCCTTACGCTTTATTTCTATTTCTAACCTATACTTGACATTAGACTATAGGTACCGAGTACTAATATTACCAGACCATACAAGACATGGCTTGTATTCGGATTGTAGCCTGGACAAGTGCGTTGAGTCCTTATGAAAGACATGATTTTATGCTCTCCCTCACCAGGAACACTAGCATCGGACAAAATAACCTACATATGAATGAGCATTTGGTCATGCACACGTTCCGAAAGTTTTGATTTTACAATTTCTGCAGTACAACAAAATATGCATGACAAACCTTTAAGCATTTCCATGCAGGATGGTTTGCTATTCGCAGACGAATGTAAGTTTGGAGCTGCTTAGATAACTCGTACATAAACTCTGTGCCAGGAGTTATCACATTTGAATCAGACACTTCTGTTTCATGTTTTGGAAGCAGATCTCTACCTTCGATTTTGTATTTCATACGCAATCTATCTTCTTCCTTCTCCTGGACACATTTCATTCCAATTAAATAAAATAATGTAAAAAGAAGTGAACTCCAGCATGCAGTTGTAATCTTCATATATTAGAATCTTTGACCAGTTTCAACTCAAGTGTTTAAAAAGAAGATACTATCCCAAGTAATGAATAATACACAACATTTTAGCATATTTTTTATACTTCACATTGTTTGTAAAATTGTGAAACGCCTTAAAACAATATCAAGCATATTAAACGGAATATGCAGAAATGTGGTTCCGGTTGTTGATGAATGGTATTCTTAACTAGATACGAGTCTTACGAATATATAATATTTCACACATAGAGCTATTACAAATTAAAAATGCTTAGTTGTCAATGTATTCAAAATTCTGAATTTAACTTAAATTAACAAAAATTGGTTATTTGAGTTAAAATTTGAAAAGCTTGAATTTCTAAATCTAAATGTCAATAATTTAAGAGAGGTAGAAGGGTACCCATGCGATTTGGCGGTATAATGGTGGACCTGGTGGTGATGGTGACGGGTCGGCTGTGGTGATGTAATACGGCGGTTGTGGCGGCGAAGATTGGTGGCGGTGTCAGTGGGGCGCCCGGCGGACGCCGATGATGGACGGTGGTGGTGTTGATGTGTGTATGTGTGAGAAAAAGAGACGTAATTATGCGTTTGATGTGTTATGGGTGATTAGGGTTATTTTGGGAATATTTAAAAATAATAATAATTTGCTTAAAATGAGGGGATAGCTTGTTTTAACAGGAGTAAGTAAAGATAACAAATCATTTTTAAAGGTTTGAATGTGAGAAATTCTATATATGGATGTTTGAAAACTTTGTTAGTTTTAGCAATCATTGATTTCCAAGATCTGGATAATCATTTCCCATTTTCTTATCATTTATTATGCCATGAACTTTATTGATCTATGATAGAACTTGTCATGCTAAATTGATTGTTAGTTCGCATATATTAAATTATGACCATAGATGAATTCGTTAGAGATCAACACTTCAAACAAACTTTAGTACTCCCTAGTCTATACGATTACTAGACTATCCACAATGGGGATGCTTGTGGGAAATCCATGGTGAGGTGGAGAATGTTTTTAAGATAAGTGTTGTTGTGAGTGATGACATGGAGGGTGTCCATACATGAGTGTTTGTAGGGAAGGATTATATAGGATAAATAGAGAGAGGGTGTTTGTATGTGTATGTATAATAATTGTGTATATATTACTCCGTAATTGGATATTGAAGAAGGATGATAGGATGTTCATAGGAAAGACAACCTGAACCGATGCGGACAGTCTAATTGTTTTATTAAACACATTATGCAGTTTAATTGAAAGTACCAATGTACCATATAACTTGTTTTTTTATTTTTACTAGGCACGGATACTATTTCATGCACTAACAGTAGTAGTACTGTATAACGATTATAAAGAGTTGCCGGAAAAGATTAAAAAAATAATAATATATAAACGTACGAGGATCTCACGGTCTTTTGCATTTCTATATCTTCTACTTCTTTGCTGATTTAGTTTAGCTCGTGGTGCAACCCCATCTACACACACAAAGTTAACTACCATTATGATCAGCGAATACTCACAATATAATATAATATACATATAGATAGAATATTTAATTAAATCATGACTTGCTATATATACGTACCAATAGCCATATACAAAAGCTTTCTTGGCCTTACAGTATTCATAATCTGGTCTACGTAGTCAAATATATTGTTGTAGACTTCCTCATATGTTACTGGACTGTTCAACTATAATCAAACAAAAAATTAAAAGAAAACAAAAAACAACTGTATTAATTAGTTTCAAAAAACAAATTATGAAATAAACAAGTAAGATGAAAAAACATAAATATATAAAATAAGTATGCATATGTACATATTGAAGAACATTGTGATGATCAGGATGAAAACAAGGATGAATGATGCCATTCATGTCTAGATAAAGGTTATCAAACTCAATCCCTTTTGGGTCGTATTCTTCTTCATCAGTAGTACTCTTCACAACTATCTTTGGGTACTTGCTCACTAGCCACTTGTAAAAAGTCTTCACACCCATAATGTCGATATTTGATCTATCTTAATTAATAGTGTATGCATATGCACTTATATAGAAAGAGAGTGAGTGGTAGAAAGAAGATAAATTAAGAGATCAAAAAATTATTAAAGGCAGGTTAATTAATTGAAGTGATGGTTTGTGACGGATGGTGCCTCACTGCATGTTTTTGGGTTCCCAAAGTACAGTATTGTACTAGCTAGTATGATTGCATTTTTATCTTCTCTTTTATACCATACCAATTTCTTGGGTTCCCAAAGAATAGTTAGCAACTTATCTGTACATAAAAGTGAGTATGAGGCTGTTATGTATTTAATTTGGGTGAAAAACTTTCTATATACTACGAGTAATATTTTATTATTTTGAACAAATATTTGGTCTTCCATGATTTTTATGGTTTAAAAAAAGATATGCGTGAAATTTTTCACCCAACTTAGGTGTCTAACAGTCTCATATTCTCTTCTCCCATTATAATATTATCAACCTCCTAGTTTTAAAAAGTGTTAGCAATAATAAAATGTAAAAGTATTAAATTACCCTTAATAAATACTCATTATGAAAAGTTTTCGTAAATTATCAAATTTGCCCTTAATGAATTAATTTACGCTCTAAACTCTTATTTTAATAATTAATACTTTATGGCTTTATCTAATACGGAGTACTATCTTATAAAGCATTTTGTCATTTTTTTTAAGAAAAAATGATTTGAACCACCAAAATACCTTTATTCTTTATTACTAATTTAAACATCTTTACCTAATATACTTATAATAACCTTAAATCTTAATCACTCATTTTTTTCTCTCTCATCAAATTTCAACCATTCATTTTTTTTCTCTCATTTATAAATTATTTTATTCTTTTAATTCATTCAAAATTTTTTATCTCAAAAAGCGTATATCGATAAATTATAAAAGTTGTATGGGTGTTCTTAAAATTTCATGCTCTTTCATTAGAGATGTCATTCGATATACTTTCGATGAATTTTTAAATCTGAGGTCGGAGCCCGTACGGCTAAGGCATTTGACTATCATAATCTATGACTTGACCACCATCTCACCGCCGCAACGCGCGGGCACCATTTCTAATCTTCTAAAATATTTGACTATCACCTTTGCATTAACCTACACCACTTGACACCGCCACCACTAATAATACCGTCACCGATACCACTAAAACGTCATTCTCATCGCTGTCGCCGCATTGCGTGGGTATCGTGCTAATTAATACTAACTTATTATGATTGCACTGTAGATGTTTATTTTTCTTTTTTCTTTTTTTAAATTGACGCAAGGAGTCTCGGGTACTACTCGACAACCCAACTATGCACTGTAGATGTTTGTTTTTCCTTTTTCTTTCTAAAACACACTTAAAACTGTCTCCATTATCGTTACTCGGGTGCTACTAGACAACCCAACTATTCTATAGTTACATAGTCACCAATCTATTACACTATGTCATTGTGTTTATGTTTTCGAATAATATTTAAGGAAAGAAAAACGGAATATAAAAAACTATTAAACAAGTTTTTTTTTTTCTCTAATCTCTTTTCTGAAAATAAGGAAATAAAAAAATTAAAGAAAAAACAAGTTGTTTTTTTAACTTGTTTTCCTGTAAAATAAACAAAATTGAAATTTGAAAAGTTTCATCAAATTAGAAATTGTAATTGTTTTACTAAGGAATTCACACATATTTATTGAACATGAAAATTTATAATGGGAAAAAGGGAATATAAAGTTATCCGACACTTAAGCTTAGATGTAGAACCTTTCACATTCTAATATTTTATTATTTATTATTTAATATTTTTATGATTTAAAAAAATTAATATGTAAGTATTCGGACAACCTTATATTCCCCGGTTATAATTCCTTCAATATAAACATTCCAAGATACAATCTCGTAGGTTAAAAAACATGTATGAAAAATATTTGATACTCAATTACATATCAAAGTTTGAGATTAAAAAAAAAATTGGTAAAATCTATATTCAAGTTTTTTTAAGAAATTATTGGGCCTCTCAAATTAGTCATATATAACTTATTCATATATGTTTACCAAAACTAGACATATGTCCGCACGACGATAGTTTGACGACAACAGCAGTGGTGCATGACATCGATGGGAGGCGGTGGCAGTGTACTATAGATGAACAAAAGAACTACGAACTACATGAACAAAAGAAAATTAAGGATCCAACTACTTTTAACTTCACAACTAAAATGTTACAACAAAAAGCTTGGAAACCTGTATTCCAAAAGAATGTCATTTTAGTTTCCGTGCTTAAAGGCACACGAAACAAAATTATACAGGTTATATAACGTATGAGATACCCAAAAAGATGTCGATCAGTTTAGTTTTTGGACATGTTACATACCTATTTACACACATTGATTTTAAACCACCAAGGACACCAGATATGCTCAGCTTCGGGCATTACCAGAATCATTCCCAGATTGGGTTCGTTGATTCCAGGCTTGAGTACTATGAGCACTTGATTCTGTCCTCACCCTCCAGAATTGACCATCTGCTCTGCTGGTTCTTCCCATATGATTGGTCTTCATATTTCCTCGTGCACCTCTCCCTCTCCCGTAAGCATCCCCCCAAGATTGGCCTATTGATTGCTCCATTGGTAGACTTGTAACACCTTGGCTTCTTCCCCGCCCTATCGGGTTCCCGTAGCAAACACCAGGGCTTCTTTTACTCCCTTCCACATTAACATCATGATGTTTACCCCGTCCTCTGGAGTTCCATCCCTTTCCAGCACCTTTGATGACTATATCAGGACATTCATTCCTGAAACCAACATTGGGCTTCTCTTTAGCCCCCATCCGGTTAGATGGCCTGGAAAACATAATGTTGCACACTCGTTAGTGGCACAAGTTGATAAAGGTACAAAAATAAAACAAAAGACTAGTCAACAAACCAGTTGCTACGGCCCTGATAACCATGAATATCATGCCACAACCGCCTCTCTTCAATGTCAGATTCACCAACAACCTATCCACAGCAGGTTCATCATTTCAACTGAATTACATGACTCCAGAATACTATGAATTATTAAGAACGTTCATCCACGTCAACAAGAGTATAACAATATCGCAATACCATTTCGGGGATTGTTGTACCCTCAAGCACGCGAGGGATATGCACTTGGAAGCTGGGTGGATCATAATTGACACATCTGTAGAATTAAAACAAACATAAGTAAAAAACTACACAATGAGTGGAATGAGATTCTAAAGGACTGATCTGGTCAAGAGTTATAAATCAGTTTCTTACAACACATTAAGATCGTTCGCAGACTCAAGCTTGGGACTGACAAAACCGCACATGTCACCACTGAAATGTACAAGGGGGGAACATATACATTAGAATTTAGAAAATTGCAATCACCAACAGAGTTAAATTGCAAAAAAAAAAAAAAAAAAAAAAAAGCATCACAATCTTACGCACTTCTCAATCTTGATCGAGTTGCTAGATCCTGACTTGTCCAATGCCCCCATTATCCGTGAAGCAAAATCTTCCAAAACATGTACAAATAACTTATCGCGATTTATCACGTTTCTTTTTGCTTCTTCCTCCTAATTGATATTAACAACCGATTAATATAGTTTCATCTCAAATCATGCTTAAATAAAAACATGATTTCAGATTGTACAGCCTTACACTAAGTTCCTTCTCGACATTCTTCGTGGCAGTAAGAAGGCGCTCTTCATTAATAAATGGAAGTTTGCAGATGCTCTTCAAAGTTTAAGGAAAGTATTAGAAACCACAAAGTCCACTTATTACATATAGGCATAGAAAACAACGGGCCAAAGTTGACATCTAATCTAAACAAAACAAACATTTTTGAACGACGCTCACCTGCCAAAGAAATCTTTTACCATCTGTGTCACTTTCAAAGTCTGAATAAAAAAAGGACAAATAAAAAAACTAAATAGTTGTGTTTCGAAAGATATCAAACAAAGTAGCACGTTCTGAAGCTTACCAGATGGATAGAAATCAAGAATACTTGAATCTTTGTCGGTCATGAGTGATTGGTATGACCTAGGAAGTGCATGGGCGCTACACACATATTGCATAATGCCATCAACCAAAGCACAGTAACAAACGGGAATGGTTTGTCCAAAATGCAATCAAAAAATGTACCTTGTAGGTGGAAGAACCGCCATCAGTTGGTCAAATGGTTTAAATGGCACTCCTTTATCAAAGATCACTTTCGTGCTCGATAAACCTTTTAAATCTGATGCAAAAGGACCATAATGATATGGATAAAACCTGTTGATTAAAAATTTGGGATCCACTTTTATTAACCAGTTGATAACATGAATTAACACCAAAAAAAAAAAAAATCTACATCGGGTCAATGAGCCTCACCATGTCCACGAGGGAACACCTGAGAAGTAATAGAGAAAAACCCAGCACAACCCTCTGGTGTACTCTTCGACCTACAGAAAATAAAATAAAAAAACAAAAAGATAAACCACATCAACGAACCATGCTCATCTATTCTCGTATTCACCATATTTTTATTCAAAAATAAGGAGACTTGCACTTGTTTTGTTAAACAACAAATTAGACCTGAAGAATAGTGTCGTATGAATGCACTGGATACCTATGTCTGATAGAAAATAAACAAGTTTAATGGTCAAAGCAGCATTCATACCACTTTCTTCCTCGTCTTTTCTATTTCATCTTCTGTTTCCGCCAAAAACTTGCATTTATAATACCGATTTCTCCATCCTGGAGTCCCAAGCTTAATCTAATCAAATTAAGTTTTGATGAGAACTAATAGTGATAATTAACTTATCCCTGTAAACATGGCAGATATGATAAAAGAATTGTTACCCTGTCTGTAATAAGACCATTCCTCCATACATCAGATGTCTCAAGAGTGAAAGATTTCATTTTGTCCTTCATCATTTTTGTGTTTCTTTGAGTCTGTGCAGACACAGAGAAAGAAAGTCGCGTATATACATATATGATTTCAAAAGTAAACAGGAGTTAGTGCCTGAAAACTTAAAAGTTATAAACGTTACTATACCTGGTCATGATCAGGTGATTTGCTGCAGAATGGCAACTCTGGATTAGGTCCACTAGCCGGGCTCTTCTGATTAAATGTATGGGTTTCTGAAAACAAGTCCTCTTCTCCATTACCACCCTTAACAAATGATTAAACAGATACCATTACAGAGCTTCAAAAACTTGAACATATAGAAATAAAACATCAATAGGGATAATTTGATGGCATGTTGGTCATTATGAAGTAACTCGACAAACTATTATCACCTTAGCAACGATTTCAAAGAGCTATACACTAATCAAATACCTATTAACATAAGCCTAAACTAAGTACCTGAATGTAATTCAAGACATCAAATCTGTGGATGACAGAATATCCTACAGGGGAAACTTTAGCTATGCAAGTTAAAATTATATTACACACCGTTTTCTCGCATTCTGATAGAATGCGTCTCAATTTGTTACCACGAACCGCTGATCTCTTCGTGAAAATCTTATCTTCGTAAGCTCCAATGGCAAGGATAAACTTTTCCACCCGTTTCAACTTCATGTAAACCCCTTTCTTTTCATTGACCTGTTTCCATTTTAACAAGTCAGAAAAACTTTAAAAGCTAATGCATACCTAATTGACCCCAAAGATGCCCTTTCGAGTTTCAAATACATTTGGAGTTCCTGAATGCCATGGTGTTCTCTTTATAAAACTCGATATGTCAATGTATAAATCTGTTGGGTCAAAAATGACTATATTGCAAACATGCAAGAGAATGTTATGAACGCTAACCCTTTGCGCATCAACTAGATATCCTCCTAGGTTCTTGAACTCTTCCTTGTATACATGAAGTAACAGATCTAAAGCACCCTAAAAGGACCATCGAGAATCAAGATTAGTTATTGTTGCCATATGAAGTAATTTTTTTTAGCAGAAATAGCATACTAGTACATTTCCAAAACAATGGATATCCCTAAACTTATGATGCATTCAAACCTCGTGAATTTCCAAGGAGGGCATGTGAGGCAAAAAATCATTTCCGGCAAAAAAGCATATGAAGATAAAATCATCAATCAACCGTTCCAAATCACATACAAATTTTTCTGGAAGATTTGTTGGTTTAAGATCCAGGTTGAGATATTCTCGGAGTATCCAAACATGAAGAAACTGCACAATGAGAAACAATTTGATAAATGCTGCCTACCCTAGAACAATGTGAACACTTTTAAAATTCCACAATCGACCTGGTAAGGCTTCTTCAATGGAGACTTTTTCTTGCTGACAGTTGAAATTGCAAGACTATTAAGTTGTTCAGCCGTTTCTTCTAGACCTTGCTCAAGATCAAACTAAAAAATGCAAAAAAAGGTTAGCCAGTTGCACAAAAAACATAAATAAGCTACCATTTAAACCAGTTCATTTTCACGTACCACCTTGGCTTCAGATGTTTCAGCCAAAAAAGAAGTGTTACTTCTGGCTGTGATACTATCCATACGAACGTTCTGAAATACAAAAACTCAAGTTAGATATAAGTTAACAAAAATATAATATATATATATATATATATATATATATTTGACAGGAACTATAAATGTAACCTCTCTTAGTATTGAGAAATGGATTTCATGGGTTGCCAGAGCCAGCATAATAAGGTCAGCATCCTGCAAGCAAAAATACATAATAAAGTGTTATATTGCGCGCTAAACAACGATTTCACATTCACTTTTAAAACATAAAAGGAGAAGAGAACAGTCATGGAGGTAACTCTTAACTTAATGGCAGGACAGAGTCAAATTGAAAAAAACCTTCTTTTTTTTTGGTCCTTTCTATAGCAATTAGTAAATGAATTTAGAAGGTTGCTAGTCTTGCTACCCCTTTTTATTGCAATAGGTTGATCTAATTCTATCATAACTATATATTTATGTTCCATTAGATATTAAAAAAAAAAACGATTGTTGTGATATTTACCAGACCATACAAGACGTGGCTTGTATTCGGATCATAGCCTTCGCAAGCACGTTGAAGTCGTATGAACGACATAATTTTGTGTTCCCCCTCACCAGGAGAATTTGCATCCGAAAGAATCACCTATATATAATATACATAAATAACCAAAAGACATATTAACCATAAGCTTTCATTACATATAAATATATATGCTTAGAATTTCATTGTATCAACCTATGCAATTAATCTATCAAGATGCAAAAGACTTTACTTTTAAATGTTTCCATCCAGGATGGTTTGAGATACGCAAACTAATGTAGCCTTCAAGATGCTTAGCTAACTCGTACATAAACTCGGTTCCAGGAGTGATCACATTCGAATCGGATACTTCTGATTCATGCTCAGGGAGTAAATCTCGACCTTCCATTTCAAACTGTTTCCTAAGTCTCTTCTCTTCCAATTTCTATATACACACAAATTTTAAACATTACATATAGAAATAATCACATTAGTAACTAGGCTAAACATTATTCATTCATTTGCATATATAATATGTAATATATAATATATATACCATCCGTTCAAATTTAAATGTCTTATTTTGACTTTCAAAGTCATCTTTTAACAACTTTGACCATAAACATCTTTATTTATGTTATATTGAAATTAACGAAAATTACGTTAATGAAATATATATTTAAGACCTAATTTATTCATATATTATATATCAAGTTTTATATAAAACAAACAAGAAAATTTACAGTCAAACTTATAAAATAAAGACTTGGACAAGCGTGTGGTACGTACGAGGTTCTGTTGGTCTTTGGCATTTCGAAACCTACGAGTTCGTTGTTGATTCATCTTGGCTCGTGGAGCAACCCCATCTACATGCATGAAAACACATAAAGCTTTGAATTTGAATTGATAGTATATATATATATATCCTCCATCCTAATTAGTAGTATACATCATCATATATATGATCAGTTCCATAAACTAATTAACGTTTGTTGTTTAATTAGTTTAAGCATATTATTAATAAATAAGAAACAAGACTTACCAATAGCCATGTACAGCAACTTTTTCGGTCTTACAATACTCATGAGCCGGTCTATATACTCTTCTATACTCTCAAAAACTTGCTTTTTAGTTACCGGTCCATTGCCCTTTCAAAAAAAAAAATACCGAAAACATCAACTATTGTACAATACAAGAAAATGTTTAAAAAAAAAAAAGTAGATTGAAATTAGACATGCATGTATTATGCTTAAGAACTTAACATACGTCGACGTCGTTTTCAGGGTGAAAACAAGGATGAATGATTCCGTTCATGTCTAAATACAGATTGTCGAACTCAATTCCATTTGGGTTTGGTTGCTTCCCATCGTAATAATAATATTCTTGATGATCAGTAGTACTCTTCTTCTCAACTGCGTTGACTACTATTTTTGAGTACTTTTCAGAAAGCCATCTGTAAAACGAAGGTACACCCATTTTTCTTCTTGTTCGATTTCTTTTTTTTTTTTTGGTAAAAAGTTTACTAATGTAAAGAGAAAGAAGAAATTATAAGGAAATGGAAGTGGCGGTTTTCGAAAGGTTTCTGACTCTCTCTCTCTGTGCTACTAAAAAGTTGGATATAGAGAGCTTCTAAATTCTACTAGTCTTTGATAAATCCTTCTCAACCAAATTAATTAATAGTCTAATAATCCCCATAATAAACTAAAAAGATGACATGTGGTATCCACATTTTCTTTAATAATCTTGACCCCTAATTTTTTTTTATAGTTAAGAGAATTTTTAGACTATTTGGTTAAAAGATTAATCATTTTCCTTTTTTTCTATTTTTTTTTTAATTTTCTTTTATCTACCTAACAAGTTTACGTGAGATAATGAAAAGACATGACCGTCAAATTTTTTATAAAAATTTTTTGACCCTCGAAATGTATGGGGCTCAATATATATATATAGACTGTACGTGTTATATATCTTATTAAGATTTTGTCACCCGACCGTATTCTTGTGAGTGGGTTTGTTTGAGGAATATGATTACGATATCAAAAATAGTTGTGCGAGAAAGACGTATATAGGGCGGCCTCACAAATATATTTAATCATGAGTAAAGTACTGTTGGTATGTACTAATCATACATGCAAACCCAACTATCTTAAGTTTGAATTTGGATTTATTTTCTCTTTTGAAAAGTTTCTGAATCTCTCTCTGCTACTAAAAAGTTGGATATAGACAGCCTCTAAATTCTACTAGTCTTAGGGTGGACGGAGTCGATTGGGGAGGGGCCCGGTACCGGATGGCACACCGGCCCGACCCCCCGGTACCGGTGGGGAGGGGAGGAGTTTAGGCACCACGGTGCCGGTTCTCTTGCCTATACAAATGATCGTTACATGCTTTTGATGACCGTTGGGTTCTTTTCTTTTTTTTTTTAATTTACTAAAAACAGAGATATATCTATATATATATATACTATATGTATATGTTGCAGATTTTTTTTGGAGAAGACAAAGTCAAAGACAAAAAAATTATATATTTTCAATTTCAACCCTGGAACTTTTAGCTAACTACTAAAATGGTCCACAAGTGTTTTTTTTTTGTTTTCTATGCATTAAGTTGTTATTATTATTATTATTATTTGAAATAAAATAAATAGAAATTAAATTAAATAGAAAAGGGTGGGGAAGAGAGGAGAGGATAGGGGTGGGGTGGGGTGGCGAGGTGCTCCTAGCAAAAGGGGAGGGGAGGAGAAGAAAAATCTGGGAGGGGGGGAGTCGGAAAGCTCTCCCCCCACCCTTATAAATCCATGTGGTATCCACATGAGATCCTCTAAAGTTATACTAACTTTATAGGTAAAGTTAGGATGATCTTGACCTTTTGATTAAAATTAAAGGTTAAAATTCAAAAATGATTTTTTAATGTTGTATATTGATTTTAATTCAACGGTCCACATCCATCAAATTCACCTATGAAGTTTATTTTAACTTTAGAGGATCTCAATCCGTATCCACATTCTCCTTCCTAATTATGGCCTCTAATTTTTTTGTATAGTTAGGAGGATTATTATGTTATTTGGTTAAAAAGATTAACCATTTTCTTTTTTTTTATTTTTTTTTATTTTCTTTTATCTACCAAGCAAGTTTATGTGAGGTAATGAAAATACATGACCGTCAAATTTTTTAAATGAATTTCTTGACCCTCGAAATGTATGGGGCTCAATATATAGACTGTATGTGTTGTATATCTTATTAAGATTTTGTCGCTCGGCCGTATTCTTGTGAGTGGGTTTGTTTGAGAAGTATGATTACGATACCAAAAATAGCTGTGCGAGAAAGACGTATATACGGCGGCCTCACAGATATATTTAATCATGATTAAAGTACTGTTGGTATGTACTAATCATATATGCAAACCCAACTATCTTAAGTTTGAATTTGAATTTCTTTTCTCTTTTGAAATAAGAAATGATTTATGGATTTTAAGTTCATTAAAAGAAATGGGAGTAATCCAAAAACAAGTATTTTAGCTGGAAAAACAACGTTAGCAATGCTACTACTATAGATACTTAATCCCTTTTGGGTCGTATTCTTCTTCATCAGTAGTACTCTTCGGAATTGCATTCACAACTATCTTTGGGTACTTGCTCACTAGCCACTTGTAAAAAGTCTTTACACCCATAATGTCGATATTTGATCTATCTTAATTAATAGTGTATGCATATGCACTTATATAGAAAGAGAGTGAGTGGTAGAAAGAAGATAAATTAAGAGATCAAAAAATTATTAAAGGCAGTTTAATTAATTGAAGTGATGGTTTGTGACGGATGGTGCCTCACTGCATGTTTTTGGGTTCCCAAAGTACAGTATTGTACTAGCTAGTATGATTGCATTTTTATCTTCTCTTTTAAACCAATTTCTTGGGTTCCCAAAGAATAGTTAGCAATACATAAAAGTGAGTATGAGGCTGTTATGTATTTAATTTGGGTGAAAAACTTTCTATATACTACGAGTAATATTTTATTATTTTGAACAAATATTTGGTCTTCCATGATTTTTATGGTTTAAAAAAAGATATGCGTGAAATTTTTCACCCAACTTAGGTGTCTAACAGTCTCATATTCTCTTCTCCCATTATAATATTATCAACCTCCTAGTTTTAAAAAGTGTTAGCAATAATAAAATGTAAAAGTATTAAATTACCCTTAATAAATACTCATTATGAAAAGTTTTCGTAAATTATCAACTTTGCCCTTAATGAATTAATTTACGCTCTAAATTCTTATTTTAATAATTAATACTTTATGGCTTTATCTAATACGGAGTACTATCTTATAAAGCATTTTGTCATTTTCTTTAAGAAAAGATGATTTGAACTACCAAAATACCTTTATTCTTTATTCACTAATTTAAACATCTCTACCTAATATACTTATAATAACCTTAAATCTTAATCACTCATTTTTTTCTCTCTCATCAAATCTCAGCCATTACTTTTTTTTTTCTCTCATTTATAAATTATTTTATTTTTCTAATTCATTTAAAATCTTTTATCTCAAAAAGCGTATATCGATAAATTATAAAAATTGTATGGGTGTTTTTAAAATTTCATGCTCTTTCATTAGAGATGTCATTCGATATACTTTCGATGAATTTTTAAATCTAAGGTCGGAGCCCGTATGGCTAAGGCATTTGACTATCATAATCTATGACTTGACCACCATCTCATCGCCGTAACGCGCGTACACCATCTCTCATCTTCTAAAATACTTGACTATCACCTTTACATTAACCTACACCACTTGACACCGCCACCACTAATAATACCGTCACCGATACCACTAAACCGTCATCCTCATCACTGTCGCCGCATTGCGCGGGTATCATGCTAATTAATACTAACTTATTATGATTGCACTAAACCATCATCCTCATCACTACTATTTTTGAGTACTTTTCAGAAAGCCATCTGTAAAATGAAGGTACACCCATTTTTCTTCTTTTAGAACAATTCCTTTTTCTTTTCTTTCTTTTTTTTTTAAAAGTTTACTAATGTAAAGAGAAAGAAGAAGTTATAAGGAAATGGAAGAGGCGGTTTTTGAAAGGTCTCTGACTCTCTCTCCGCTACTAAAAAGTTGGATATAAAGAGCCTCTAAATTCTACTAGTCTTTGATAAATCCTTCCCAATCAAATTAATTAATAGTCTAATAATCCCTCCTTAATAAACTAAGAAGATGACATGTGATATCTCTTTACTAATCTTGACCCTTAATTTTTTTGTATAGTTAGGAGAATTATTAGACTATTTAGTTAAAAGATTAATCATTTTCCTTTTTTTCTTTTTTTTTTAATTTTCTTTTATCTACCTAACAAGTTTACGTGAGATAATGAAAAGACATGACCGTCAAATTTTTTATAAAAATTTCTTGACCCTCGAAATGTATGGGGCTCAATATATATATATAGACTGTACGTGTTATATATCTTATTAAGATTTTGTCACCCGACCGTATTCTTGTGAGTGAGTTTGTTTGAGGAATATGATTACGATACCAAAAATAGTTGTGCGAGAAAGACGTATATAGGGCGGTCTCACAGATATATTTAATCATGATTAAAGCATTGTTGGTATGTACTAATCATACATGCAAACCCAACTATCTTAAGTTTGAATTTGAATTTCTTTTCTCCTTTGAAATAAGAAATGATTTACGGATTTTAAGTTCATTAAAAGAAATTGGAGTAATCCAAAAACAAGTGTTTTTACTGGAAAAACAACGTTAGCAATGCTACTACTATAGATACTTAATTAGTAGTTAAATTAAAAGAAATAGATATGTGTTTGGCTTGACTGCTTGAGGATATAAAAATAATTGATAGGTAATTAAAATGGTTATACTTAATTATTTAGAGTACATTTTTGAGTTTTTTTTTTAAAGGTGAAAAAGAAAGAATAAAAAATCTTTTATTGTTGCATTCATGAGATTTTTTTTTTTAAGAATAGAAAGTTTTTGATCCAAAACTTTCCAGCCAAAAGTGATCGGATTGTGAGGGAAAATTTCTAAGCCAATAAAAAAAGAGAATTGATATTCGTACCAATCTCTTTAATTATTTCACCACAACTGTGCATTAAATAGTTGTACCATATGTTGTTATATTTGTACATTGCGGTAAAAGTATAAAAAACTGTGGTACAAATATCAATTGTTATAAAAAAAATGGCTAATCTACCAATTCAACACACAATTATCTCATCTTCTATTACACACTACACACTAATCCACTCTATAATCCCCTCAGAATCCCCCCCCCCTCTCTGTATGTATGTATTATATATATGGGATGAGAATATAAGGTTGTTAGATACCTAAGCTTAAATGTCAGACATTCACGTATTAATTTTTTAAACCATAAAAATTATGGGGGCCAGATATTTGTTCATTTAAACAATAAATAATAAAATATTAATAACTTAAATGTCGGACAACCTTATATTCCATTTTTCATATATATATATATATATATATATATATTATAGGGGATGAGAATATAAGGTTGTCGGGTATCTAAGCTTAGGTGTAGAACACTCACATATTGTTTTTTTAATTCATAAAAATTATGGGGGCCCATGCATTTATTCATTAAAAAATAAATAATAAAATATTAGTATGTAAGGGGTTCCACACCTAAACTTAAATGTCGGACAATCTTATATTCCCTTTTCCTTACACACACACACACATATATATATCCTCAATTATCTCAACAATATCCTGTTCATAATTTCTCTCCTTCCATAAATTACCCACTTTGATCAGGTAAGTTTTGATAGATCAAGTTGAGTTTGCAAGTAAATGAAAACTAATATAATAAAAAAGAAATCGGACTTACTATAAGACTTACATATTTTGCACTCACAAAAATCTCAATTTGACTTGTTGATATTTGACTTGAGGGGATCCTTGTCCATTTGAAATAATTGAAATCCATGACTATCCATAAAAGGAAAAACAAGACGTATACTGAGTAAACAAGACTAATATTTGACCTTAAAATTATCGAGTTTGGAATTTTTGGGTATATTTGGTTAGACTGAATGAAATAATGATAAAACAAAAGTGAAAGAAGTTATAAGATATGTAATTAACATTCTATCTACATGTTTGGTTCTCTTTTTAATGATATAGAATAACTAACAAAAAAAATTTAAAACATCCATATCTATACTTCTATCCCCTAATTTTGGAAAGTGTTACATAATAGTTACATACGAAATTACTAAATTGTCCTTAATAAATACCCACTATGAATAAGAGTTTTTAAAAATTATCAAATTTATCCTTAATGAATTAATCTACTATCTAAACCCTTATTTTAATAATTAACACTTTAAGCATTTATCTTTTAAAATATTTCACTATCACCTTTACATCGACCTACACCACTTAACACCGCCACCACCACCACCAATATATATTTTTGCCAAACACCTCTTACAAAATTTGTCTTACTGTGGTAGACGTAGACCCAAACATCACCAGAACAAGACAAACCAATAATTACTAGGGATAATTTCATATTTACCCAAAAAATACACCCTAATATCATATTTACCCAACTTTTATTAATAATTTCATATTTACCCAATTTTAATTCACATTCTATTAAATCTACCCAAATCACAAATTATTTTATGTTTAAAACTATATATAATTTTATACTATCCCTTAATAACATAATCACTAATATACCCTTATATGAGCAAAAAAAGAAAACACTCCAGCCAAATCGCTAATTAGCAAAACCATTTATACTTTCATGGCAGTGTAAAAGATTATTAATACCGTTCATCTCAATGATCCCTCAATAGACATACGACCATTAAAATTTGCATCTGAATAACCTTTGTATTTGCTTCTAAATCATTTATAATAGTTTTTTACCTGAACTTTGTATCTCACGACTGACGTAATGTTACTTACTCAATGATATTGCATGAGTTTTGATGATATTAAATTAAATAAAATATGGATTAAAGTAGTTGTTTTTCTAAAACGAAAATCAGTACATTTGCTTGGATATAATGCATTTTAGTTGGGTCTTATTATTGGCTTGTATCATCAAATTTTAGGTTACATATACAAAGGTCTTCTATTGTAAATGAAATTTGAAACTCATATCTATTGCTTATTAATATATTTTTTTTAATCTTATATAATTCACAGTTGTGAACATTCTGCTTGACATAAGAAGTCAAATTCGGATGCATTATTTCAGTTATTTATTTTTAAAGACATATAGGGAATTTATTGATATAAATTTGGTTATAAATTATTTTGTAAGTGATTTGGGTAGATTTGATAGAATGTGAATTAAAGGGTAAATATAAATTTTTTAATAAAAGTTAGGTAAATATGATATTAAAGTGTTTTTTTTTTTTTGGTAAATATGAAATTCTCCCGAATTACTAAAGTAAATCGAACCAGATGGTCCATGGTCCACATGCTCCAACCACATCCGTGTGCCGTCGTTTAAGTCGGTTAGACCACACGAACCAACCTCACCCAAGCAGTATCTTAATCTTTGCGTGTCAGTCTTGCATCACCAACATCACTTTCCATCATTTTCTTCGTCATTTGTCCCCAAAAATCTCATGACAAAAACTCAGTGACAACAATCTTTTCACCTGGAAATCATCATATCATATAAACCATATATGGATACAAAACCACCACAGAATTTGGGGCTAGAAAGTGTGGGAGGGTTAGCTATTCACATCATCATATCAAAACTTGGTCCATCAGAAGCAGCATCTGTGGCATGTGTCAACAAACGTTTCAAAGATTGGGCTTCTGATGGATCCATTTGGTCCTCTTTTTGTAACCAAGAACTTCATCTTAATTCCCCTGTTGATCCCCTTGGTAACCCATGTCCCAATTTTAAGGTTATCATATAAAGTTTCTTCCTTTTACACTCCTTTAGTTTATTTAATTAATATTTATATTTTTCTCATGTGAAAGTTTTAACATTTCATCAAATTATTAGTCTTTTATGATGAATAAACAGTATAAATATCAAAAAGAAATTGTTTTTTTTAGTGTTAGTATTTTTATTTTGTTAGCTTGTAATAAATCAGTGGTTATTCATTCAATTAGGGATATTTTTTTTTATTTTTGTTTAATATGATGTTAATATTTCAAGATTTTGTCAAAGTTTCAATTTTTTGCAATACATAAACAATACCCATATCAACTTTTTTTTTTTTAAATATAAATTTTAAGTAGTTTTAATTCTGCTGTTTGGGAATAAATAGGTGGTCATGCATTCATTTAGGGTTCTCTTTTTAATTTGTTGATGTGAAAAATTCAAGAATTAGTCAATGTTTTAATCATTTAGTGTAAATAAAAGTTACACATGTCAAAAGTTTGTTTGTTTCTTGGTTTTTTCAGGAAGCAATATGTTTTGATTGTTTTTCTTTTCTTATATATATTTTCGACAATTGCAAGTAGAAGAATTCTTATGTCGAATTGGTTTTGCAGTTTATGAGAATGTTGTTTTGTATGGTGTTTGCTTATTTAATACGAAGTATTTAAAGTTATAGATAGAGACCTATGATATGATGTTGAAGCTTATTTTCTTGCTTTATGAACTGTTTTTTAGGCGGCATATGGAGCATGGAGGGAAGCTTATGGTATGTATCCATGGTCCCTAGTTAGACGAGTGAAAAACGTTTGGGACAGAAATAGAAGCTGGTTTACAGATAATTTCCCAGAGGTTTTGCCCACCCTTCGTAAAGGTGCATCCGAGGATGAAATAAACGAGTTAGAAAAGTCATTGAAAGTGAAACTTCCTCTTCCTACTCGAGTGTTGTACCGGTTTTGTGATGGACAAGAACCAGTCAGTGATGCATCAAGAGGAAATAAATTTAGAACTATGTGTGGGCTAATTGGTGGTTACTCTTTCTATAACTATCTTGTAGATATTTTCTTGCTGCCAATAGATCTTGTGATCAAAGAAACGCAGGATATTGTACGTCACCTTGGATTCACTAGACCAAGGTATATAGTTGTGGCAGCTTCTTCCACTTTTGCTAAAAAGATCTTTTTTCTCGACTGCGAGGCTGGTCAACTCTATGTTGGCACAAAGAATCTTTTATCCGTTCGAGAAATGATGCCATGTGTGCCAAATGAGTTGATAATTTCAGTGCATGATCCCAAAACTGGGCCACAACAAGATGCCATGTTGCTATGGTTAGAGGAACATGCCCACCGCCTTGAAAATGGAATGATCAAACTACGCGAGGAAGGAACCACTAGAAGCATCAGTCAATTCCCTGAACAACCTCCTCTGTGTTCCTCGGCTACAACAAGTGGTGTTCAGGTAGCTAAAAACTGATTTACATGTCATGCTGTTATGTTGATTTCTATCATGGTTTATAGTTTGTACAATTACACCTTTAGCTAATGTGATTATCAATTTTATGATTCGTTATGCTTTATATCTCTTACAGGTTCGTGCTTCTGCTGTATTTGTACCGGAGTTTAGTGACCTTTTGGAAGAAGATAACAAGTATTTGTTTGCCTACTCAGTTCGTTTATCACTTAAACCCGAGGGATGTGTAGTCCATGGAATGTCCCATGAATCCTGCCAACTCTATCGGAGACACTGGATTATTAAAACTAATGACCAGGTTGTGGATGATGTTGACGGAGAAGCCGTGATAGGCCAGGTGTTTCCTTCTATCCTTTGGCTCTCACTTTCTCATGATTTTATATGGGGAAGCCTTACTCCACGAAAGGCTTATTAGTTTCTCCACAATTACTGATGTGTGTGCGGGTTAGGTAACTGTTTAAGACTGGATCGGGTCAAAATGGATGACTTTAGAAACAACTAAAATGGGCTGGGTTGGCCTGTATTTGCTCTTTTTTAAGAAAGCCTAGCTGGTCTTTTCGGCTGATCAGCTGCACGTGATTGTGACATGGCCCGGTAGTGAGAATCCAGGATCTAAAATGGGATCACTTTGTTGATGTGGCAAAATAAGCCGGTGAGTTGGGTGGGTAAAATAATATAAACGGGTCTGGTCCATTACAAAACATCTTCAAACAACGAATGTGATCACAAAACATCCAATATATAAACAAGTACTTGATGCAATTAACTTTTGCAAGGTTTCATACAATTATACATTTCAATCAAAAAAACAAATGACTAAATCGGCAGCAATCTAAACTGCCACAATCAAATATATAAATATAAACAAAAAACTATAGCTGCAAATTAAAGTTTAATTATTACCAAATCAACAACAGACTAACAAATTAATTCAAATAAACTAATAGATAAGATAAACAATAAACTTTCTACTCACAGTTATTTTATTGAGTGATGAAATTAGCTTATGGAAGCCAATTGAGAAGGGGAGAGGACGAGCGAAGAGGGGGGAGCGAATATCATTAAAAGAGTATTGAAAGAAGGTATTATTGGCACACCCCCAAAAATGAACACTTATATATTTAGAATTACCAAAAGATAGAAAATGGAAGAATTTTAGAAGTGATGTGAATCTTTTGTTTGTTGGGCTAATTTCTGGGTATGCTTAAGTGGGCCAAGTTAGTAGTTATTAATGGTTTATCTTCACATACTCGGGTTCTTCAAGCCAATTTGGCAAAATAATTTGTTCTTAAGTGGGGTCATATGACCCCATTACAACAGCTTTAGGTTCTCCTCTGTGGCCTGGACTTCCACGGGGTAAGTAGTGAAAATATTGGATAGTGGGAAAAAGTGGATATACCTATTCTTAACACATGGTTGAAAGTCATTATTGTTACATGTGGTTTTCGTCATTCGCCACTTCTCGAAAGTCATTGTTGGCCTGTGGTGAGAGTGGTTGGGGAGAGTGTGGGTGGGTTGTCAAGAAGATGTTTGAAGCAATATGAAGCTGTTATAAGGTCTTAAGGTCTTTTTTTTTTCAAACAAACACTCTTGATAGCTTTTGTGTGCCCTCCCGCAGACTTAAGATGTCTTGAAAACCCTATTTCAAAAAAAAAAAAAAAAAAAAAAAAAACTAAATGTGTTTGCTTGTTTTTGCCAACTTAAATTGTCGGTAAAAATGATGGTTGCATGACATTTTGAACACTGGATTAACCACTTATATTTTATTTATGTACAGTATCCCCTCTTATGTCCTGGGGAGAAAGAATTTGTTTATGAGAGCTGCACAACTTCTGCTGCTTCACCAGGATCCATCGAGGGTTCTTTCACATTTATTCCCGGCAGGTTTGTTCATCAAGTTCTTCATACTTTTTATAAAATCTTTTACAGATTATATCACTTATATTTGGAAGTAACGTAGAAACTTGAATGTTCTGTTTGTAGTTTGACACACCCAAGAGGAGATCCCTTCGAGGTTGAAGTTGCTAAGTTTCCTCTTGTGTTACCAGATTACATCTTCTGATGCAAGTCTTGTGTTCTCTATAGTCGATTTCTGAACTATCTATGCTTAAAACGGTTTGTTTGTTCCTTCCTCAGTTTTATCTGTTAATGTCAATCTTTTTTATACAATGTCAATATCATGTAATATACTGCGTGATCTCTTTTTGGAAAAATAAAATTAACCATGGAGAACAAACTCGACTTCTCTTATCGCTCATGTGCTATAAACCAGAATCATTTGCTGTAGTTGGTGATGTGAATATCATGTAATGTACACCCAGTGATATATATCTTTTAGAAGATATGAATAACAATGGAGAACAAACACGACATCTCTTATTGTTTGTGTGTGCTAACTAGAATCGTTTGCTATAGTTAGTGATGTGAAACCTTGGTATCGTTTGATTTCATGTGATTCGTATTAAGTGGAATTTGATAAAATTCCATACAGCGGGTGTTGTCTGGTAAAATTCGCAGCTATTATTATTTGCATGTGAACAAATGAAACAAAGATGCAAAGATGGAAGATTCATCTTTTATGTCTTCTAGCAAAGATGCATCAGTTATTCTGGAAACCCAGAATGAAACTTAAATGAAATAAAGGGTAGATTCACCTTATATGTCTTTTAGCCAGCAAAATATGGGTCTTTTATATTTGGCCCCCAATATATGAGTGTGTCGGGCTCATCCATCTCATATGTATAAGTCCTATAAGAATCCAGAGGATCGAAGCAGTCTTTTGGCTTTATTTTAAGGAACAACTCACGCAACTTGCTGTCTGTTTGTCTAGCTGCAAGTTGATCCAAATACAACGATGCATTTGAAGCAGTTATTCTGTATCTTTTTTCCATCATTTCATGTAAATGGATGGACCAAATGATGGAAAGGTTCCCAGAGTCGGTTTTGGATGGACCTACTGAACAATCTCTTGACCTCGTGAGTCTGATCCTGACGGATGAAACCTTTCAAGAGGGTATTATAAATCGACACGTGAGGTTGAAGGCCCTGTTTGAAGCAACATCCTAAGACTGTTTGAAGACCTAATAATATGCCGTCGATTCCCCATCTGTAGAGAGAAACTCGATGTTTTTTGACTCAACCTAAAACTGTTTGAAGACCTTATTTAAAAAACAAACACAACTGTTTGTGTACATCTGAATCAAAATACTTCATCGAGTATTTATGAATAACCTGAATAGACTAAACCTCACCTGTTTACCCATTTACTAATCATACACAAGCTTATTTATTTTGGGTAGATATAGTTAATGGTGATTTTTCCATACATCACTAAACTTATATTGTGTTCATCTACAATTCTAAATATAAAAATGTTTAACTTATATTATTATTTTTTAAGAATATAAACCCATAACATATCGTAAACTAGCTTTTTGATAGAGACGTTCTTTTTTGTCAGCCATCTAATTAAGTTTATATGTACACGAATTACGTTTATCTACATTGTCTCAAAAATCTCAAAGAATATTCTGTCAACATTAATTAAGAGATCATATTTGATGTTAGACAAAGTATATAGACAGATTAGAACTTTGACACAAAACATAGATTCATGCGGGCATGTAGTTAGTTGACATTCCCATTTGAAGTCAACTTATTGACTTTTTCTCAATTATTGGGTGATTAGAAATGATTATAAGGGTATTTTAACTTTTTGTCTATTTATTAGGAAGAAAAATCCATGTGTCGACATCACAAAAATCCTTCGTTTTCATGTTATTTAAGAATAAATAGAACGTTTAGATATGATTTTTTGGTATATATATAGAACTTCCAAGTTTTGTAAATGTACTTTATTGAAGCTTAAAACATTGTCTTTGACTCTTTGTAATGACGTCTAGACTCTCTTTTAGTGTTTTCTTTCTTGCTTCTTTCACAATTCCAGTTCTTTCACATTTTGAGTATCCTCATTTGCACCAAAATGACTTGTTGAGTAATAACACCAACCCGTCACCTTTCGGGGTTTTAAGGAACGTACAAGGGTGTCGTAAAGGCGAAAATATAAATGGCATTCGTAACCTTAAACTTTATCTAAGTCGTTTTGGATACCTAAACTATCAAAACAACCCAAATGTCTCAAATCCTAGAGAAGATGATTTTGATGAGGAACTTGAGGCAGCCCTCAAGTCATACCAAGTCTACTACAATCTCACGGCCACTGGGACGCTTGATGAGCCCACAGTGTCCAAGATGGTCAAGCCCCGTTGTGGGTATCTTGATAAGGAAACCCGGCAACATAATGATGGATCATTACATACAGTCTCACATTATCGATTTTTTCAAGGTAGACCAAAATGGCCCAAGGAAAAAAGGCATCTAACGTATGCATTTGGATCACATTTCCCTACTAGATTTATGCGTCCTATTGCACGTGCGTTCAACAAATGGGCTATTGCTTCTAGACTACATTTCACATTCTCAAGAGCTAGAACATACCGAAGTGCTGACTTAAAGATTAGTTTTCAACGAGGAAACCATGGAGACGGGTCTCCATTTGATGGACGAGGTGGAGTGTTGGCACACGCTTTTGCACCTACAGATGGAAGACTACACTATGATGCGGATGATAATTGGGTGGTTGGGGCAGTACCGAATGCTTATGATGTCGAGACTTTGGCCTTACATGAAATAGGGCATTTACTTGGGCTTGGTCATAGCCAAGTTAGAAATGCAATAATGTGGCCTACATTCAACTCAGGAGTAACAAAAGGTTTGAGTTCAGACGATATCAGAGGTATGCGGGCTTTATATGGCATTTAGCTTATTATATATATACAAATTAGACAACGATTGTATGCTTAATTATATCATTCTGTTCAGTTTGCTTGTGATTCGACTGTGAATAATATATAGTGAATGGTGATTATCTTTTATCTCACAAGAAAATACCTTATGTTTCCAATTCCCTGCTATGTAACAACGTCAAAAAATGGCAATTCTTGTTCTTGTTGGTACATTTTATTTTATTTTGTAATTTGGAATGTAACCTAATGTTCTTGATTAATACTCATTGGAGTGTATTGTTTTAGGGTATCATTTTAATTACCAGTCTACTTTAAGTTTTTACTGAATTACAGATAGTTTTTAATTTCATAGAACATAATGTAACTCTGGTTTTCATGTTCTCTGATGAATATATAGTATAACCAAAGATTAGCACCTAAGATTATCGCCTGTTGGGACACACAATTGCCTGCAATATTCGGTGTAATACTTGACACGAGAGCTCACGGTGGCTGGGTTCCCACCGTCACATTCCATCCCATTGATGGCTCGAATGCTGGCTCCAAATCCTTTACCAGAAGCAAAATCCCAATGAACATTCTCCATCCAATACCACAGTGCAGTTTTGAAAGAAACCACCGGGTCTGTTGCCACGATCTCAGGGTTGTTGAGCCCGTCAAACCCAAGGCTCTCTCCAGCTGCACCGTAGTTGTAGTTCCATGAGAGTTGAATCGGGCCTCTCCCATAGTAACCTTTCTTTGGGTTGCATGGATATTGGGTGTTCGACTTATCGCAATAATCATTTGAAGGACCATCTATCTCTTCTATATAACAAAAGTCTGTCCATTTCAAAATTACTACTAATCAGTAACATAATTTTTGACCTATTAAGAAAGTAGCTAGTTTGTCATATCTGTTATATAAAAAAAAACAATTTCTCCATAACTTACGTCCAGTCTCATGAGTAACATGAGCAAAGAAAGCAGCGATTTCACGCTTTGAGTCAGCAAACGAACCGGATCTACCAAACTGTGGGTAGTCTTTGATGACTTTAAGAAAAATGTCTCTGGTGTAAAAACCTCTCCCGGGACAGTTACTTGCTGACTTGACTAAAATCCGGTTAAAAAAGGCTCTAGTCACTATACCAGGGACATAGGCATTATTTATAGGAGCTGGAAGAGAACACGGACCGGCTTGACAACCTTTCCCACAATAAGCGTCATCAGTTCCACAATAACCGTACTTGCTACAACACATGTCCGGAGCACAACCACACTTCTGTGATGCAACCGGTCGTGGGAGGAGGATATCGGCTGTAAACAGTACGACTACTCCAAGGAGGAGGACTGTTTTCATTTTTATTATATATATGGTGTGTTTGAATATAGCAGGTTGAAAAGGGATTTATAGGGATAAAGTCTTCTCTAAAGTCTCCCATTAGATTAGATCATCATTATATAAAAATCTATCAATTGTAATCATAATGCGCAGGACAACACTTACTTATTGCTATCCATAAAACTCCCACTAATTGTTCTTTATTGTATTGGATTTTCATTAATGCTACAACTAGTGACATATTGACCAAAAGGAAATCACATGAAAAAAAAAACAAACTAGCAATAAGGTCTAAATTAAGGGAGAATGCAAAATGCAAATAATGAAGTTCCAGGAGTGAAAGTTGGATCATAAAATCCCAAACCCTCCTTATAACCATTACCCACATACATGCAGCCATCGCTTATGGACATGCCACCGTACACGGTGGCTCCAGTGACATATGCCCACAATATTTGTCCCGTGGCGGCTTTCATTGCATAAATGGGTCCAGTCCCATTCGTTGACCCTGCAAACAGAACACCATTGGCTAAACTCACGGGGCCACTTGCTGTCGCATTACTTGGGTTTGCTGTTGACCATAAGATGCTGCCGCTTGTGGCATTCATAGACACCAATCTGCCACTAGTTGTTGTTGTTGGATATTTTAGTGTAATTGGGTTAACTTATTTGATTAGTATTGTCATAATAATACATCATATAGGATTGGTGGTGCGGAGTGCACGCCTATTTGAATTTATTATCCCCTAAGGTACGGGGGTCCGGGGGCAGCGCCCCTGGGAGCGGGGTCCAAGGGGCGGCAGCCCCTGGCGGGGTCCAAGGGGTAGAGCCCCTGGCTCAACTTGGAAATTTTTTATTTCCATTAAATTGCTATAGTAAAAATCCCTCCGAAAATTAAATTTTCGGAACTTGAGGGACTAAAAATGGCAATTTCGAAACCTTGCAATAACTGCCGTTTTTGTTGATAAAACAAAATCCCGTAACACATTCTGATCATTCTTTTTCTTCTTCTTTTCTGGTTCTTCTCTCAAATACATACACATAGAAAATTCTTAATCTTTGATTGTATCCGGTTGAATAGTTTGGGTGAACCGCCAAATTGATTCAATCTGAAAGCGATCATGTGCCTTCAAAGATTATTTATATCCGGTTATCTGTTTGTTATCTCGAATTTCCCCAACAGTTGTCATATTTGATGGTTTCAAAATAAAGGTACTCTGCATACTATTGGCAATATTCGTGTAGACTGCCTTTCCATCTGTTGACGACCCCCCAAAAACCTCCTCCAGTTACACCTCCAGGTCCAGCTTCCTGTGATAACAATTTGATCATTAAAACTCTTTTAGAAAGAGTTTTCATGTTAGTTTTTTTGACTTTGTCACCCATTAAAACTTTTTTATATGTCAATGTTTACATATCTACATATATACTAATATACATACAAAAAGAGCAAATTGAATACAAGCTATATGTACCATAGACCACACAATGCTACCATTGTCCCGATCCAGAGCCCAAGCAAATCCATTCTTTTGAACAGCAGCCACAATGTCACACTTATGCCCACGGACATTGATGGTTAGATCATTGGTGCTTCAGAGAAATCTGCATCAGGGTTAGGGCCGGGGGACAAGCAGGAGTGGAAAAAACCACCTAATTGTCTACAAGCAAAAAACCATACATCATAACCGCCTAATTGTCTATACCACTTTATATTCCCTGTATCCAAGTCAAGGGCTAGTATTGAATTAGAATGATTTGGTGGATTTATGCATTTATCTTCCTCTGTTGGTGTTGTTTGGTTGTTTTGTGCTTCTTGGCATTGTGTGACATTTAATGGGGCATGATATCCAGTGGCAATGTAGACTGCATTACGTTGAATGTCGATGGATGGACTGCTGCCCCATAATCCAGCACCAGCATATTCGGTTATGCTACCGCTGTTATCAGGCAACATATAAGTTTGCCACAAAATTGTTGGATATTTTAGTGTAATTAGGTTAACTTGTTTGATCAGTATTGTCATAATAATACATCATATAAGATTGGTGGTGCGGAGTGCACGCCTATTTGAATTTATTATGACCTTAGGGGCGCAGCCCCTAAGGTACGGGGGTCCGGGGGCAGCGCCCCTGGGAGCGGGGTCCAAGCCCCTGGCTGGGGTCGAGCTGAGGGACTAAAAATTGCTATAGTAAAAATTTTTTATTTCCATTAAATTGCTATTGTAAAAATCCCTCCGAAAACTAAATTTTCGGAACTTGAGGGACTAAAAATGGCAATTTCAAAACCTTGTAAATAACTGCCGTTTTGGTGGATTTATACACCCCGTAACAAGATTTCTGGTCATTCTCTTTTCTTCTTTTTTTCTGGTTCTTTTCTCTCAAATAATAAACACACAGAACGTTCTTAATTCTCTGAATTGTATCCAATTGAATAGTTTGGGTAAACCGTCAAATTGATTCAATCTGAAAGTGATTACACGCCTTTCAGAGTTTGATTATATCCGGTTATCTATTCGTTATTCACGAATTTCCCCAACAAAGATTGAATCAATTACTGAAGATGACGAACAACGATTCTGGGAAGGATATGATGAAACCCTTTGAGAAGTTGAAGCAGTTTACTGGGCAGGAGTTTCGTCGATGGCAGAAAAAGATGCACTTCTATCTGACGAATTTGAAAGTGGTATATGTTCTGAGTACCCCATGCCGTGAGGCCATTGAGAATGAAACCCTGGAACAAACTCGCGCTCGTTTAAAGTGGGAAAATTCTGACTACATCTGTCGCGGTCATATTCTTAACGGTATGTCTGATTCCTTGTTTGATGTCTATCAAAACGTAGAGTCTGCAAAAGAATTATGGGATTCCCTTGAAGCCAAATACATGGCAGAAGATGTGTCTAGTAAGAAATTTATTGTCAGTAATTTTATTAATTATAAGATGGTAGATACTAGGCCTGTCATGGAACAATATCATGAATTACAAAGGATGCTAGGACAGTTGGCACTATATGGTATGAAAATGGATGAATCTATTTCTGTTTGTAGTGTGATTGATAAACTGCCCCCCTCTTGGAAAGATTTTAAAAATAATCTGAAACATAAGAAAGAGGATATGAATATGGTTCAACTTGGACGTTGTCTCCAAATTGAACAATCCATACGTGATATGGAAGAGGAGGTAGAGCTTTATCATGGTGTGAAGATTAAAACCCTTCGCACTGATAGGGGAGGCGAGTACTATGATCCAGTGTATTTTCAGTCCACTGGAATTGTACATCAGACCACAGCTCCTTACACTCCACAACAAAATGGTATATCCGAAAGGAAGAATAGGACATTAAAAGAAATGGTTAACTCCATGTTATGCTATTCTGGCCTTAGTGAAGGTTTTTGGGGTGAGGCTATGTTGACAGCCTGTCATTTATTGAATAGAGTTCCTAACAAGAACGGCAAGGTAACCCCTTATGAACTTTGGCATAAAAAGATCCCAAATCTAAGTTATCTTAGAGTTTTGGGCTGTAGAGCAGTGGTGAGACTGACTGACCCTAAAATTCACACCATTGGTCAAAGAGGTATAGATTGTATCTTCATTGGTTATCCTGAAAATTCTGTTTGTTATAGGTTCTATGTCATAGAACCTAATGACTATGTATCCGTGCACTCTATTGTTGAGTCAAGGGATGCTGATTTTGGGAATGAGGATAGGTTCACATCTTTACCTAGACCTGGAGACACAGTGGCAAGCTCTAGTGGCACTGGTGGAGATGAACAAGTGACTGAAGCACCTCCTGAGCCTAGGAGGAGTGAAAGAGCGCGAAAACCCAAGTCATATGGGGATGATTTCCAATTGTATTTGGTGGAAGGATCAAGGAATGGAATTGACTTTCAATATCAATATTGCTTTAATGTTGATGATGATCCTAAGACCTACAGTGAAACTATGGCTTCAAGGGATGCTGCATTTTGGAAAGAGGCAATCCAAGATGAGATTGACTCTATTATGCACAATAACACTTGGAAATTGGCTGATTTACCACCTGGGTGTAAGCCTTTAGGTAGTAAATGGATCTTCAAAAGGAAGATGAAGGTGGATGGAAGCATAGACAAGTATAAAGCTAGATTGGTGATCCAAGGCTTTAGACAAAAGGCAGGTATTGATTACTTTGACACCTATGCTCCTGTTGCTAAGATTACCACCATTAGGTTATTGTTAGCACTTGCTGCTATACATAATCTTGTAATTCACCAAATGGATGTTAAGACTGCCTTTCTAAATGGTGAATTGGATGAAGAGATTTACATGAAACAACCTGAAAGATTTTTCATGCCTGGTAATGAAAATAAGGCTTGTAAGTTAGTGAAATCTCTTTATGGTCTGAAGCAAGCCCCTAAGCAATGGCATCAGAAGTTTGATGAGGTGGTGTTGTCTAATGGTTTTGCATTAAACCAAGCAGACAAGTGTGTCTATAGCAAATTTGACACTTCTGGTAAAGGAGTGATCATTTGCTTGTATGTTGATGACATGTTGATTTTTGGTACTCACCAAGATCAAGTTGATAAAACTAAGGAATTCCTGTCATCAAAGTTTGATATGAAAGACATGGGGGAGGCTGATGTGATTCTTGGAATTAAGATCATATGTGGAGAACATGGTATTACTAACTCTCAATCTCATTACATTGAAAAGATATTGGATAAATTCAATCACAAAGATAGTTCTCCAATGAATACTCCTATGGATCCTACTCTAAAACTCGTGCCTAACAAGGGAGTTGCAGTGAATCCACTTGAATATTCAAAGGCTATTGGATCTCTCATGTATGCCATGGTTAGTACTAGGCCTGATATAGCCTTTGCTGTTGGAAAGCTGAGTAGGTACACTCACAATCTTGGTTTGATTCATTGGCAAGCGATTAATCGAGTATTTAGATACTTGAAAGGAACCAAGGATTTTGGTTTGACTTATACTGGATTTCATTCTGTTCTTGAAGGTTATTCAGACGCAAGTTGGATTACTAATTTGGAAGATCACTCTTCCACAAGTGGCTGGGTATTCCTTCTTGGTGGTGGTGCTATATGTTGGGCATCAAAGAAACAAACTTGCATCACTAATTCGACAATGGAATCTGAGTTTGTGGCATTAGTAGCAGCTCGTAAAGAAGCTGAATGGCTAATAAATTTGATATATGAAATTCCATTGTGGCCTAAACCGATATCACCCATATCTACCAGATGTGATAGTGCAGCCACGTTGGCTAAGACATACAATCAAGTATATAATGGAAAGTCTAGACACTTAGGTGTTAGACACATCATGGTACGTGAGTTAATCACTGATGGTGTGATATCTGTGGTGTTTGTGAAGACACAACACAATCTAGCCGAACATTTAACCAAAGCGTTGAATAGAGATCTCGTGAATAAGTCGGCTATAGGGGTGGGATTAAAGTCCGTCAGAAATCTCTGAGCATTGAGATACCCAATTCCCATCTAGTATGACGCTAGATGTTGAATTCAATGTGGAAGACTTAATGTTTAGAGATTGGAACACATTTAAAGATTCATCCCAAGGTATGTGTTTGGACCTGCAAGATAAGGAGGTTGAATGTTTATATTCTTAATAGCTCTTTTGACAAATTGCATATGCAGGTGCAAGATTAAAGGAGCTACCTATGTGAACATGAAGTTTAGCCGCTGCAAAAAGCTGGGACTTGGCTTTGACATGCTTATGAAGGATAGGGACATAGGCTAGTAAAACATATGTCAAGATAGAACTACTATGTGTGTAAACTTTTGTGTACATTATCTTCGTGTATTTAATAGAGTTCCCATGGTTCAATCGTTACGACACCATGTTCGAATATTCGGAATGTGTAATGTACTAATGTGAAATTCAATCGTTACGACCTTAGGGGCGAAGCCCCAAAGGTACGGGGGTTCGGGGGCAGCGCCCCTGGGAGCGGGGTCCAAGGGGCGGCAGCCCCTGGCGGGGTCCAAGGGGCAGAGCCCCTGGCTGGGGTCGAGCTGAGGGATTAAAAATTGCTATAGTAAAAATTTTTTATTTCCATTAAATTGCTATAGTAAAAATCCTTCCGAAAATTAAATTTTCGGAACTTGAGGGACTAAAAATGGCAATTTCGAAACCTTGCAAATAACTGCCGTTTTGGTGGATTTATACACCCCGTAACAAGATTTATGGTCATTCTCTTTTCTTCTTTTTTTCTGGTTCTTTTCTCTCAAATAATAAACACACAGAACGTTCTTAATTCTCTGAATTGTATCCGATTAAATAGTTTGGGTGAACCGCCAAATTGATTCAATCTGAAAGTGATTACACGCCTTTCAGAGTTTGATTATATCCGGTTATCTGTTCGTTATTCATGAATTTCCCCAACAAAAATGCTACCATTTTTGGCATTTAACTTCAAAAAACTCCCTCTAAAGTTACAACATGTTTCAATGCTCGCGCCCTCTTCTATTGAAGTTGTTCCCACATAGAAAGCACTGCACACAGTCATACATTATATAATAGTTATGCACATATTGGAGATAGAAATAATTCTAAAACTTGTAACAAAATGAATGTGAAACCTCAAAGGCGTTAGCCTAGTAATAAGAGATTTGAGAATCTGGAGATGTGTTTCAATCCTCACATGTTTCAATTTTGAGGTCAACTTTCATATGTGTGGGCAATTGATTCCAAAAGGAAACACCTAGTGGATATGACCATGTCTTTCGACACTCTACTTAACGGGCTACTAGTCTCTACTGCAGAACAGCTAATCCTGCCTATTTCACCGTTTATTTTCTCTAGACAGAGCGCGTGGACAATTTACCAATTGCCGGTTGTTAGCATTTCCTTAAAAGAGTTAGTATACAACATTTGTAATAAAGTTCAAAGACTATTCTTTGTTGGTTGTTCATCTTTTAGTATAACTTTTCAAAGTCAACTAGATATAATAATTGAATACATTAGTCATTAGTTTACTTTCTTTAGCCAGTAAGCAAACTTGTCCAACTTTATAATTTTTAATAGAAACAGACAAAAATACCTTTGATGATAAGTCCCAGACATGGTAACAATAGCTGCATAATGTGTATCGAGTTGTTTAGACCACACAAGATAGCCATTGCTTCGTTTAAGGTCTAAAATGTAAGCCGGACCATAGATTCCAATGATCAAAAGATCATCAGCAATAGTAGGGGTAGACCTTGACACAACCCAACTAACCCCTGCTATGATACCTGGTGCAGTAAGCCCCGTTAGCTGTTCAATTTTGCGTTGCCAGATGAGCGACCCATTTAATGCATTAACAGCATATACGTTCCCATTCCAACTCGGGAAATAGAGGGTGTTGTTGTATATTGCTGGCGTTGCAGTTATATCTTTACCTGCAACAAATGTCCATTTTAGCTGAAGATTAGCCACAGTTTCAGGGCTAATCTTTGTTTCACCATATGCATATCTTCAATTGCTTAAATCTCCTCCATGATTCGTCCAGTCAGTTGGCTGCAATTGATAAGATATTTTATAGTCGACTCAGATTGCATACGTACTACAGATTACTAAACTTGCAATTAGTGGTGGCCTGGTGGCTCCCAAAATATCTGTACAAAATGATTGTGTTTCCTTGTAACATACCTTCGAAATATGCTTCTTTATCTACATGAGAAACAATACCTTCAAAAAGAAAAGAAAAAAAAAACACTTACACTAGATGAGGCTTGGAACAGGAGAAAACAGAAAAGGGTGGCTAAGTAGAGGCAGATAGATGCCATTTAAAATGGTTGGGCATGTACCTAGGCAAAGTTGTTATCTCTATATATATTAGTTAATCTATACTTCAATATTCAGTTTTAATACATTGTAGCCATATATATTAAAACAATTTTTTTAAATTTAATTGTTAACATACAAGTGCACAAACATCTAGAAGTAGTTCTCTACCATTGGATAGAGTTAAGATTGTCTATACCTCACCTCCCCATACGCTGCTTCTAGTAGGATTGTGTATCATTGACATTGACAAATGTGTGGAAACTTTGTGTCGTGGTAACTAAAAACAGTAAAATTTTAGTAAAAGGGTAGATGTAATTAGATTTGCAGAAGAGAGGACAAAAATATATAATCTTGAATTGAATTACACTTAAACTTAGTCCATCACTTGAGCAGCAATATGGGTTGGGTTATGTAAGCTCATTGGGTGCAGCTTCAATTCATTGATCCAATCACCGACTTTACTTAATTATAGGATTATTTGTTTTTTCGACAACATAGCTAATTATGATTATTTCGAAAATATTCTTCAAAAGTCAGTAAATAGCCATCACATTAAAAAAAAAATGTCAAACAAATTGCAGAGGACAATAGTAATGTGATGGCTATTCAAATTTTAATCAGACTGAAGATGATTTCGACACATATAAAAATGATTTAAATATTACTCCGTATCTTATTAATTATATTTATATATATAGACATATAGTATTGCACATTGTCTATTCCGATCGACCATTCGACCTTATTCATACATTGTGTCAAATATCAATTTATCATGTAAAATATTAATTTGTCACCGTAGATTGATTTATTTAAAACATAAGTAGTAGTATAAATGATTTGAATCCATCCGGGCCAGATACCAAATTAGCTACACTATGGCCGGGTTGCAATGATCACGACTAACAACTAAGCTTGTCGCCGGTTGCAACACCAAACTGCTTGCAATAATCGGTGTAGTATGTGACACGAGAGTTTACAGCACCTGGGTTCCCACCATTACATTCCATCCCGTTGATGGCCCGAATTGTAGCCCCAAACCCGCTACCGGAAGCAAAACCTGAATGAACGTTCTCCATCCAAAACCACAAGGCAGACTTGAATGAGACCACTTGGTCTGTAGCGACAATATCAGGGTTGTTAATCCCATCGAACCCGATGCTCTTCCCCGCAGCAGCATAGTTGTAGTTGTGTGTGAGTTGAAGTGGGCCCCTCCCATAGTAACCTTTGTTAGGATTGCATGGGGCCTTGTTGGTGTCACAATAGTTTTTTGAAGGACCGTCTATCTCATTTATATAACACAAGGCTGCATGTTTATAAAATAATTAATCAAAACCAACAATGAATAGCTATATATTTCTAGTCACTTTACGTACCACTTCTTAAAATAAAAATAAAAAAGAGATGTCATATACAATGTTTAAATACTGGTATTTTGGTCGTACCGGTCCGGTACCCGGTACCGGTATTACCGGTATACCGGCGGTACGTACCAGCACGGTAATTTAATTTTTTATTTTTATTTTTATAAAAATCCTACAAAACTTGTTACAATTTAACGAAAATAGTCAAAATATAAGATCAATCCAGTCAAAAATAAATACCAAATAGGTATTTCATAACAAAGTATAAGTTTTAAAGTTTACAAATAACAAAACATAACATTAAAGTATCATAAAATAAATTCCAGTAATACCGGAAATACTAAAAATACCGACAAATATTGAATAGTGAAAATGCCGGACAAAATATCGGAATAGTTATATCGGGGTACCACCCAGTATCCAATATTACGGGTAATACCGGCCGGTACCGGTATTTAAAACAGGCACATCGCACATCCTCTTCGGTTGGTAGAAAACTGCTATTTCTTCGGAAAACCAAAGAGAAGAATAAGTGGGATGTGTGGGCCATTTGTCAGCTTTTTTTTTTCTTATGACGTATGCGTGGATATATGCTATGTGTAAAAAATTACTCCGTAAGCTAATTTATAATACTCGTATTAATTTAAAAAAGTTAGATACAGTCATACTAATATAATGTATTTATAAGTTAATGTAAGTGCATCTATAAAAAAAAAAATCTTTTATCAAATAGGTTAAGAATTGTCAATCTTTTAATGAAAAAAATTATCTTTTCAAATGATAAAAGCTTTTCAATGAGTTATTAACATAATAAAACCTTTTGATTAACCTATCATTGTGGATGCTTTTATAAGATGATGAACAAAGACAAAATGAAAGGTATGTCACAAGACCTACAATAATTATGTCATTTGTCTACATTTTTTTTTTTTTAGTTTTAAAAAAATGTTTAGAAATAATTTACAATGGAAAGTTTAAAAAAAACTAAAATATATAAATTTTTACACAAAATTGTAAGTAGAAAAGAAAAATTCACACTTTCAAGTGTGTACACTTTTTCACTTAATAGCGTGAAAGTTAATTTGTAATACTTTTTCACTTTTTATAGTTTCACATGAAAAACCAATACAAATATAACATACATGTTCAATTGAACATGTCCAATTGAATTATAAGTTACAAGTCTTATGACTTTTATTTGAATTGGCGGCCAGCGTTAAATGTTTTGGCATATGTTGGCACGAAAAACACAGTTAAATTGAATTGGCTAAAAAAATAGAACTGTAAATTAAGCTAAATAATTTAGTTAGCGTACTTACATCCGGTCTCATGAGTTACATGAGCAAAGAAAGCTGCAATTTCGCGTTTTGAATCATCAATTGAACCAGATCTACCAAAACTCGGGTAATCATTGATGGTTCTAAGAAACACATCTCGTGTGTAAAAACCTCTGCCCTGACAGTTGCCTGCAGACTTTGCAACAATCCCGTTAAAGAATGTTGTGGTCACTATACCAGCAACATCAGCATTATTGTTAGGAGACGGCGAAGAACATGGACCACCTTTACAACCTTTTCCACAATAGGCATCTCCAGAGCCACAATAACCGTATTCGCTACAACACAAGTTTGGAGCACAATTACAATTTTGGGCTACTACCGGCTCACGTAGGAGGATGGAAAGAAATACCGCTGTAGTAAATAAGAGAGTTAAGAATGTGATTTTCATTTTGTTTTTTAGATGGCACAAATTAGTAGACGATGAAAAGATGTGTTTATAGGGCGGAAGTCTCCTCCAAAGTCTTCTCCAAAATTTAAAGTCTCCTCCAAAGTCTCCCTTTCATAGCAATTTTTTCATTCGGTAGAAATTAATACGTACTCTTGATTCATGTATATTATATTAGTAGATAGAGGGTTTTCTTAATTACAGTACTTATTACATGAACTTGTTGATTTCCATGGATGCTATCAAGCTAATACGTTATGAAACTTTTTATTGAAACCAATATCGATCATGCATGAACTTGTTGATTTCCATGGATGCTAATAAATATGGCATCATGCCGCTCGATCTTAATTAAATCGTATTATATACAAGTTCGTTATAAGGTACTACTCCCTCCGTCCCATTTTAGTTGTCATAATGACTATCACATAAAGTTACTATCACATATCCCAATTAGTTTACTCACCCTGGTCTGCTGTAAAAAAGGATATGGGGATTTATAAATCACAAAATAGCCAATTTTTGTTGCGATCGAATCAAAATAAAGTTTTTTCGAATTATCAAAAAATAACTAACAAAATCGCAACAAAAAAACGAAACTCGCAACAAAAAATGCAAAATCGCAACAAGAAATGCGAAAATCGCAACAAAAATGTCAAAATCGCAACAAAAATGTCAAAATCACAACTCGCAACAATTTGACTTTGACTTTTTTTTGTAAGGATACTAGTTATAGTACATAAATACAAAGTTTCAAATACATAAGAAAGATACTAGAAACATACTAATAATCCTCTAAATTCCCGAAAGAAGATGAATGTGAAGCCGATTTTGATTTCCCTTTTGATTTTGATCTTGATGAAGATCCATACTCTCTCGATGGAGGAAAAAATGTTTGTGATGGCATGGGTGCACCACAAATCAGCCTTATATGACCACGTTCCTTACAACAACTACATGTTGTTGTCTTTTCTCTTTTCACCCTTAGACTATATACGATTGCGGTTTTTAGGTCAGCCAGGTAACTTAGGAGATTATTAGTGTAGTTCTAGTATGTTTCTTATGTATTTGAAGCTTTGCATTCATGTACTATATAATAAACTAGCAGCGTTAAAAAAAAAAAGTCAAAAGTCAAACTCTTGCGAGTTGCGATTTTGGCATTTCTTGTTGCGATTTTGTATTTCTTTTTGCGATTTTGGTTTTTCATTGGCTATTTTGTGATAATCCGAAAAACTTGATTATTTTGATACGATCACAATGAAAAAGGGCTATTGTTACGATTTTCTCTACAATTAATTACAAGTTTCTGGTCCTGCTAGCTAGCCATTCATGAATCTTGACGCACATATGTTAAAATGTGGCCCATTTATAACCTTAAACATAAATGCACTTGGTTCTTTTGAAATTGTGCTTTTATTGAGCGGGTCTAACAAGATATATAGAATCGGTCAAGTGGATCCTTTTCTATATTGAGCTTTTATTGAGCGGGTCTAACAAGTTAATTAAATGCACTCGGCGACCATATATATATATATATATATATATATATATATATATATATATATATATATATATATTCGAGACGACGGTCTCCACAACTCTCACCATCCACGCGATACCAGGAGAATGTGGATACCAGGAGAACAGGTATTCTTCCCCACAATACCCAACCGGTACCGGATCTCTCACCATGGCAATATGGCTTCGGGTTCGATATTTGCCTTAGCATGTTGTGGTAGTGTGCTTAGAAGATTAATTTTATTTATCTTTGTGTGTTAAAAGTTAAAAAAGTTTCGAAAATATATAAGAATATAAAAGCCAAATTTACTTCCAACTCCCAATAACCATATATATAGACGGACGTACAATATCTAATAAAAAGACAGGCACATATAAGATGTTCCCACAACCTTCGGTTCATTGATCATCCATGTTCCACACACCATGAATGGAATTTATCTTCAAAACGAGGCATTATACATGTGCGATGCGGCGATGAGATAGTAAAGGTGATATGTTATAGAATGTAATAGGTCATAGGAGGTGATCGATCATGGGGGTGATAGGTCGGTGATCCGTGATGGGGTAATCCACCTGACGGGCTCCGCCCTTAGCCGTACGGGCTCCGCCCTTAGATTTATAAATTCGTTGAAATTATATCAAATGACGTACATATCTAATGAAAGAACATGAAATTTTAATAAGACCTATATAATTTTTATAATTTATCGATATATGGTTTTTGAGATAAAAGACTTTGAATAAATTAAAGGGAATAAAATGATTTATGGATGAGAGAGGAAAAATTAGTGGTTGACCTTTGAGGAGAGAAAGAAAAATGAGTGGCTAAGATTTCCTTTAACGATATTATAGTCATTTTAGTTAAATATATTTAAATTAGTAAACAAATGATAGAGACATTATAGGGTTTTTCAAAAACTTAGTTTAATGTTGAAAAAGAAATAGGACGAAACACATGATTTATATAATGTAATATAGATATAGATATATAAATTACTATGAACAATCAATAACTCTGATCATAACCAGATACCGAATAAGTGACACACGTGACATACGTGACACACGTACGTGTCGGTTCCATATGGTACGCTGTATAATTTAGGGGTGAGTACGGTTCAGTTTTTGACTAAAACCGAAACCAAAACGTTATAATTTGGTTTTTTAAAACTAAAACCATTGGATTTCGGTTTTTTCGGTTTCAGTTTTTTCGGTTTTGGTCTATTTCGGTTCGGTTTTTAGGTTTTAGTTGGTTTTTAACCACTTGTGGTTTAAGTCAAATTGAACTTCAAAAGTTTATAAGTTTATACTCTATAATTACACCTTAATTAATTTAAACAAGTTTTCAAAACAATGTTAGTAACAATAACACTACAACAATGACAACAAATCTATAAAAGTAAGTTGTACAAACTTTAAACAAAATTTATATATAACTATTTATATCTTTTACGCGTTGTTTAATTATACAGTTATTAAAACAAATTAATTTCGTTGTGTATTTTTACTTAAAACATATAAATGATATTATTATATACACCTCAAAATGCAAATATAATAATATATTTATTAAAAATTAATAATAAAATGATATAAATATAAAATAAAGTAAAGATATATATATTTGGTTCGGTTGGGTTTATTATTAGAAACCAAAACCGAACCACAACTTTCGGTTTTTAGAAAACCAAAACCAATAGTTTTTGGTTTTTTCGGTTCGGTTTTTGCTCACCCCTATGGTACGGATTGCATTAATTAATACCTAAGGTTGTTTTTCCCTGGTGCAAACACCAAATTACTTGCAAAAAACGGTGCAACCTAAAGAAATTTAATGATAATTAAAAGGTAATAGATTAAACATAGGAACATAAAACACGTACCATATACAAGATCTAATCTTGTTGCTAGTGAGAAGATTGAGATAATGAGTTGTGGAATGAATATGGATATATAGTTACAGCCCATGAGTGAGAGTCCAAGTCCAGCAAGACACTCAAAAGCCACGGGCCCATTACCTAATACTTCTTGTCCCTATCGAAAGATAAACCAACTACCATTCTAACATGTATTAAACATGAACCAAATTAGCCTGTCCATCCAAAACAACAAGACAGTCTTGAAATTAAGAAACGAGTTGGTTTCAGGGTTGTTAAGCCCATCATCGAACCCGAGGCTCTTCCGTGCTCTCAGCATAGTTGTAGCTCTACAAGAGTTGAATTGGGCCTCTATCATAGTAACTTTTATTAGGGTTGCAACCCGGTTGATCACTTTTAGGGGAATATGATCATGTTTTCATATATATTAATAAATACTTACATGGACCCTTAAGCATACAAGGGAATGACATGGTATGTGTCATGATGTGACAAAACTAATTAAGAACTTCCATTGTGATCTTAGGCTAATAAATTAAGCTCAATTTCGCGCTTTGAATCATCAATGGAACCAGACCTACCAAAACGTGGATAATCTATCATTGATGGCTTTGAATTTTTGGGTCAAAGTGGGACATCTTAAACGTTGAACAATGAACACAAGTGCACCTGGTCCGTTTAAAAACTTTTATTGGACTGCAGGTCGAACAAAACTTAAAGTATTTAGTCATTTTGATATCTCACTTGTTTATATATTACGAGTAATAGTTTTAGTAAAAAGAATCAATACTTAATGAAACTCCACCAATCCCATATATAAACATATTACAACTAGGAGGGTTTGTTCATTGGGGTTCGATTTAAATCATTATCCAATTTTATTCAAGATTAAAACCAAATATAATCCAATTCAAATAACAAATGGATTGGACTGTGAATAACAAACACCCTTATTTACTCCCATATAATGATTACGATTTGTGGAAAAGTTTAAAAGAATTGCGATCTGTGGAAGATATATAACCTAATGGTCAAAAATTTCCTATACAATTAGGTGTACCGCATTAAATTGTGACTTGTGGAATCATTATGAGTTGTGGAAGATGATTTTTTTTTTACTTTGCTCGTAAAGTTGTAAATTGTCTATAAGGTTTGCACTTACCATTGTGGCATTGTGCACTTGATTGAATGCTTGTGACGACAGATTTCATTTCTTTATGGTTAGTTGTAATAATACAATCACCAAATTTTATTGATTAAACTTGCCAATAAGGTTTAATTAAGATTTAAATTACTTTATTTACTAATATAAAGGCCTTAAAAGATCTATATATATTTTTTTAAATTTGGAATGTTATTACTATTTTTTAAAAAGATCTTTGTCCCGTTCCCGATTCTAGTTAGTCATCCAAAACCAATGTTTTAAATATTGGTATTTTGGTCGTACCGGTCGGGTACCCGGTACCGGTATTACCGACCGGTACGTACCGACACGGTAATTTAATTTTTGTATTTTTATTTTTATAGAAATCCTACAAAACTTGTTATAATTTAACGAAAATAGTTAAAATATAAGTACAATCCACTAAAAAATAATACCAAATAGATATTTCATAACATAATATAAGTTTTAAAGTTTACAAATAACAAAACATAACATTAAAGTATCAAAAAATAATTTTAAAAAAAATCAAAATACCGGTATTACTATTCCGATAATACCGGAAAAATACCTGCTGGTATTGAATAGTGAAAATATCAAACAAATACCAGGATAGTTATACTAGGGTACCACCCGGTATCCAGTATTCCGGGTAATACCGGCCGGTACGTACCGGTATTTAAAACACTTGTCAATAGACATCTTTGAATAACGACAAAAGTATTTGCTTTTTTTTACTATTTCGGTCAAACAAGTGAAACATACTTCAAAAGTCAACCTACCCAGTACCAAAAGTTGGTAAAATGCAATCAGTAGTTCACATAAAAGTGGAAAAACATTAAAACAGTTCATAAAAGACTACATATTATTCGACCTTATTCATTGTATGATAGGTAATTAATTATTATGCAGTATAAACGATTCGAAATTAATACATAACGCCATCAACATCTAAGGTTATTCATTAATTGTATGATAGGTAATATATAATGACGACCGACTAATCAACATCTAAGGTTGTTGCCAGGTGCAACACCAAACTGCTTGCAATAGTCGGTGTAGTGTGTGACTCGAGCGCTTACAGCACCTGGGTTCCCACCACCACATTCCACCCCATTGATGGCCCTAATTGAGGCTCCAAACCCCTTCCCAGAGGCAAAATCCCAATGAGCCTTGTCCATCCAAAACCACAAGGCCGTCTTGAACGAGACCACTGGGTTTGTAGCTACAATATCAGGGTTGTTGAGCCCATCGAACCCGAGGCTCTTCCCTGCTTCAGCATAGTTGTAGTTCCACGAGAGTTGCATTGGGCCTCTGCCGTGGTAACTTTTTTTAGGATTGCATGGATATTGGGTCTGTGTCCTGTCACAGTTTCTTGAAGGACGGCCTCTCTCATTTATATAACACAAGTCTGCATTCATGTTAATTATAGAAATTAATTAAAACTAACAATAGATAAATTAATTAAGATAGATAATTCAGTTAGCGTACTTACATCCGGTCTCATGAGTAACATGAGCAAAGAAAGCTGCAATTTCGCGCTTTGAATCATCAATGGAACCAGACCTACCAAAATGTGGAAAGGCATTGATGGCTCTAAGAAACACATCTCGTGTGTAAAAGCGTCTGCCGGGACAGTTGCCTGCAGACTTTGCAACAATCCCGTTAAAGAATGCCAATGTCACTATACCAGGGACATTGGCATTATTGTTAGGAGCTGGCAAAGAACATGGACCACCTCGACAATCTTTTCCACAATAAGCATCTCCTTTGCCACAATAACCGTATTTGCTACAACACAAATTTGGAGCACATTTACACTTTTGGGACAAAACCGGCTCGGGCAGGAGGAGGATGGCAAGAAAACCCGTAGTAAATAAGAGAGTTAAGATAGTAATTTTCATTTTGTTTTGGGACGACAGAATGTAGACAATGAAAACATGTATTTATAGGCCGGAAGTCTTGTGCAAAGTCTTCTCCAAACGTCAAAGTCTCTTCCAAAGTCTCCCATTATATATAGTAAATTGTTTCTTTCGGTAGAAATTTGTAGATAACAAATAGTCTCGATTCATGATTGATGTATATTTTAGATTCAGTCATATACCCCTTTGTCTAGATCTAACTGTTATTTATCAGAAATTTAGAAGCTAGCTAGTGTTAATTATATATACTTAAAATTTTACTTATAAATCAACATATTATGCTAAAAATGAATATTTTTGTCTTGGTAATTAATTGCTTTTTTTAAAGTTTAATAAGTACATGTTATACTGCTTATTTAACACTTCTTGACAAATTGTTTTGAGATATGAGAGGGGTACTCGCGCAATGCGGCGGCAGGGCAGCGAAACGACGGGTGATGGTAGCGTTTACGGTGTGGTTATTAATGTAAAGGTAGTGTCACATAAAATGATAATATAGTTAATGAAAAAGAGAACTCGTGAAATATGAGATATGTATGAAGATGCTTGGTTCTATGTTATGAAGTTTTAATCATATCAAAGGCTTAAAGTTTAATAAGTTAAAAAAAAGTATGCTTTATTAGGTATTATAGATAAATTATTGGAAGTACATGTCAAACAAGATCCAGTAGTGTATAAACAGAAGCATGAATTATGAGGTTGTTGACCCTTCTTGGCCTAGTGTATAAACTGATCAGTGATCAAGTTGGCCTGGAACTAAAAATTTAGTTCCTTCACTACTTTCAAATATGAATCAACCGTACGATGGCTTACTAACATGAACCAATATCTAAAACTTGTTGATTTCCATATATATATGCTTATTAATTATGAAACAAATAGAAATGATTTTTGTTGTAGGTAGTGATGGAACCACGATTCAAAGTAACCGTAGCACACTAACACCAATACATTATACATTATGTGTTTAAAAAAAAATTACACTACATTGATTTAGCGGACCTGTAGCCCAGGTTGCCCCTAATCACAATGTAGTGCCGCCCCTGCTTATAGAAGCATAATCCATATGAAGTTACATAGGCAAGGGATATTAAAGAACAGATTTAATAGTTTATTAACACGATTCCGCTGTTTACTCTGATTTAATAAGTCGTTTTACTAAATGTGAAAACTTATTTTGTCAATCAAATCGGATCAGTCATCCGATCCATTTATGTTATTCAGTTAATAAAATCTCAATAATATATCCTCATTCCTCACCAACAATCAAATTCCCCAAAAGACCGTGAATAGACAACAATATAAATAAAAGAAAAATGCAAATGCTCATCTTTAAAAATGGTTGATACTGCTCGAAAAAGCAATAGTTAGTAGGCCAAACTTCCTTTAGTTTTAATGTCATTCTATTTTTCTCTATTTGTGGTAAGTAGAACTGACAAACCACAAACCAGATTCGTTGGATATTTGGGTCAAAATGGGTTTAAGTAAAGACAATAAGTATTAAAACTGGTTGTGCCATGCTTGACTCATCAACATTCTTTGGTCCTTTCCTGTTGGGGACTTTAATCTCTGAAGGCGCGTGATCGCTTTTAGATTGAATAAATTTGACGGTTCACCTAAACTATTCAATTGGATACAATCAAAGATTAAGAATTTTGTGTGTGTATATATTTGAGAGAAAATAATACAACCATTAAAAATAATGAATGAGTATATCTAGTTTTTGGCAGTTAATTACATAGGTTTTCAAAATTGTCTAAATTAGTCCTTTAGGTTCTTAAAATTTAACTTTCAAGCCGCTGATATGGTTAGAGACATTAGTGATGATGAAATCAAGAAAGCCATTTTCTCTATCGGGGATGATAAAGCGCCAGGTCCGGATGGTTTCTCAGCAACAGTTTTCAAAAAAGCTTGGCCGATTGTTGGCGAGGATGTGGTTCTTGCCGTGAAGGATTTCTTTCATTATGGAAAACTTCTTAAAGAAGTGAATCACACGATTATCACTCTCCTTCCAAAGGTTCTTTCTCCCTCTCATGTTTCTGATTTTCGTCCAATATCTCTCTGTAATGTTGTGTTCAAGTGTATCAGTAAATTAATTGCAAACCGTATAAAGGATAGTTTGGCTGATCTGGTAAGCATTAACCAATCAGCTTTTGTGCCCGATAGAAGAATTTCAGATAATGTTCTTTTAACTCAAGAACTCATGCATAATTATCATTTGGATCGTGGACCACCTAGATGTGCTTTTAAAGTCGACATTCAGAAGGCTTATGACACGGTGGATTGGCAAATTTTAAAGGTAATCCTTGTTAATTTTGGCTTCCACAACAAAATGGTTTCTTGGATAATTGAATGCGTAACTACTACCTCTTATTCTATTTGCATCAATGGGTGTTTACATGGGTACTTTAAACGAAAACGTGGACTTAGACAAGGTGATCCGTTATCCCCCTATCTTTTTACTCTTGTGATGGAAATACTTACCCTTAAGCTAAAAAGAAAGGTAGCTCAAGATGATCGGTTCTCATATCATCATCACTGTGATATTATTAATCTCTGTTTTGCTGATGATCTCTTTATCTTCCTGAGGGGTAATGTTGAATCTGCAACTGTTATTTGGGAAGCACTTGAGGAGTTTAAGAATTCATCGGGTTTGACACCAAGTTTGCCTAAGAGCACAGCCTACTTTTGTGATGTTCTCAACCATGTAAAGATAGCGATTTTAAATGTTCTTCCTTTTAAAGAAGGTAAGCTTCCTGTTAAATATCTTGGGGTTCCACTTGTTTCTTCTCGTCTCATCTACAGAGATTGTAAGGAATTGGTGGAGACTGTTCATGATCAGGTGAATAATTGGAAGAATAAATTTCTTTCCTTTGCTGGTCGCCTCCAGTTAGTCCAATCCGTTCTGTCTGCTATGCATGTCTATTGGTCCTCGATGTTTATTCTTCCAGTTAGAGTCATTAACGAGATTGAACAATTGTTAAGGGGATTCTTATGGATTCAGGGTACATTGAAGCGGGGTCAAGCTAAAGTTGCCTGGGATGTCGTTTGTAGGCCCAAAGATGAGGGTGGTTTAGGCATTCGAAGACTTGAATATTTCAATATTGCACTCATGACTAATCACATTGGAGACTTTTGGTTTTGAAGGAGTCATTATGGGTGAAGTGGATCCATATGCATAAACTCAAGGGTAAAAGCTTATGGGAAGTTCAACCTAAGGGATGTATGTCATGGGGTTGGCGGAAATTAATGGAAATTAGGCCATTGGTCCGAAATCACTTCTATAAACTTGCAGATGGTGTAACACCCCGAGCTAGGCTCGAAATACTACCGAAAAGATATAGCGTATACATGGGATTATCGTAGAACATGAACTATATGAAAATAAAGGGATTCAGTGAACCCATCATCAACAACAAGTACATAAAGCATAATGCAAATAGGGGCAAATGAATCCTTGATCCATGTAAGACTAAGCCCAAACTCTAGCGCAAGCATCCATCAACCATCACGTCTTGGATTCGCAAGGTTACCTGAAAAGTGTACTAAACAAGGTCAACACTAGGTTGGTGAGTTCGTAGGGGCAAATGACGAGGATCTAATGCCAAAGCCATTCACAATATGAACTAAGCTAATGAACAAGGAACACACTTACAGTAAGTCCTTAAAAGGCGCAAGTACTCAATATAGGTTGGCTCGTAGCGCAACCTGGTCCCACATGTATCCATTGCACAATCATACCATAACTAGAACACACATAATGCACAAGAACACAGAATGTCGACATCAACAAATATCCATCAAGTTCTAAAAGGCCAGACATGTCCATCAATGTCCCTCAATTGTTCTCATGTCATCCAATTGTCATCAAGTACGTATAGCACCCGTTTATTGCACATGCACACATTGTCCCTCTATTGTCATCGATATTGTCATCAAGTACATAAGTACCCGTTTAATGTCATCAAGTACATAAGTACCCGTTTAATGTCATCAAGTACATAAGTACCCGTTTAATGTCATCAAGTACATAAGTACCCGTTTAATGTCATCAAGTACGTAAGTACCCGTTTAATGTCATCAAGTACATAAGTACCCGTTTATTGTCATCATGTCCATCATGTCCATCAACTCAACCATGCACAATGCACAATGCACATACATTTCATACGACTTTACATTTAAGGAATCTTAGATGTTTGTATACAGGGTCACCCGCAGCCTTCCCACCACATCTCCAACTTATTAAATGTATCATCGTCTTCCATGTATGTACAACTACCCTAATCATAAATAAATCAATCATACTCAAATAATACATAATCAATCAATGTCCATCAATGACCCTCACATATGTACTCACATAATGAACTACACAAGGTATTTAGAATACGCATAGTAAACAAGAACAAGTAATAATGATATCAAGAAGTATCTAACAAGTTCTATAATGCCCTGCACTCAGTTACACGTAATGTACCTCATTGTACTCAATTGCGCGTAATGTACTTCATTGTACTCAATTGCACCATGACCATCAATGTCCACCCAGAAACAAACACTATGTGTATATACTTCGTACGATACTACTTTTGAAAGGCCTTTGATGCTTATATATAGGGTCACCCGCAGCCTTCCCACCACATCTCCAACCTTTCGAAGGTATTATCATCTTCCATATATACACAACTAACCTAAAAGTCAACCAAACACGCACATACAATAATCATATAACAACCACATATTTACACGTTAACAATTCCATCAATCAAACAATGTCATCACTTAAGACACTCAACATATGCACAATCAAGTCATGTCATCATCAAGGAAATCAAACGTATGCTCAATTGAACTATGTCATCAATCAAGGCATCACATAATTGCACAAACAACAAGTTAACACACAAAGGTTGTACACTTTTCAGCCCGAATCTCAAACGAGTAGGGAGCTACGAACTCACCTTGATCGGCAATAGCAAGTTAATATCAAGCTACGAATGCCCAATGGTCGTCCAAAGTCCACAACCTAACAATATATGTCACAATACAAGACATGGTCAATACTAGTTATACTATACCACAATTTCCCCTAAAGATGTTTTATAAGTCATTCGAGAACGTTTAAATGACAAATGAAGAGTTTTGGTTAGACACGGTTCAATGACTTAGCATCAAAATTCCACTTGAAAATCAAAGTGTTTAGAAATGTGTTTAACCAATTTTGTTAACCTTAGTATGTTAATATAAGACCAACAAACAAGTTTTGGATCATTAAAAGTTGACTGATAACCGAACGAAAAAGTTGGGGAAGGAACAAAAATACTGCGGCCGCTCGCACTGTCGGTCGTGTGAGCATCTGTATTATGGGAAAACTGCAGCCACAAGCACTGAGCGTCTGTCTGTGCGGCCGTGCTCCTACTAGCAGATTTTTGACTCCAAAATCGACTAAGGAACCTCCAAAACACATTTTTATGCATAAATCACCATATTTTAACATCTTTGAACATAACCCATATCATAATCTCAATCCATAGCATCAAATCCTTGCTCAAATCCATTTTGACCCATTTCAAAACCCTAATTTTGACCCAAATCCATTTTGAACCTAAATTTGACCAACAATGCTTAGATTGGACAAGGAAACATGATTAAAAGAATAAAATGATGAATTTGAGTTAGAATTCACTTACCAAAACTTCCACAAATTGCCAAACCCGAAAATTACTCAAAAGAAGATGTTCTTGCACTTTTGACAACCCAAATCTTTGATATGTAATAAAGATGATGATAAGGATGATGATTCTAACACAATTCTAACTTGAAACCATAATTTGGTGTAAGAATCTTAGAGAGAGAGAGACATTAGTGTGTATGTGTGTTTTGTTCTTGCAAGAAGAAAGAAAGAAAAAGATAGGGTGAAGAATGAATGGATGGGTGGAAAATAAGGAAGATAGGGTTGGGTGATGGGTCATGGGTTTGACCCATGGAGGATCCATTTCATGTTGCTAACCAGATTTAATGTCATTTAGTACCGTAAAGCCAATTAGATATAAATGTCATCTCAAGGTTTAGGTTCGATTTGCACCAACGATGATATCGACTAGCACATATATCTTAAACGATAAATTGATCTATTTGGACACATTACACTTACATGAACTCCAAATTGCACTTGAACTATATTGGCCAACTCGATAGTTAGTTAAATTGTACATATGGTCAAAAGGTCAGGAACCACAATTGTTACAGATGGCCATTCAACTTCTGCATGGTTTGATTTGTGGGATGATTTTTGTCCATTAATTAATGGAGTCACGCCAAGAATGGTCACAAATGCGGGCTTTAGTCTTACTTCTAAGGTGGCTGATATATCCGAGAATGGCAATTGGAAATGGCCTGCAACTTGGAATTCCTTTTTCCCAAACTCTTTGGCTCCCATTTTGGTGGAGTCCCAACATGATGTCCTACAATGGAAGGATCAACTTGGAAAACTAACAAACTTTTATGTAGGTACAGCTTGGGAGGATATTCGCCCGAGAGATGGTATTGTTGACTGGTACCATCTGGTTTGGTTCAATCATTGCATCCCAAAACATTCGTTCCTCTTATGGCTTGCAATCATGAAAAAGCTCAAGACCCAAGATAAGATACGACGTTGGGACCTGCAACAAACACTTTTGCTCTGCCCATTATGTGAGCTGCAATCATATTCACATTCTCATCTTTTTTTTGAATGCCCTTATGCCAAGGAGGTATGGTTCGAGGTGAATATGAAGGCTGATCTTCATCAACAATCGACCGTGTGGGAAGACATCATTCAGGATATGATTCTGTTTTCTAAGAAGACTTCTATATTTAGTGTGATTTCTAAGTTAACTCTTGTTGCATCGGTGTACTTCATATGGCAAGAAAGAATTACACGCTTATTTAAAAAGAGGAAGCGAACGAAAGAAGAGTTGGTACAAGTGGTGATCGAAACCATCAGATTTAAACTGATGACTTTTAGATTCAAGAATAATTCGAGGGTCGAGCGAGCTATGGTAGTATGGAGATTACCCAAGACGCTACTTAGTACTAATTCTTCTAGCTGATTAATGTTTATAACTAATTTAGGCTAGATAGGGTGTGATTGTATGAGGGGACTTGTTACCCCTATCATATTTTTTGGCTATTGCTTATGCATATGACAACTAGCTGATATGGTACTCTGCTATATCACCTGATCTTTGTATTCTTTTTGTTAATATATAGAATCATCCGGGGTAAAACAACCCTTTACCCAAAAAAAAATTTAACTTTCAACCCCAGCCAGGGACTCTGCCCCTTGGACCCCGCTCTCAGGAGCACTGCCCCCGGACCTTTGTACCTTAGGGGCTTAAGGCTACAATAAATTCAGATAAACGTGCACTTCACTCCTCTAGGCCTAAATGATGTATTATTATGACAATAATGGTCAAACAAGTTAATTCAATTACACTAAAATATCCAACATTTCTTAAACTCCATAGATAGATTCAGGGCGACTTATCAACCCATTGGACTCTCAGCTCGCAAAGCCAGTGAAAGTAGACATATTTTAGGCTAAATCAAAAACCATGACTAACGGGTTAAATCATACCCCAATTAGTTTGGTCAAAGGTTAGAATAATCTTTAGCCGAACTGGCCCATTGACAATGCTAGACTTCAATCGGTGGATCACACACCATTGTAGTTTTTGTTAGATACTAAACCAAGATACTGGGTGAATTCATGCCCCATTTGGTTGGGTCTTAACTCAGATTAAAATGGTTCTACGCTAGACTTGAAGGTATGGGCTCATGTTTGTTTCGAGCATTTGGCATATCCAAAATAATCTCTTAAATGACGGGTAAATTTTAAACTTCATGGTAGTGCATATTTTTATATTTTTTATGAACGAAACATCATCCATATATTATGAATTTGAATGAAAGTAAGTTAGTACAAGACTGCGAAATATACCTCTTGATACATTTGGTGGAACAGGTTTCAGAAGTTGTATATAATACAAAGATTATAGTGTTTTACATTGTCTATTCCTGACTATTTGAACTTATTCATTGTGTCAAATATCATGCAAAATATTTGTCACTATGAACGAACTTATTTCAAATATTATAGGTAATTAAGTATTATAAACCCGATTGGAATCCATAACTCCGACCCTAACCAGATACCAAAAATAAGCTACATGTGTTTGTTCAATCTGGTACGGGTTGCAACGACGACTAACAACTAAGTTTGTCGCCGGTTGCAACACCAAACTGCTTGCAGTAATCGGTGTAGTATGTGACTCTAGCGCTTACAGCACCTGGGTTCCCGTCATCACATTCCACCCCATTGATGACCCCAATTGTAGCTCCAAACCCCTTCCCAGAGACAAAATCCCAATGAGCCTTGTCCATCCAAAACCACAAGGCAGTCTTGAAAGAGACCAATTGGTTTGTAGCTACAATATCAGGGTTGTTAAGCCCATCGAACCCGAGGCTCTTCCCTGCTTCAGCATAGTTGTAGTTCCACGAGATTTGCATTGGGCCTCTCCCATGGTAACTTTTATTAGGATTGCATGGATATTTTTGTGCCTTGCTATTATCACAATAGTTTTTTGAAGGACCTCCTATCTCATTTATATAACAGAAGGCTGCATGCATGTTTAATTAATTATAGAAATAAATCAAAACTAACAATAAATACTACTAACCGCACCTTGTTAAATTCAAGGTTACAATGTCAATTTAATTAGTGTACTTACATCCGGTCTCATGAGTAACATGAGCAAAGAAAGCTGCAATTTCACGCTTTGAATCATCAATGGAACCAGACCTACCAAAACGTGGAAAGTCGTTGATGGCTTTAAGAAACGTGTCTCGTGTGTAAAAACCTCTGCCCTGGCAGTTGCCGGCAGACTTTGCAACAATCCCATTAAAGAATGCCAATGTCACTATACCGGGGACATTGGCATTATTGTTAGGAGCTGGCAAAGAACATGGACCACCTCGACAATCTTTTCCACAATAAGCATCTCCTTTGCCACAATAACCGTATTTGCTACAACATAAATTTGGAGCACAATTACAATTTTGGGACAAAACGGTCTCGGGCAGGAGGAGGGTGGCAAGAAAACCAGTAGTAAATAAGAGAGTTAAGATAGGGATTTTCATTTTGTTTTGAGATGGCACAAAGTAGACGATGAAAAGATGTATTTATAGGCCGGAAGTTGCCTCCAAACTTCAAAGTCTCCCACTACGCTGATTTTTTCTTTTGGTAGAAAGTTGTACATAGAAATGTAGTCTCGACTCTTGACTAATGTATTGTTTATATTTAGTCATATAACCCTTTATCTAGAATTAACTGTTGTATTATACTCATATCATAGAGGGGTTTTCAAACTTATTACAGTAGAAAATTTATTTATAAAAATTTACTTTTAAATCAAGATATACATGATGCTAAAAATGAAAACTTTATGACTTAGTAATTACTACTCTTTCAACTACCTCACTACCAATCTACCCACTTTTAATCGTATATTAGTGTGTGCCCTTTCTGTTATAAATCACATCGTTTTATTCTAGATTTAATCCTTTCCTTAAATTTTATGTATAAGATGGGTCTCTTACGTACTTTCATGCAAGTAGGTTAATGAATGTATGCAGTTGAAAAATACAAGCCAACGTTAAGTTAGTGTGATTTAAGCCAAAGATTTTGAAACCAACTCCAAGGATAGTTAAAGTGAATAATACTTGTTAAACTCATCACTCGCTTTGCATTAAGCGGAAAAATGCATACTTAATTGAAGTTGTAACTAGCAAAATGGTCCCTCACTTTGGAAACGCATATTCAGAAACCCCCTGGTTTTACATCTATAGACCTCTTACTTTTTTGATACAAACTTTAATGTGCAAGCAGTTGATAAATCATTCAAGTGTTTTACCCCTACACATGAGGGGCACGTGGGCACTTGACAGCTCTGTTTAACAGACCCGTCAATTTTGGACTTCAGTTGCAAAAAAAATCTTGATTTAGGGACCCCCGTAGCCAAGTAACCTGAAAGGGACCCCATTGTAAAAATGAACAAATCATAAAGACCAATCATGCAATTAACTATACTTTAATACAAAACTTGTATCAACCTTAATGGCTTCATTGAATCAAATCAAACTAAGGATTAAATTGTAGTTTCGTCTTTGAAATATTAACATTCTACCTTTCCAACGGTGTAGGTGTTTGCTAATGAAAAGCTTTCACTTCATCCTTAAAATGTTTAAGGAGATCTGGAATAGATTGCACCAAATGTTCTTGCTTGTCTCTCACTCGCACACTTACCTGCATATATATATATATACATATATATATATATGTTCCTTTATGTTACAATCATTTGTATTGGTCTCAATATAATTATCATGAAACAAAAACATACTAACATTTTAAGTTAAGTGTAACTATCGAATCTTGCTTTTTAGTCAGATGAAAAATTTGCCCTTTACCATTTATTTATTTTCTATTATTTGTTTTGTGATTAACAATTTAACATTCTCAAAGTAACGGAAGGCACAAATCCTTCTATCCAAAAGTAAATACAAAAATCTCAAATACGGGCAGAAATCTCTACAACTATGTAAAAAGAAACATGTACCTTTCCATTGTTGGCTTCTTCTTCGCCAACAACAAGTATGTAGTTGTATTGAGCCAGTTGAGCTTCACGTACCTATACATCACAAATTATTTATATAATTAACAAAGTCCACAGTAGACTAAAAGTATAGAGCGTGGTGGATTTTAAGCATACCTTCTTCTGGATTGTTCGATCAGAAGTATCAATGTCCACATAATAGCCAGCTTCGTCAATCTGGTCCTTTACCTGCCAAAATTAAAATAGTTGCTTGAATGACCAATAGAGTGTTCAATCTAGTTTTGAATAGAAGTCTTTAATGTGTTCTATAAATTAGATTTAACAGATATTGAGTCATCCTTCCCACCTCTGCTAAAAGACTTGGATAAGAAAAACAAAGCAGGAACCTGCAAGTACCTGTTGTCCATATGCTTGGGACTTGTCAGATACAGGACAAACGATTGCTTGACGGGGACTAAGCCAAAATGGCCATTTACCCTTATAATGCTCCAATAGTATAGCAAACATGCGTTCAACTGATCCTAGAATAGCTCGGTGTATCATTACAGGCCTCTCTCTTTTAGTCTCGTCTTCTGCTGAATACGACAAATTAAATCTCTCGGGGAGTTGGAAGTCCAACTGTAACAATAAACATCTGCTAGTTCAGTTTATATGTTCAAGCAAAACACCCAGAGATCATAGTGGTTAATGTTGCAAATAACCTGTAAGGTTGCACACTGGAACTTTCTTTTCATTGCATCGGAAACAGATATATCAATTTTTGGCCCGTAAAATGCCCCATCTGCTTCATTAATCTAGCAACAGAGAACAGCAGAAAGATAAGAATCAGGAGAAATCCATCAAATAATCAAATAAATTCACCTTTAAATCAAGGGAGGGAGGGGGGAGCAGGTCAGACATACTAGACACATGACAAAAAAGGCCTTTTATGCGCTTAAAAATGGGTTGAGGTCAGGCAGCGAGTGTTAAAATACTATTTTGGCGACTTTTGACCCATTTGACTAATTTCCTTGTAAGCCAGGATTTTCATCTTACCCGTTTGACCAAAAATAACCAATTAATAGATAAATTGGTTGAAACTGGCACCTCTACTCAAAACCTTAACATATTAAAATATTATATGGATCCAGGCTGCCCTACGTAGGGCTCTAACAGATCAGAAACAGATTTGAGAAGCAATGTTAAGAAAATATAAACCAAGAACCAAACCGCATGTACGCGGTTTCGTCCCGGGTTCCTTTAATGATTCTTTAAGTCAAAACTCGAAACTGAACTTTGCCTGCCCCTGGACCCTTGCAGACATTACTCGACATTTTAGCACCCTAAATTCCATCATTGTTCGATTTGATGATTTCAGGTAGATCAAGTTATTCAACCTGCCACGGCTTTCCAAACTCGTTCAATGCACCTTCAAGTGCTTTCTCTGCTTTATCCCATGTTTCCAGATCCCCGAGGTATTTCTCAGGCCTCTATAAGACATAACAGTGTAAATTAGCAAGAAACTTATCGTGAAGGTATCTGATATCATAGCATAAATAGCAGATACTATATGAATCATGGCAGATTTCAAACAATCACCTTAGTAACACATATTTTTTGCTTTTCTGTGTTTATTTCTATTTTGTAAACTTGATAAACATCAAATGGCTTATTGATAGATAAACCGAAGCACTACATGGAAGGCAAGTATCATAGCATTAGATGTGGCACATTCAATTTCGACCCATTCATTATGAATAAGTTGATGTGTACTATAAACTTTAACAGTTATGTTGAAAAAAACTAGTTTAAAAGGAAACTTGCCATACAGATCATAAGATCCAAACAGTAATTGTATGAACCCATAATAACTTACAAAACCATGCTTCAAATTCTTAGATAAACATTCAATACACTAAAACAGTAAAAAAAAAATGGTCAACAAGTATTTTTGGATGACACAGCCAAGCCGTTTTAATCTTTTGCCCAACCCGCCCATCCTGCCACCTCTTATTAGCATAACTTTTATAGATATACCAAGTAAGTTATAGGCGATATGCAACACAAATAGGACTAGATACACATACTGTTGATAGCTTTAGTTCATAGGTGAAACCAAATACATCATATGCGTAATCGATGAACTTTAACACACTCTTCACTTCATCTTTTATCTGTATATATCAAGAAAAATGTCAAAGAGACATACAAAGGAGAAGTGGAGAGCTACTATTACTAATGGTGAGGAAACCTAATCTCACCTGGGATTCTCTACAGAAAATATGAGCGTCATCCTAAGAAAACACAAGACGGTTAGATAGGAAGAATACCACAAGCAATTTATGATAAGTTGCAGATTATCAGGTGAAGAAAATGAGCAAACAAGATTGCTAGGAGCATGATTAAAAAAAATGTGTTTCTTGCTCCGACTTAGTTGGATGTACAGAAATCAAGACCATAACAGTTTAATCTCATAAGAAACTAACAGATAATGCACACCTGCTGAAACCTTCGAACACGAGTCAACCCAGTCAATGCACCACTGGCTTCATTACGATGCAGAACCCCGAAGTCAGCTAAACGAAGCGGTAGTTCTGTAAAAATGAAAACAAAGCAAGTTTCAATAACTTTTAGGGTTTACACAAGTGGTTGATGGTAAGCCCAGCTAAAGGTTTCACGATGGGTGAGCAGGGTATCAGGTAAAAGCGCGTTCAAGTTAAAACTATAATTCTTACCCTGCAACACTTTATTGTCTTCTTTAGAACAGTCAACAGTTAATGTTTTTATTTTGATTAAAAGCACGATGGTATTTCAAAAAACATAACCAAACTTATAAAAGGATTTATATGGTTTTATGTATTAAAAAATAGACTGAGTAACTTTCAACCCTCTGTTCAATCATTTTCACAACATTGTTATAATCAATAGAAATGTAAGCATGAAAACAACATAGACATACATATGCAAAAAAAACTGACCCCTATAAGAACGAACTCGGTAATCAAACATCAAGCAATGTCCTGGACAATTCATTGGCTTAAGCCCGAACTCCTGTTTTTCTATCTGCATACAAAGTCATGCAACAACATTAAACTTCATCTTAAAACTTATTGACAAAAGCCATTTATACATCTTCTCCAGAAAAAAGAAAGCACGCATGTGTATTTGGTTAATAACACTAACAATAGTCATACAAGCAAACTTTCAAAACACAATTGGATTTGAAATTACCATAACTACACCCATAGAACCGCACCCGCACCAATTGTTCATCATCTTAGCAAATACTTGATTTTCAACAGATATAACAATATGCGATTGCCATAACATTATTCAAGGTAGGAGACTTACATCAAATACAAACATGTTCTCCTTGTAATTCGCAGCATGACCTGAAGTTTCCCACAGTTGCATGTTGTACATATTCGGTGTGGTAACCTGCAATACAACAATATATGAGATTCTACACTGTGCCTATGAAACAATGTGTACACAAAACAATAAACAAAAAAATCACCTCTAGGTAACCTCTTCTACGATACTCTGTTCGTATAAATGTCATCAATTTCTCGGTCACACGAGTACCATGGGGAAGAAAAAAACAGCTTCCTGGACTGGAAGATATAAAAAGAGAAATAAGGGTGTACAGTCAACAAGCTAAAGATTACAAATATAGAACTCTAAAGGTAGCAATCTGGGTCGGTGAGGCAGATCCGCTCACGAGCCAAAATAGGTAATTCTTTAGTTAAGATTGTGGAAAAGGCCAACTTTCTAAGAACAAGTCAGCATGTACAATATAGATATGAACATTGTATTATATCAGTTATAGATGATATAATAGGTTGTGCACAATCAAATCAATTCCTTGTAGCATTGTTATTTACCCTTTGAATCCATTACAGAAAATCATAAGCCAAATCAACATACTCAAAAGTACTAGACCAAGATTGCTACAGCTAGAAAACTCATGAATTGCAACTTACCTAAGAGGGTGGAAAAAGAAAAGTTCCTGCTTCTTGCCCAACTCTCTGTGGTCATACTTTTTGGCTTCTTCCAGCAGAGCAATGTATTCCTGAAATAATACTTTAAGTTACTGAAGTTTTGAGCTCAAAACAGCTTGTTTATTGAAACAATTTCATATCGCTACACTAATATCCAAACATTCAAGGAAGAACGACATTAAGGATCTATGAAATCCTACCCACTTGACTATTCTATATCATAAGCCTTTACCGAAAAAAAGAAAATAATTGACTTCAACGAAGCATTGAAAGAACAATGGCGTTGATAAATGAGGAACAACCATATAGAATGAAGGCCCCTTTACTGATTTACCACAAAAGCTCATTAATATAAAAAATGTTATAATTAACCATTATCACTAAAATTCAAGCAAAAGACCCCATAAGTGTGACATTTTCTAGGCATGATGCATATTCATGTGAAAAACATGATATGTTATATGACAAAACAATATAAAGTTCATGAAAATTAAAGACTAATACATGCTGATATGTAACACAAAACTCAGACAAAAACAAAAATAACCTTCAGGCGTTTTTGGTCAGGGTAAGATATCCCATAAACTCTTTGTAAGCTCTCACGGTCTTTGTTTCCCCTCCAATAAGCTGCCGAAGCCTAAAATAATTACAAAACACAGATGAATATATGTGAATATGAAAGAAACTAGTGATTTCGATGACAGTCACAAATCACACCTTCAAGCAGGCAATTGCTTTGACAAAAGCGGTATTTGGTATATGTGGTCCGCGACAAAGATCAACTAATGGACCACATCTGTAAACTGTAATGGTCTTGTCTTCGGGTAGGTCGCTAATGATCTCAACCTAATAATGACATTAATAGATTAAAAAATCCATTAAAATGTGTTGTATACATCAAAAAAAGTGAAATTACAAAACATGTTAGACAGGAATTTTCACCTTAAACTTGTTATCAGAAAACATCTCAAGAGCCTGCTTTCGTGAAACTTCAATTCGCTCAAAAGGTTGTTTCTCCTAAAACCATATAAGCACAACATATTTTATTATATGAATTTAGTTTAACATTAGTACTAGCGGAAACATTAAAGATATGCCTCTCAAAGAATTAAACAAAATAACATAATTGAGCAATTATTATAAAAATAAGATTGCATAGTACCGCAACAGCTTTCTTAGCTCCATTAACAATTTGATCAAAGTGATCATCGTTTAAGCCGAGTTCACCATAGAAACCGTCATAGTAGAAACCCTGTTACAACACCAACATGTGAAACTCCAGACCTGTTTGTTTGGTTAATGTGTAGATATATACAGCTTGTTTATATATGGACCATCTCTCCCCTTTTTTTAAAATTTACTACCAATAAAGTACAATTGTTAATATCTTAACGAAAGCAAAAGATGATGGTCGTAACAAATTAATGAAAAATCATATGATTTAATCGAAGAAAGATTAGCACCCGTTATCTTTGAAGTTGAGCCATGCTTTATATTAACTCAAAAAAAGAAAAAACCACCCCTTTGTAACTTACTGCATTAGGATATTTCTCCATTAAGTTCAATAAATCAAAACCGAACACAAGAGTCATAAGGCCTAGCCTTACTTCCACAATTGATACCCAATTAGCATCGCCAACATGTTAAATTTCCCAAAAAAACATAATTTGATAATATAATGATTTCAGCAACAGTTTTTAGTCAAGCAACCACGTCATATTGAAGTGAAAATATATCTACAATTCTACATTTGTTGCAATTTGACCTACTATAAAAATTGTATTGAAGAAAAGAGTAGTTGAATAACTAACTTTTGCCTACAACATCAAATCCTATTACAGCCTAACTAAATCCAAAGCCATATCAGAAAATTAGTTAAATATCCTGGCTAACAATAACATCCAACGGCTTAAGTTACACGATTGATATCAACATGATAAGATGTAACAACAAACATCCAACGGCATAAGTTACATGATTGACATCAACAGTGACAGATGTGCATACCTCTCCTCTTGTAGTACATGGCCCGATGCACAATTTACATCCATATGTCATTTCTAAAGCCTGCATTGAACCCAAAACAAAAAACAAGTAAATTCGCCATCCACTTCATACCTGCTAATAATTGTCCACCAAAAACAGTTAAATTACACATCATTACCTGCCCAAGAATATGAGCACTCGAATGCCAAAAAGTGTCACGGCCCTCATCACTATCAAAAGTGAATATTTTAAGTTCGCAATCACCTTCTAAAGGTCTTGTCATGTCCCACAATACTCCGTCTACTTGAGATATTAAAGCGTTTGATGCTAGACTTTTTGATAACTCCTTTGCTATATCTAACGGAGTTGTTTCCCACTTCTTTCCCTCCTTCACAGTCCCATCAGGTAACTTAACCCTAAAAAAAAAACACGAATAATCAACATGGACTTCCATACACCCATGAAGTAACTTAATACTAAACACGGGTAGAAGAAAAAAATGGTCAAGCAACCTTAATAATTAAACAGCATTGAATTCTAATCCAAACATCCATTATATAACTTAACTAGAGCTATAAACGAACTTAAACTTCGACAATAGGTTACTTCATGTTCATTTAATAAACAAACACGGGAAACATGACCAAACAGAGGGCGGTGTTTGGCAAGAGGGCACTCCCTCCTCCCTAAACAACTTATTTTCTTAAAGAACAAACACAAACACATGTTATCCGGATTTTCGCTTCTTATACACTGTAATCTACAGCCCCTAAAATAATATATTATAAGTTAAAAATATAAGAATCAAACAACATGGAGTTCCAAACACCCATTAAGCAAATTAACACTAAAAACTAAAACTTTATATGAAATAATTAAGATTGGCTAATGCACACAAAGTGTTCAACAAATTGCTTGAGAGAAAAGAAAAAAAGTCAAAGTTGAAAATGTACTTGATGGGGTCACCGGAAATAGTCTGGCGATGAGCAATCTGTTGAGCTTTAAGAGTTTCAAACAATTCAATTCGTTTTGGTATAACAGAATCAAGATAAGCATCATCCTTCACTATTGAAACTGCAGATTTTGAGGCTGACTTTGAAGCAGGATTGGCTGCTTTTCCCATGGTTGATGGCGGGCGGCGGGGAACAGTGGCGATTGGCAGCGGAACGGCGGAAGTTGTTATTTAAACAGAGTGAATTTTTAACTTTTACTCCGTATTACTCGTAGCAAATACTACTATGTTAAAAGGGTAGTACAAAATAATTTTTTTTACTAGTTTGGGTTATTTCATTCGTTTTATTGGATATTGGATATATCTATATCTTTACTATATTATAAAGCAGATTTTTCAGGTTTACATTTTAAGTTTCAACATTTGTTTTCTCAAAATGCCCATATTTCAATTCTATATTTACCTAACACCCTTTCTGTCTCCTCAAATCTCAACCAATCATTTGTTTTCTCTCTCCTCCATAAATCATTTATTCCTCCAATTCATTCAAAATCTTTTATCTAAAAAACCGTACATCGATAATTATAAAAATTATATGGGTGTTCTTAAAATTTCATGCTGTTTCATTGGAGATGTCATTCGATATACTTTCGACGAATTTTTAAATCTGAGGGCACAGCCCGTACGGTTAAGGCATTTGGATATCACACTCTATGACCTATCACCCCCACCATCTCATCGCCGCAACATGCGGGTACTTGCTCTCGTATATATATATATATATATATATATATATATATATATATATATATATATATATATTTAGGTCATAATTGGATATTTACTTAAAGACAAATAATTTATTAGAAAGCATCAAGTTAATACCTTTACATAATGTGTGAGGAAAAGTATCCAAAACTAGAAAGAAAACGAGAATAACTAATATTATTAAACTCATACAAGAATAATTCTTCAAATGTAAAATGAGAAATTTTCAAGAGAAATATCAATAACATAACTTTGTGTCTTATTTAGATACCAAGATGGCAAGATACCTTATATATTTTTAGTTATGGAAGTATACAAAAAGCAAATAGAGTTGTTCCAGCAGTGTAACTAGGAAAAAAAGCTCCCATGTTTGATTTATACCCACTGCCCACATACACGCAACCCTTGCTTATAGACATACCACCGTACACAGTTGCTCCAGTGTTATACGACCATAATATTTCTCCGGTTGTTGCACTCATTGCGTAAATGGGCCCGGACCCATTGGTTGACCCTGCGAATACAACACCGTTGGCTAAACTCACAGGGCCACTTGCAGTCGCGTTACTTGGATTTCCAGTTGACCATAAGACTTTGCCGCTTGTGGCATTCATCGACACCCATCCACCACTAGTTGTCGTTATATTTGATGGCTTCAATGTGAAGTTACTTTGCGCACTATTGGCGATGTTTGTGTAAATTGTCTTTTCATCCGTTGCTGATCCCCAAGTACCTCCTCCACCCGCACCTCCAGGTCCAGCTTCCTACATTTGACAGTTTTAGTCGTATATATGTTCAGGCTTACCAAATTAGTCACATTTATCATTTTTATTTTATCTACTCGACGTACATACTTTTATATTAACAAAGGATAAGAATTCCATACAAATTCACAAATACAAATATCTACAATCTGTTTGTCATTAAAAATGAACATTAAGTATTTCATTAAGCTTTCCTAGAAAAAAAAAACTATGCTATGGTCATCACTGATTTTTATAATTTTATGTTTAATGGGATGTCTACTTGAAACTTTCTGAACAACATGGCAAGTTCACTGATAGCTATTTGTGAATACAAAATGAAAAATAAATGAAAACATTACCGTAGACCAAATGATACTACCATTGTCGCGATCCAAAGCCCAAGCGATCCCACTCTTCTGTACTGCGACAACAATGTCACGCTTGCTTCCACGAACATTAATAGTTAGCATCATTGGTGCTTGTGCAAAATCCGCATCTGGATTAGGGCCAGGCGGACACCCTGAAGTAGAAAGATTATTACAAGCAAAAAACCAAACGTCGTATCCCCCTAACTGCTTATACCAAATGATGTTTCCTGAATCCAAGTCAAGTGCTAAGATTGAATTGGAATGGTTTTCGGGCTCTATGCACTTATCTTCCTCTGTTGGTGTTGTTTGATTGTTTTGTGCTTCTTGGCATTGTGTGACATTTAACGGGGCAGAATATAAGTTTCCCGTGCCTATATAGACCTCATTTCGCTGGATGTCAATGGAAGGACTACTGCCCCATAAGCCCGCACCTGAATATTTGTTGGTGCTCCCATTGTTATCCGGCAACATGTAGGTTTGCCACATGATATTACCATTTTTGGCATTTAACTTGAAAAAACTCCCTCTAAATGTACAACATGTTTGAATGGTGGCGACAGCTTCTTCTGATGAAGATGTTCCCACATAAAATGCACTGAACAGAATCATATACTAGTTACTTTTGTATTCTTTCTCATATGCCTCAACAAAGTAATAAGAAGTATTTTTTTACATATACTTAACAACATTTTATAGTTACATATCTAGTTACAGTAATATAGATCTTCCTGTTATTGTATTTGACTTTATGTTTTAACATTTAAAAGTCAAGTTGGATACGATTGATTTGCTACTTGCAATCAATAGTCAATGGTTTACTTTTAATAGGCCTATCTTAATTTTTAAGCAAACATACACATAGTCAACTTTATATTTTCTAAACTTTTTTTCATACCTTATCAGCAAATTAAAAACGATTGATTCCAGAAATTAAGCTGGAAATGCATCTCAATACAATAAAAGTACCTTTTATGATAAGTTCCGGACATGGTGATTACACAGGCATAATGTGTATCGAGTTGTGTAGACCACACGAGCTGTCCATTGCTACGTTTAAGCCCTATAACGTAACACGGTCCATAAATTCCAATGATCAAAAGATCATCAGCAATAGTCGGGGTAGCCCTGGCCACACTCCAATTAACTCCTGGTACGAAGCCCGTAGCATTAAGCCCGGTTAGTTGTCCAACATTTTTTTGCCAAATGACTGACCCATCTGATGCATTAAGGGCATAGATATTTCCATTCCAACTTGGAAAATAGAGGGTGTTGTTGTATATTGCTGGCGTTGCGGTTATATCGTTTCCAGCAACAAACTTCCATTTTAGCGTAAGGTTAGCCACGGTGGCAGGGTTAATCTTTGTTTCGCCATTTGCGTATCTGCGATTGCTTAAATCTCCACCATGGTTCGTCCAACTAGTTGGCTATCATCGGTAAAATAATTAGCTCAAATCGAGACTTTTAATAGACAAGTTCAAAAGATTAAAAAGAATACATACATTAGCTGAGGTTATGACTATAAAAAGTAGCCAAAGGAAAATGGACAAGTACAGGCAAGTAGATGCCATGAAGATGGTAGGATGTGCTCCAAAAGAGATCTAGTTGCATTGCAATCTCTATTTATACACACACATATATATATATATATATCAAGGCTAAGCATATTATTTTTATATAAGATCTAAAAGTCAAACTATTGCTAATTTAGTTGCCAGACATCTAATATTCTTATCCAGAGATTATTTATATATTCTATGTTCAAATGTGGACTTGTATGATCAACAATCAACATGAATGCCATCACATCTCATCTCAATTTATTACAGTAATTTGTGGGCTGCATTTCAAAGGTTATAGTGCACATTTTGTCTATGGTGTTGGTAATAGGCCGTGTACCAAAGTTAATTAGTCTAGCTAGTTGATATGATGATGGTGCCAAGTTCGAGTTTAAACTTGAGAGTTGAGGCTCGCAATACTTGAAGCTTGAAAGTCAACTCGATTGTAAAATCTCTTGACCTGGCGCCCTTTTGTTCTTAAGGTCAGACTCCATTTTGAGCTCGACAACGTATTAGTTATAATTATTGTAATCAAGCTTAAATAGTATACCATCAATTTTGATGTTTGAGCCTGTATATAACTTGAAGCTCTAAACTAGACACAAGCTACAACAAGCCTGTATTCTCAAATTCAAAGTCGGTTAATTGGTTCATATTTTTGAGCTACACTTGGCCGGCTTGATTGCCAATGTTTCACTATTAACTATTATAGTAATCATTTAAGCTTAAATAGTAAGCAGCATTGTTGGATCAGTGGTAAACACTTTTGCCTCGGGAGACAGAGGTCATGGGTTCGATCCTCATCCCATGCAAAGGTTGGAGGGCCTTTTCTATCATTTAGGTAGAAACTGGAAGCAGCCTCTCTACTTTGGTAGAGGTAAGGTCTGCCTACATCTTAACCTCCCCCATACACTATCGAGGTATTGGGGCTCAAAACCCGCGAAAGGCAGCACTGAGCAGTTACTTACTATTTAAGCTTAAATAGTAAGAATGGACTTGGGTACGTAATATTACGATTGATTTGACTAACGTAGCTAGATATATGTTCAGATTGACTCAACTCGACTTTATCTAATAGCATACATATACACGAACTCACGAAGGGTGTGAATTTATACTAGCTAACCAGGGGAGGCCCGGAGGGGGAGCAAGACCTCCGGTCGAGGCACAATTTTGACAGGGGCACAAGAATCTTAAAATTTTCTATGAATATTATATATGTAAAAGTATGATATATTATATAGATATAAATATATTTGATTCTAATAATAAATTAATGCCTAAATTGTAAATAATATAATATTTTAGGTACTAAATATATATGTAGATACAAAATTATGTCCTTAGTAATAATACACTTAGAGTACCTTGAGAGTACCTTTTTTTTTACAATTAGACTATCCACATGAGCATATTTAAGGGAACCTGTGTGTTAACACGAGTCCTTAACCTAGTTAAAAATTAAACATCTAAATGAAATTTAGAAGATACAGAGTAAATCCTCCTAGCACTTTTTGAAGGTTTTTAAACGGCTTAGTTGTTTTCCGAATGCAACCATTGCATATAGAATATTGTTGATTATTTCAGTCACGGTTGTATTTGCCGAAAATAGTTTTTCGAAGTTGAAGTTATTGAAATCTTATCTACAATCTACAAGAAAAAATCTTAAGAAAGACATAGTGGATTGGCGATGATAGCTATTGAAAATGAAATCTTAGAGAGTATGGACTGCGAAAAGCTAATCAACCAATTTGTTATGAAAAATGCTAGACAAGCTTCTCGAATAATTGGTTATATGTATTTCTAATACTATCATTTTGTTATTGTTATAACGTCTCAATTATACATATAAAAAAAAATTTGCTTAATTGGATTTCGAATAATTGGGGGCACTTTTTTCCCGGCTCGGACTGGGCATTTGAATTCTCGGAGCCGCCACTGTAGCTAACAAAAGCTAGATAAGGCCGCAACATGACGACACACGATAACCTGTAACGTTAAGGCCTAATCCAACCCAACCATTTTCTCATAGCCATTCCAGCACCATGTTACTTCTTTTTTATTTCATAAATTTAAAAAGTACCATTGTCAATCTTATATGTCTCTCACAGCTTCTTCTCAAATATTTTATTACATTTTATAAACGAGGCGCGTAACCCGACCAGGGCAAAAAGGGTAACCCGACCAAGAAGCATTAGCGGCGGCGCCCCCGCTAATACTGCGGACCCCATCTGACGAACAAGAGTTACTTTTGACGAAACCTTTGACTAAGCATTAGCGGCGACATCGCCGCTAATACTTAAACCTATTTTTGTGTTAAACCAGCCGCAAGGAAGCAAAACCGATAAAAAAAAAATCTGGCCACTACAAGTTTCTTTCCAATATTCCGGCCATCAACCAATTTTTCGGCAAGATATTATCCCCTCACCTTCTCTATCAAGAATCCGGTCACCCTCACCCTCTTTTTGGTGAAGAAATTCGGCCACCCGTTTCAAATCCGGCCACCCTTCCAACTTCAGGCAATATTAACGGCGACGTCGCCACGAATGCCCGTGACGTGGCATCTTTGGGATCGGACGTTGTCAGTCATCATTGCAGGCATGTCGGGTATGCCACGTGACAGCATTAACGGCGACGTCGCCGCTAACGCCCTGATCCGATTACCCTTTTTCTAGTCGTGTTATCCGATGCCTTTATTAAAGATAAAACAAATCACTTTCTTATTACTATGGGCTGAAATTTTTGCGTGACCCCATCCTACCTTACCTTCTCTCTTTCTTGGGTTTTCCCCAGAGAAAACATCGATGATTAACAAAAGAAAATTGATATGTTAAAATGATATTTTTGAGAAAGTAGTGAGAAAACGGAGAAACAAATAATTAATGTGGATACTTAAAGTAATAATCTAAAAGTGAATAACTATGCAATGAGGACAATAAACGGAAATCGTTGTATTCGAAAGGACAAAATAGCACATAATTGATGGAACAGAACACTTTTCGGTAGATTTTGGTCGTGTTTTAGTAAGGCAGAGGTAACACCTGACAAAAGTCAACTCAACCAAGGTATTAGCAGCGACGTCGCCGTTAATACTCTGACACTGACAGGGGCCCCGCTAATTTATCGTAGAGATTTACCATTACAGACATGGGGGCCGCAGTATTAACGGCGGCGGCGCCGCTAATACCCTCTGTGGTGGGGTTACACATCCCGTTTAGTAATTGATGGAACAAAACACTTTTACTTCACTTTTAGGTAGATTTGGGTCGTGTTTTAGTTTTCATGAAATATGATATGTAATACTTACCGAGTTATCGGGCTAATTCTTTTATCCAAAAGAATAAAATATGTGACATCTAGAATATTTGTAAAAAAAAATTACGAGTACTAACCAAAATGACTATCATGCAAACTTTGTATCCACGTCTGTATATTTTTTAAGTGTTTGTACTAAAAAGTCGATATATATTAGAAATCAATATTTGAGCAAATACAATGAAGATTAAACAATATAGTTTCTCATTGAAAAATTAAAGTTGATTTGCCCCAAAAATTCAAATACAAGGTGTTAGAAATAAAATACGAGTAATAAATAGATATTGTACGTGATAAACGGTGTCTTATAAAAATGGGCCTTCATTCGGTGCCGTAGGCCCGCACCAAATACGGCAGCAGCAACTCACGAGCTTTTTGGACAACCAATCGCCACCTGTCTCTTTTTTACCCGTTTTTAGCATCCGCGTAGATTCTCCACGCGCTTCTCTTCTTTCTACCACATTTTTTTTTTCTCATATTGGCCTTCCTAAATTACATGTTTAAATGTTTTACGAGTATATTATATATGTTCTTGCGGTTTTGTTTGACATATAGACCCACTTACACACATGTGATATGACCACATATTTACTTTTTTTCATTTTTATCATATTTTTTCTATTCTCAATCTACTCGTGTATCTAAATATAGTTACATTACACATTTATAAGATATTGAATATCATGTTACTCTAATTGATATTATTACCTGTGATCATTTTATTATAAATCGCATGTCTGGAAATAATTTAAGTCTACGGGGTCACACGAAATGACACGGTAACTCTATATTATTAATTAGTATATTAAAGTAATATATTAATTAATTAGATCACGAAATGATTAATTTAAATATATTAAGGGGTTAATTATATTTAATTAATTAAATGGAGGATTAAAATGTGAAATATGAAAATTAGAGTTGGGCTCTAAATCCATATGGGGGGCCGGTTTTTGAGAGTCTTTTAGGGGTCTTGATTAACTTGGTCACCAAGTAAATAAACCCTAAATAATCCCTATATATAGAGGCTTTATTCTAAGGGTTTATTCATTTATTCACATAAAAAAATTGTCTTTCCTTTCTCGGGTTACGGCCGAACACCCTCTAAGGGTTTTGGCTATGTTCCATTCAATCCATATAAATCATATACACATAATTAATAGTATTAATTATGGTGTCCATGTTTTAGTGAGTCTGACAACTTCAAATTGGTTTTGGATTGCAAGTGGGTTCAAATAAAAGGGAGATTAAACAAAGGGGTTTGTTTGGTTCGTGATCGGGGTACTAGCATACGGTATAGGGGTGTCTAGTGTGCGATTGTGGGGGGGTTTTCCTTTAAACCCTAACTACTAATAATAATCTTATTATTAATATTATTGGAAGCTTTGCGCAAAGGTACACGTTTCGATTCTCTTTTGTTAATTAATAGTATTGCATATACGTTTCTTTTCCGTTGCGTACTCGTGAATTGTTATATGTTTATGTGCTAATATTCTAACAATTACAAGTTAGCTACTTTGTGTAAGAATTTTATCATTGACAGTGTCTTGCTTACATCTTAAATAGTTTTAGAGTGAATTTTTTTGGTTCCTGTAACGCATTAATGTCATATGAGAAAATGTACTCAAGTTATTTAACAAAATTTTTCATTAAAAAACAATATATAGTGACAGGGTTTTTTTTCGCTGCCCGTAACCCGACCTTTATTTTGGTATCTCGACCAGCACTTTTTGCAGCGACAGTCGCTGAAAAAGTATTGCCACATCATCTTCCACTAACAAAAAATCGCTGCAAATACTTTTGTTGGGCCCAATTTTGATATAAACAAAGCTCTTCTTCCAGATTTATATCCCAAATCAATCCTTTTTTTCTCTCCACAATAATAAACAAATTCATCTACTCCCTCATTCAAAACAAACTTTTCGGATCCATTTAACCTTTTACGTATAAAATTTTTTTTTTCCATCTTTCTTTCTCAAAGGTAATAACTCTTATTATTATTACTATTATTAAATCAATAAATAAATATGAAGAAGATGATTGCAGATTTTTAGACATCCGAATAACTACCGTTGGCGAACCACCACCGAATCACTGAACACCGCTCTTTTTTCTCCTCTTATTTGATTTGTAAAACGATAATTTATGTATAGATTTGGTGTTTTCAACGTACAAATATTTGAAAACCGGTTATGAAAGTTTTGAAATCTTTTATGGGTTTGGTTAAAGAGAGTAAATTGGTGTTAAAAGCAACAACTATTTCATTTTAATTTTTTGCATCGCTGGAATTATTTTTCTTTTCTTCTAATCTTACGTTAGGAGTTCATTGTGCATCAATATTGTTAATGGATAGTTTTGTCTTTATATGACTTTTTTGCAGCGACTGTCGCTGCAAATAGTGGATAAGACAAAACTGCACTGTTTGACTATGCCAGTCAATAGTGTACTTTGTCCGGGCCTACTATTTGCAGCGATAGTCGCTGCAAAAAGTCTGATCAGATTACTAAAAATATAGTCGAGATACCAGACGCTTTTTTTGTATGGAAGATCATTAATATTAGACCTACAAATTAATATTGAGAGAACCAATCAAGTAAACATTCAACAAGCCTTAACAATAAAATGGAAGATATAATATAAACACTACACAAAACGATAAATCTATCACAATTTACAAATTTTACAATATATTATACAAGTTTATAAATATATTGGTTTTAGTTTGTGATAGATTTATTGATTATTACCTTACCAATATCAACCCTCCGATAAAATGGTAAATAACCCGATAATTAAATTCCTCACACGTTGATTGCATGTACACTCAAAATTCCTCTAACTCCATACATACCAAAACGCCAAAACGTAAGGAAAATTAGGGGTAAGGGCGTAGTCGGTTTGTTTTATCGGCAAAAAGCATCGGCAAGCATCGGTATTTCGGCTACACTATAGACAAGTTTAATAGGCAAGCATTGGCAAGAACCATCGGCTAGTTTTGGCCGATGAAAGTAAACGTTGGGCAAGGCTACCTGACCACTTTTGGCATGTGGGAGCCTGTACTTTTGTTTTTTTAAAAAAAAAAAAATTCCCCCTCAATTTCTAACTACAAATTGGCAAGTTTTATACTACACCACTAGTTTTGGCAAGGTATTGACTACTTTTGGCTTGTTTTTAGCTAAACCACATGTCAAACTATCATTGGCTAATTTCTTGCTAAAACTTGTCAGTTTGTCAATCTTTTGGCACTATACCCTTGCACCTTACGCTATTAAAGACCTTCAGACCCCACATTGATTTTCGTCAAAAAAAAATAATTCAAAGATTTGAAAGAAAACGTACCATTGTTGTCATAAAGCCGCACTTCCATCCGTGCCTAATTCAAAGTTGAAGAAATGCGTGACTGAGTATATATGTGATGAGAGCTTTACTTATTTTAGCCATATGATACACAATTACACATCATAGTTGTACTTGTACACATTATGGGCCAAAGCACCAATGGAGGACTCCGGTTCCACTCGAAGTCATGCTCGAGACTGTCACACCCTTTTGGCGTCAGCATTTGTGGGATATCGCTTCATGTCCTTTTCTTTTCAGTTTTCACACATACAAATTTGGAAAAAATGAGTCCGGGTGTTTGGGGTGGAGATTAATTAGTGAGGACAAAAATAAGAGTTATTTTGTTAGTAAAACTGTAAAAGATGCATAAAAACCTAAAGTTTTATTACGAAAATTAAATTATTTCTCTGTTAATTAAGTTAAATTATTCGTCACCTCATGAAATATGTCATGTGCGAGTTAGGTTTTGAAAGTGGCTCGAGTTGAAAAACGAAATCATTTTTCTATTCTCTTTGAAGTGCCCAAATACTCGTACGCAGTGATGATGTAAATTAAACTTTTCACTTACCTTCGGATTAAGCTAAGGCTTGCTTTTGTTTTTTTCCATATGATGTCTTTTTACTGCTTGCTCAATGAATTTCATCCATATATTTAAAAAAATTTAAGAATTTAATCGTAACACAAAGTTCTGAGAAATAATATATCCTTCTAAAAAAAATGGAAGAAAGAAAGGGGCGAACCTCATGTCATCTCATCCTAGTTCACCCTACACACCGCCTCCAAGGGGCGACTTACATTTAGGGTAAATTTCCTGGCTCATCCTTCTATTTGTTGACATGGCACAATTTCCAGAAAAAAAAAGGATTTGAGAGGGGGGACCAATGTAAAGTGTCAAAAAAAAGGTGTTAGGAAGGGAGGACTAATGTAAAAGTGTCATGTGGCGCAAGTTGACACACTCTCAAAATTCTAATTTTCAGCTTTATCGAAAGGCAACTCTTCTGACCAACATGTCACATGAGCAAGTCGTTTCACCCTCCATCATCATTACTTTATCAGTAATGATCCAAAATATTATAATAATCTCTTTAATAATTTTATAATAATCTCTTTAATAATTTTAATAATCTTTTTAATAATTTTAAAAATGACAAGATCGATCATTTTTATTTGTTTTTTTTATTGATTTTGACAAATATAATGATCCAATCCTATTATATCACTAATGGTAGGAGTTTCATTTAAGAGACGCTATGTCTCAGGTTTGAAACCAACTGGTACCAATTGTTAGAACAATTGTTTTCATATAAATTCAGTCAACCAAAAACAGATGTAGATTCAGTCAACCAAAAACAGATGTAGATTATAATTCGTTAAAAGTTTAATTTCATCATATTTTAATTCATTTAAATTTCAATTGCAATTTCTTTAATACTTTTAATTACTTCAAAAAACGTTACATGAATGAATGGATGTTGTCAATTAAACACTTTTCATATTGTCAAAAAGTTAAAAAGTTTGGCAAGTTCTGTTTGTTGGGATTTAGCCACCACTTGGGAAAAGATTCAAAGAATTAATAAGTGGAAACAACTTGGACATGTTGATAAATCATGAAAAAGTGACACCCACTCTCCCAAATGTGAGAGTATACCATTCAATCATCCTCATCATCACCATCAAAGAAGTTGCAAGACAAAATTAAGAGTAAACAAAGGGGGGGAAAAAATATAAACAACAAGACAAAAAAGCGTTTAAGGGCCCTTTTCCTCCCACAACCAAAAAAATACAAAAAAATCAAACACATCCCTGAAAAACCTCTTACAAAAGATTTTGTTTTTCACCTTTCTTTCCAACCAAAATTCACCACCACCATAAAGCCCAACACACCCATAAAGCTGCCTTTTCTTTCCCTTTTTCCAACTTTTGTTGTTCAACATAAAGTTGTGAACTTTGGTGTCATGAGTATACAATTTTACTCATTTGTGAATCTTTAGGGTTATTTTTGTTTATCATTTTTTGTAATAGATACAGAGATGCAAACAGAGAAATCTGAGCCAGTAAGATCGGTGATAGCAGATACAAGAGGAAAACATAGAATATCTGCTGAATTGAAAAGACTTGAACAAGAAACTCGCCATTTAGAGGTTTGAATTTTAATTTTTTTTGTTGTTATAATTTGTAAGATTCTCTCATATTTATTGTTTATAGTTGCTTTAATCCATATGGGTATTTGTGGGTTAACTTCAAAATTGAAACTTTTGTTATATGATTTGTTTTCTTTGAATTTTTTGAATTTAGGATAGTTAGTTCAATATTATGCAATGATTGTTTTTATTTCTGCAATTTTGTAGTTTAGCGTTTTCTGAGAATATTGTCGTAGCTCAATCCCCTTGCGCCGCCTCTGACAGGATTAAATATCGTTGTTGAATCCCCATAATTTGCCTCTAACTGAATTGCTTATCGTTGTTGTTGAATCATCTTAGTACAATAGAGAGTTTCTAATATTTTTTGCCAAAGGTTTTCATTTATATATTGATTCATAGGAGCTTCATGGTCATTTGATAATATAATTGGCTAGTATAATGACTAATATGTGCATTGTATATAGTTCATCAACTGAATGTCCGAATTTGATTTGCTAAGTTTAATAAGATTTTTAGTTTAATTGTATTTATATGGAGCTTAAAATATGATGTGAAATAATATTTGTGGTCTATTAGCTTAAAATTGTTCTTATTTGATTCTCCCCCTATATATATATATATATATATATATATAGCCTTGTACCCGCGCGATGCGGCGGGCATAGGAAAAAAACGCTGGTTAATTAGCGTTACCCATGCGATTACCGGATCACCGTACCTATGGCTATGTGTGTTTTAGACAACGGAGATGACGACAGTTTTGGGGGGCAGTGCCTATGTGTGTTTTAGAGGGAGACGGTTCTGAGGGGATGTATGTGTGTGTTTGTTCTCGGGGATGTATGGGTGTGTTTTTTGATATAATATGTGAGCAGCTTCAGGAGAAGGGAAGGGAGACAAATTGGGCGTGAGTTTTCTTAAAGGTATTTTCGATATTTCAGGATTAAAGTGTTTGGTGGTAGTGTAAATTAAGGGTAAAATAGGTAATTGAAAGGTAGAGTGTTTAATTTGGAGAGGGGGTAGTTTGTTTATATAGGGAGTATAGATTATATTTCATATTTTAGGATAATGGATTGAAGTTGTTCATGATCAAAGTAACTTCTTACTCTTATGAGTTAAATTTCGTTTATAATTTATAGCATTACAAACAATCTACAACGTTTTATCTAAGCCAGTTTTTTTATTATTATGTTGGTTTTTAACTAACACTATTAACAGTTTAAATTCAGAATATTTGATTTGAATTGGTTAGGTTCAAGACTTGAATTTACAAGTTAAATTAAAACGTTCAGTTTAAATTTCTCTTCTATGTCTTGACCAGCCATGTGTCCTTCGCAATAGGTGAGATGTCTAATGCCTTTTGAATCCTAGATCATCCCAAAAACTCAAAAAGCTTCAAAAGAGACATTGGTTGAAAAACATACACAAGAAACTAACACTTGTATTAAGAACTTCATGAACACTTTACAACAAATGTTAGAACTTGTTGTGGGTGTCAGGTAATTAGTTTTAACGAAATTGGCTGTAGGAGATAGTGTTTGTATGCGCCTTTTCTGTTTGAAGTTGTTATTCAGATAATTAGTTGTTTATAGTAGTGTTTGTCGTGTTCTAGTTATCGTATGTGGCCCAAAAAAAAGGTGATACATTTGAATGGGAGTTAAGGTTTTCTCAAAGTTGTTTTACAGAGGACTAAAGGAGGTAATAGGTAATATTAGTTTACCCATACAGTAATCATCTAGTATGAACCTGATCATTATAGAATCAGTAGCAGATTTGTTTCCAGAAAAACGCCACATGACCAAAATCTGTATGTAATCATTAGCTCTTTACCAACACGCTGACAAACTTCTATAAAAATGGCTGTCAAAAACTTTTTTCCAATTGGTGGCTTTAAACAGCATAATAAACACTTCATGAAAATGATGTATGATATCAAAGGCAGGTTATAAAGTACAATATATTCAACAAAAGTATTAATATGATTACAAAATGGGACATTGTATAAGCTATTGTTTTTAAAATCTACAGAAAATGCAATGAAATTTAGTTTCAAATGAAAGATTTTTAAAAGAGATTATCTGAAGAATTACAGTCTACACGCCCATCAAAATTTCAGCATTTGACTAGGCAATCAATTTACACAAAGTGTTTGACTAATTCTGTAGCATGTAAGATTGACTAATTGACTAGGCAATCAATGCAGCTATGTGCCTTTTAACCTTGTCTCTTTAGCAGGTGCTACTTATAAATTGTGTATAATACGAGTAATAATTATTAAACACTCATCTGTTATGTCATATACTCATATGCAGGAGGAGCTGGACCAGCTTGAGAAAATGGAAGCAGCCTCCGCTGCATGCAAGGAGTGAGTATAAATGTTAAATGTTTCAGTCTATCTTTTAAAATAATCAACGAATGTAATATTGATGTGTAATCAACCATTTCTAACACTCTTTTTCTTTGTGTTCTGATAGAATATTAAATAATGTGGAAACAAGGCCGGATCCGTTACTTCCCACGTAAGATCTCTTGTTTTTTGCTTCCAGTATAAACAATATGGGCCCAATGAAAATTGCAACACTTGTATTGCACGTAGGTTAAAATGTCTAAAATAACCTTGATCATGACCGCTTTTTGACCAAAATCAATACCATGGATAGAGAGTAGAGACCCATATTTTCCTTGAAGATTTAGTCAAAAAGAAATATGTGGCAGAAAACACAAGTCATTTGAAATTTGCAATTTTCATGGGATTCTTTGTATCTGTTCTGGTTTGTGAATATGGTTAGGTTTGGTTTGCTCTTTATGCAAAATAACAATGTGCTTTATGAAAGTAATGACTAGAGGTGGCATCCAATGGTAAAAACGTAAAACATTAAAAATAGCTTTTTAGGAAATTGACCAATGGTTAAAAGACATCCCAAGTGTCTTTGTAATGCATAAATTCTCTTAAATAAATAATTTAGATTAATATTGAAATGATATAATTTTTTATTTTTTTAATGACTGAGATGATATAATTGGCAATTTAATTTATATTAATAGATCTATAAAATTTGGGCTGAAGTTTTTCGGATCCACTGGGCCTGTTAAAAAGAAAACACTAATGTATTGGCTTTCCACCTCTTATTGTAACATTTGACAATACAGATAGTTGGTTGCTTGGTTAGCCATATGTTGGCATTCTAGTGAAACATTAAAGTACCTCGGAGAAGATGCCATTTTGAAACCAAATAAGTCATTTTAGAGTGAGATTTTACCAACAGAACCGTGTGGTAGTGAGTATAGTGAATCTCAATGTTGCGACTTTCATCAGTCAGGGACTCAGGGGGTGGTTTGGTTTTTCCCTTGCTACCGTTTTGGTTTTGAATCTGTTGGTTTTGACTTTGGTGGCAGGACACATGGGCCTGCAAACCCATCATGGGATCAATGGTTCGAGGGACCTAAAGATAAATCCGGTTGCAGATGCTGGATACTCTAACAATAATGTGAATAAATTCATTGGAGTTCACCCAAGGTTCATGCATTGCCATCTCCATTATACAATCTCAATTACAGATACAGAGAAGAATCTTATTTTCCAGATCGTCCTTGTGCAGAAATGTCTAATTCTTTTTCGTTTGTAGAGAAAATTAAAATCTGTGAGAGTTCTCATTATTTTTCATTTTGTTATCAAAAGATTTTCATTTTTTGCAGATAATCATGTTTTCAGAGATCGAGTTTCCAGGTTTATCTTGAGTCCGTTTTATATAGCAGTGATGAGACTGCTTAGCCGTCGTGTGTTTTATGGTCCCATATGACTGGAGTATGCAACAAAAAAGATATTTTTATAACACAAATATGTGTTTTGTCGTCGCTTATAATTTTAGGGTAAAGTCTATTTAGAACCCCAACGGCCCAACTCGATATAAAATGATTCATGTTAGTAAGCTACACAATTGTTAAATGACACTGGTTTTGTGTACGATCTCCACTTTTAATAAAACTTTGGTTACCAACAGACAAGAAGTTTAGGTTATCGATAGATGGTAAGTTCTTGCCGATTGTAATCCTAAGAATTTAAGATCAAAACGTTGCACCTTTATGTTACCTCTGTTGGAAAACAGTTAAACACTAAATAAACATGGTGCTAATAGCGGCCCATTTGTACTTTGGGTTGTGGTCTCATTACATTGGGCTGGGCTCTGTAATAAAGCTGTGATAACCAAACACATGGGCTTGTTAAAATTTTTAAAAGAATGGGAAGTGATTTTTACTCAAAAACTCGAAAGAACAGTTACTTCATACTTAGTTCCTGTGACAAGAACTTTGCATAACTATTCATAAGACGTTATTAGGCGACCAGGCGTAGATGTAATATTATGCGTAAATATCTGTATGAGTCTGGGTTTCTGGAAACCATAAACTCAAACTCAAGGTCCTTATTTAGTTTCATGCTTGACATGAATGTTGTCTTTACTCTTTATAGTTAGGTTTCAGTTACTAGCATTTTTGGATAAAAATGACCTTTTGGATACAGTGTTTAATTATTCTGTTTAGGGTAGTTCTAGAAATCTAACTAATAGTAAAACGACATCGTTGAATTATTTGATCCAAGTATCATATTTTAAAGACGAAAGTTGAATATTTTTGTTTTTACTTTTTACAGAGATGTTCAGCTGTTAGAATTGGAGCTTGCAAGCTCGTATAGTCGTATAGCTAACTAAAACAAGAGCCTTAGTATACCAAGTCTCTTGGTATTAAATAAATAAGTTATCACCAAATGGTATGAAAAACCAAGATATCATTTTTCAAATGACAGAGTTGAATGAGAGTGAGAATGACTTGAATTTAATTTAGAGTATAAAATTTAAGATTATCATTTATTATAATAATTTATTTATAAATAATATATATGGCTATATGCACAAAGCAACACGCCATTATTGGATTATTGCACTAGATAGTAACTCAAGTTTAAAATAATCATCATCAAATAATATCATATGACACCATCATTATTATTCTCCATATCTCAAGTTAAAAAACTATATGACATGAATATTTAAAGTTGTGGTAATAAGGTATTAAATTTTGCTTGCTAAGTTGAAGAAAGAATAAGATACATTATCATGGAGACATGGACAGCGAAATTATCTGGACTTATCTAATTGATTCTGGACTTATTATGTATCTAAAATCTATTCTTGTATAATATCCTCAACCAATTTGATTTTATATGTTCTTTACAATACTAATCAAATCAAATTTAATTATCGATAGGTATATAGACAATATGGTATGACATTGGAAGTTAGAACCACTTCTTTCACTAAATTTAGTTGAGCCTTTCGAAAAACACTGTACAATGGTGCATTTTATGTTATTATAGAGATGACATAATAGTAGTGAATATTATTAGATAGTAGTGTATATATAAACCTAACTCCATTTAAGTGGGTTGGCCAGAGGTATCTTTTAAATCCACTATGTGGGCCTTGGAGGTGAGTTTCCCCAAGGTCACGGGTTTGAGTCTTGGGTTTCTTATCTCAAGGTATTTTCCACGAGGATGGGGTTGGAGGTCCAACGAATTGTTGGTTAAAAATTGCCTCCAACACGTCTGAATCGAAACTAACTTTAAAAAAAAAAGTAGTGTATATATATAGTAATAATAATGATAATAATTAAATAAAAGTAATAATAAACTCTAAAAAAAATAGTACTAGTTGGTTATCTCGGACTATTTTTTGTCTCTACTTGGAAGACTTTCAGTAATTCTGACTAGAAAAAAGAGAGGATTCCTTTTAACAAAAATTCAGAATTTAGATATTTTACCTAGTCATATATACCATCAACTTCATTTTCAGCGTGTGGTGGGTGATTACGGATCACTAGTTATAAATGGTCTCTCCAAATGTTCTTGTCATCATCATTTTAAAGTTTTAAACCGTAATGTTTGTACATATATGTCATCTAAAATTATAATTTAGCGTCAATTTTGCACAATAATAGCTACTCGTATTATATTCATGCGATGTTAACAGAGATGTCTCGTCTCATTAATATATAATTAACAAAATAACAATTTTTCAATAAGAAAACATATGTTGTATGATGTAATGAAACATTTTGAGATTACGCTAAATTGAAATTTCTAATTTAAGACTTGGTGGTAATTCCAGATTCCAGTCTGTCTATGTGTTATAAAGTATTAAAAAATATATTTTCCAATAATATCTCTCTTCAAACCAATTACATTTGGATGAACATTTCAAGCCTTTCATCATGATCATTTGGCTTGGTCAAGTCTTTTTAGTGTTGCTTGGAATCTAGTGAAGAATTTATTCTCAATATAATATGAAATGATGTGAAAGTTTCAAAACATATTTGATTATATCAATTTATATAAATACTCTTCGTAATAATTAGAAATTTTAGGTCAAATTAAGAATATAGATGATCTTTTCTTTTCATTACTACATCAGAAGTATGAAACCATGATCAATCTATGAAAGTTGCATAGAATGACTCACATTTTGATTTTACAATGTTTTATGTTTCATAAGATTGTTTATTACTCCATATTATTTTTACAAATAAAATGTACTTTTTTTCTTCCAATAGTCTATGCTAATTTAAGTTATAAAAGTACCAAATATATATTTTGACAAACACAACGATTGATATATAGCATCATAGAAGCACAAAACTAATACAAAACAAAAACAATTATACTTTCTAATTAGCAATCTTACTTCATACAAAAGAAAATTTAGGAGTCACTTTCATCTATCCTTTTCATCAAGGGCCTATCCAATGTCCATAGGTTATGTAGTATTAGACTATTAGTCATTAAAAAAATATATGTATATATAACTTCCACAATTATTTGTGTTTCATGTACTTTAAAATATATATATATATATATGTATATCCTTGTAGTGATTTGGATCTTCTAATGAATTGTAATTGTATTAACTTTTTTTTTTTATAACGATAATAATTCAATAGAATCAAATTACTGAGAAAGTCATTTAGATTGTATTAATTTATTAAGAAATCTAATATATCTAAAAAATATATATTGTAAAGACAAGTACCTAGGCTATCCCAAACTCTCTTGTATTATTTTACATTTTGTGAACCTCACAAACTGATATATAATTGTTATAAATAAATAAATGGAATAATATATCTTGATATATCTAAAAAAAAATAATATAATGGTAAGTGAAAAGTAAAATTTATGATGAAGGGTAGTTTATTTTCACCAAAACTAAAACAAAATTGAAGGGCAAGTGAGATAATTTTGTCCCCACTTAACCACTCCAATGAATGGTCCCAAAACTTTATAAACATCAAGATGAGGACATTGAAAGTTTAAGAAATAAATAGTAATTATTTTGATGGGCTTTATGCATCATTGAGATTGCCACATTGGCCTGTAATCATACTATATGGGCCCCACACTTTGGCCCACATTTTTCTAACAAATAATTCAAAGACTTCTTCAAACCAACTCCATAATTTTTTTGATTCCCGTACGTAATATCTTACAAGCTTATGTGCTCGTAGTTTTATTACTTTTATCTATTTAAGAAGTTATTTTGTGGGGTATGATTTAGTGATAATTTGTTTATAAAACTAAAAGTTAACTATACAGATCCACACATTATAACACATACATACAATGTGTTTGCTAAAAGACTACAACTTGTAACAAAAATCATTTCTTAGCCCTATATGTTAGTTATAAATATGTCCAAATCCATCCATTGCAAACGATATTAGCTTCTGTTTTTTTTTTTTTTTTAATTTAAATTTATGAAATGCAATTGGGTCTAACCTTTCAAGATTTGCCCATACCATAAACGGAGTATTAATCACCATAGCATATGGGACATAGTATTCAAGGAAATGAACTTTGAGGTTTTCGATTCAAAATTACGACAATGATTGCTTGTATTCTTTGTTACTTAATGAAAAAGATGCTTTATCTAAAGGAACTTTTTTTGGCAAAAGTTTTGTGATCTAAAAAGGCAAACAATTCTCACTTGAAACGAAATTAAATACTAACCGGATACTTGGCAAAGTAACAACTAACAAGAGTTTTTTTTCTTTCTCGTATCTTTAAAATCTCACCAAAAACAAGCAATAAGAAATTTTAATTAGAGAATAGAGACTAGGAATATACTACGTATAAAAAAGATGACGATTACAATCTTTGTGGAAACTGGAAAATTAATATATAAAAAAGATTTTGAAGATGACATTTATTTTCAAAAACCAAAAATTATAATACCGTTTTGAGGTCATCTTTATTGTACTATATGCAATAAAAATCGTACGTAATGATAAAAGAAACAAGCATGAGTACCACAAGAAGAGGACCCAACTACTACTAAAATACAATCACTAAAGTTTTTTTGTGGTGTGGGGTGTATTGTGGGGAAAGGGTGAGACAAAGACAAAACCCATCATCTCATTTTTCATATATATATCTCTCCTTATCAAACAACTTTATGTCCTCATCAACTCTTTTATCATTTGCTTTAATATTTGAAATTCTTTACAAAGTTTTCAATAAAAGTATCAATTAAGTGTAACACTCTCTCTAAATGTAACTTGTATACAAAAGTTGGAAGCTTTGATTCTTCGTGTCTCTAAATATATATCTACACTTTTTGAGTCACAATATCGGCTAAAATATATGCATATACTTATATACATACAATTAACTACAACTTGCATCATATAAGGTATAAGCTAATGGATCCAGACCAAGGATCCGTCTAGGTATATACAATTAACTACATAACAAAGTTAAAACGTAATTTCAGGTGTCGATTTTCGTATTTAATTTGTCACGTCATTTTTTTAATATATTAACTATTGATTTTTTCCACACATTTAAGTGTAGGTATGTGATAAAAGTGTGTGGATATTTGACTTAATTTTATAATGGCATAACTACCATTTTGATTTTAAGTATAGCTTTGAATACGGAAGACGCAACATTATAACAAAGTTTCATTTTCATTCTATATTACTTGTTGTTACACTTGCCTGTAAATATGTATTATATATTGAAAATATGTATTATATATTGAAAAGTATAGTGGAGTATTATCTTTCACTTAAATTTTTAATAAGATTGAAAATCACTATAAGTATATTAAATTTGTGAACTTTTAATGGAAAATTTTCTCTCTGTGTATGTAATATCTTTTCTTCGTGTGATAAGTCAACTCAAAGGGGCAAAAATTTATTTCCTCATTGTGTTGTCATCGCTTTATTTTTCAAGAAAAAATTATCCAAACTTTACTTTAAATAGTATCAAATGGCATCATTCCAGCATCTTTAAATAAAATGCACTCGATAGTTCGTTATAGGTTAGAAAATTATCAAATATGTACAACATGTACTATGGAAATTGAAACATAATATCTCATAAATATCTATGTAGTATTATAGTATGGCATGAAAGTAAGTTTATCCATCCATAATAACATTGTCTACAATATTGTCCAACTAATTGTTCTATATAATACAAATAATTGTTTGGGTTTTTTTTTGCCTTTTTGGTTGTTTGGGACCAAATTAATTTCTTCTTTCTTATACATAGTTGAAGTAGATAAGCGAACGTATAGAAATAATACAATATCTAGTTAATTTTGGCTCGATCATGGTATAGAACAAAGATTCGGTTTGAGTGATTGACAATAATCAAGTTAAATTCCCATATCGTATTGTTGTTGTGTGTTCTTGTTTTTAGTTTTTTGTTTATTGTTGTGTGTGTCAAAATTTTATATGCTTGGTGATTCTAAAGCTACAATCATGTTGTTTATTACACGGTTGCATTGTTTGTCCGTCATATTTCTAACACTTATATGTTACTGTGCGCGTTGGTTCGTCGGCTTGGCTTTAATTTAAGAGGGTTTGTAGATGGTTGGCGCATAATTCTACAAATACCGATTTCACATCACTCCTCGCTCCTTTGATCTTATTATTAGAAATGAAAAATTGTTGTGATATTAGCTTCTACATGTTGTAACTGACTAACTACCACATATAAAGTGAATCTTTCATAAATAAGTGGTAAATGGTCCAACAAGTTGTACCATTTTGCTTCAATATTAACGTCACCACTCACCATAAAACTTGTAACATTTCAAGGGTATGTAACGCCATCTCAAGAGACTACAAGGGTGTGTGTATTTATTTATAAATTCATCATGTCACATCTTTTAGAAAGGCGTTTTTCTGTGTAGTTATATGCATAGGCCCCAATATGAACATGTCCACCATGATGAAAGAGAGCTCAAACTTCATTAACCATAATGGCATTTTATTTACATCAAAATCAACTCCAATGGTGCACTCACCACCATAAGTTTTAGCTTGAACTTATAATTGCAATGGGGTAGGGTGTGGGGGGTAAAGGGGTATTGTTAATACCTTAAAATTATGCTAAATAAAGATTAGCTAATCTTTAAGCACTAGTCAATTAATCCAAAAGGACATGGTAATGGTACCGGCCCATTGGTTGCAAATTTGAAGATTAGATGATGTATGATACCCATTAGGTTTCAACCATATGGGACCAACCATCAAATTATGACAGAACAAGATGTGATTTATGATGGATTTATTTGCATAAATTCTTATCGAAAACGACATATTTATAATTACAACTTAATAATCTTATAAGATAGTTGTTTAAATATTAATATTTCATTACGTGAGAGATAAATTAACCTTAGAAAATTTTGTATAACTATAAATAGGGTGGTGATCTGTACACCACCTAGTTTTAATCGTGCAACACCATAATGTTTCACGACATTAGGTGATCAATGTATTGATCATTATCCATGATAAAAAGCAATTATATACTTATATATATGTACCATACATCCAGCCATCCAGATTTATATCTGTATCTATATATCTAAAATCTAATATGAATTAACCATGTATAATTTATAACTTTTGAAATCACTAGAAGAGGGAAACGATCATAGTTATTACTACTAGTTTTTGTTACCAATTTGCCGTTACATTAATAAAATGCATATATATTGAAGCTAATATGAATCGTGACAGGAAGAAAATGAAATTCTACCCATAACGTTATACAAAATTAAGTTTTGCCATTCAAATATATAGAGCTTTAACTATCTTTTTAGCATTGTGGAATAATATATAAGTTTCAAATATATATACCAGTAAAATGAAATATGATGCAACCACCGTGCAACTTATTATTATTATTATCATTATTTTCTATTAAAATTATTGTTATTATTATTTTCTTGAAATCCATGAACAATATAATTAACCAACTTATCTATACTTTCTTATAAAGCATTTTGAAGTTTTATTTATGGAATGTCTTAAAAAATTAAACATACTTTTTTTTTTCCAAAAAACCCCTTTCACTATATATATGGTTCTCAAAATGGTCCTCCATACATTACAACACTGAATTACCGTATCTACCTTTATAACAAGTTGTCACTCCTAAAACAAAATTCTGCCGCAACTTGCAGATATTATGCTCGTTATTTTAGATGAGGATCCTTGACACCTCATGATTGATGAAAAACAAAGATACATAGTCCGAATGGTCTTTTTATGTCGTAAAATATTTTGATGATGTCAATAAATGTGCCCCCCAAAAAAAGATAGTGCGTAGTAGAGAACCCGAAAAAGGAAAAATGTTAAAACCATTTAATTCAATTTTGTTACCCAATGGCCGTTACGCTATTCAATGCAGAGGTATTCTAAAATGGCAAAATCGTTCGATGAGAGTTTGCGTCTTCTTTCTTATCGAAGAAGATAAGTTTTGCAACTTCATGTTTATATTCTACAATGTAATGTAATGTGGACTTGCAATTGTTTTTTTTTTTTTTTTGGACTATGTTTTATCCTAGCCTCAAGTTACTCTATTAATTTCATATAAAAATAAGTAAATGTTAGATTATTTCGAAAAGAAATTTATAAATAACTTTTGCAAAATTAAGGTAACAAATTAGGTGGATCATTTAAATTGAAGAAATAAAAAGGAAAAGGAAAAACTATATAAATTTGATTTTAACGGTAAAATATGGCATGAGATTTGTGGAGCTGTTTTTACTTTATAAAACTGAATAAAAAATAGTTGGAAGCTCGAGAGTAGGTGATTTGGTTGAATTACTTGTAGATACAAATTATTATTGGTTGGCCAAAAAATTGGAGTTTTATAGACAAAAATAGGATAATGCTAGTAGGCGAGACTTTCTTTTTGTTTCTTATTTTATTTAAAAGAATTCATTATAGGCGTTGTACAAACGTCATGTATTTTGTCCTTTATGATTTAGCTATATTTTTTTTTTTTTCATTTTTGTTTTGTTTTGTTAATGAAGCAAGTATAAATATACCAAGATGATAAATGTTGGTTGACGAAAACTTTAAAATGCATTTAAACAAGTTTGCACAGTTAAGAAAAACAAATCTAAAAACTCATATAACCAAGGAAAGATCTAATCTCATTAAAAAATAATCATAACAAATTACACCTTTTATCTTGCTAAGCCGTACTTATAAGTTGAAAAACTAGTAAACACAAACTACAAATTTGCTTGCAAAGTATAACATGTATTTTGAGATCACCACTTATACGAGGATTTATCAATTCTTAATCTAATATTGATTATGTAAAAAAAATTCAGTCACATAAAAAATATATATTTTTACTTTTCTATGTATTCAGCACGTCTAAATCGAAACTAACTTTAAAAAAAAATGTATTTAAATGTTTTAGCTTTTAACATGTCTGTTGTGCAACTAAAGTGAAGTTTGGAAATCAAAGGGTAAAACTAACAGCTGAACAAAACTTTAAGGTGCATCTGTAACTTTTCTTATCAGGTAATTATGCTTTCAATCAACCAGTGATAACAAAGCATGTGTCCATTTTCACTGACAAACAAAAACCCAAATAGCCACATAGGCCCAATGTCCACACAGCACGTGACCCACCTTCAAATTATTGGATAATCCAGTCCACGTCATCATCCATCTGTTTTTATTATCCACGTCACCACACGTCTCTAATCCATCATTTGGTTTTGTATAAAAACCTCTCAACTGACTCCACATTTTTCACTCACTCCCAAAGATTACAAATCTCAGACACACACACAAACACATACACACAGACCAACTACTCTTTATTTTTTTTAAAAAAATATAGTTTTAAACATTATAAACTCCGGCGACTATAACCTCGCCGGAAAATGAATATTCCGGCAAGTAAATTTTACTCATCAAAGCGTCTCTCGAATGCGAAAGTTCCGGTCCATCGTCGTCACATTCTTCACGAAAAACATTAAAACAAGTTATTCTTTTCTTTTGTGAAACAAAACCAAAAAAGAAAAGGTATCAAAGTTTTGTTTAATTATTAGTAACTTAATTCATAATCCAACAATACTTAACACGTAACGTGGTACTTTTGTTTAATTTGGGGGTGTATTTAGGCGAACGCTAATTTTAATAGCAGATATATAGATATAATTGTTGTAAGTATGCATTTCCAAATGAAGGTTCAACCCATAAGTTTCTTGGAAACAAGTGAGAATTTTGAAACAACACCGGCTTTGACTTGGACAAAGCCGGTGTTGAAGTCTCGGTTGAAGAGACTTTTTGATCGGAAAAATCATAACAATTCAGAGAAACTTGTTGATGGATCAGAATTGGAACCGAGTTCTGTTTGTTTGGCTAAAATGGTTGAGAATTTTATGGAAGATACTACTCCTCTTGAAAAGCCCAAATGCAGCCGAAATCGTTGCAATTGTTTTAATGGAAACATCAATGATATTTCGGATGACGATGAAGAATCCGATATCTCTGCTTCCGAAATTCTCAAGGTACGTAATCATTGTTCTAAACACATTATTTACACACAAAAGTAGTACCCGTAATGATTTTCTTAACTCGATCGTACACATATACAAAAGGAATGATTTTGATATTATTATGACATGTAGAGCTTGACGCCTTGTTCGAGTGTGGCTCAAAGAAACTTATTGGCAGACACATCGAAGCTAGTTGAGAAACACAAAGCAATTAGTTGTAAGCGAAAAGACGAGTTAAGGAAGCTTGTAGTGGAAGGGTTGATATTTATCGGTCACGATGCTTCCATATGTAAATCTCATTGGGACAAAACTTCTTCTTATCCGGCAGGTATGACTATTTACATCTCACCTCCCGATTCCATAATTCCCTTATTTTTATTATGACCTTATTTCTCGATACCGATTTGATTGTAGGTGAATATGAGTATGTAGATGTTATGATGGAAGGAGGTCAAGAAAGAGTACTAATTGATATAGATTTTAGATCAGAATTCGAGATAGCTCGTCCCACAGGAACATATAAAGCAATCCTTAATTCTTTGCCCTACATATATGTCGGCCAAGCCGATCGGTTGCAACAGATTATATCTATAATTTCTGAAGCAGCTAAACTGAGCTTGAAGAAAAAAGGAATGCCGGTTCCACCGTGGCGGAAACCCGACTACATGAAATCCAAATGGCTGTCTCCGTACACCCGAACACTCTCTCCGTCGCCGTCGATGATACTACTACCAATGCCGCCGACGCCACCACCGACACCGGACTCGAAACAGAACGTAAATGGGTCGTCTGTTTTTTCTTCACAAGATTTTGAGTCAGAGTGTGGGGTTTTTGAAATGATTATTGGAGGAGATGAAACGACGGCGTTGGGAAAATCCGATGATGGTTTTCAGTCGTCGGCAGCGTCGGTGACGTGGCAGCCGCCGGCGATAAAACCGAGGAATGTGGAGAGAGGGAGTAAATTAGTGGTCACCGGATTAGCTTCTCTCTTCAAAGAGAAAAGCATATGATGGAATAAACAAATTTTGGAATTATTTTTTTCTTTTCTTTTTTGTTTTTTTTTACTCATTTTCTTAAGAGTAAAAAAATAATGAAAATTATATATATAACAATGCAGATATTATAAAGTAAATCTTTGTTCATCCCAAATTCCCATTTCATTGCCTTATAAAAAACTTCGTAGTATTCCCTTTATCCATATGTAAATAGCTACAGAAGAACTGTCACAATATGGTACTCCAACTAATTATTGAACAAAAGTATTCACAACTTTTTTTTCCCTGTATTTATATAATCTTCTATTTATTTCACAATATAGTCTCATTTTTTGAAATTTGTGAGAATTTTAACTAGTTGAGTGGCAATTCTGTCTAAATAATTTAGATAACATTAATAATGTAGTTTTATTGTATTTATATTTATTTTATTATAATTTTTTAAATAATAAATGAATTTAATAAATAATTTGAAATATAAATATCCGTTACGTACCATCAAATATTGAAATCCCAATTCCCAAACATGAACAACTTTAAAATTCTCTCAATAGTTACTCCCTCTATTTAGAAAAACGAAAGCAAGTACCCGCGTATTGCGGCGGTAAAATGATGAGGGTGATAAGTCATAAAGTGTGATATGTCATATGAGGTTATATGTCATAGAGTGTCATAGTCAAATGCCTTAGTCGTACGGGCTCTACACTCGGATTTAAAAATTCGTCGAAAGTATATCGAATGACATCTTTAATGAAAGAACATGAAATTTTAAGAACACCCATATAATTTTTATAATTTATCGATGTACGGTTTTTGAGATAAAAGATTTTGAAAGAATTAGAGGAATAAGATGATTTACGGAGGAGAGAGAAAATTGTATGCATTGATGTATGGTACATTATGCATTAATATGTGTATTGTTGAATTGAAGGTTGAAAGTTGAAAAGTAAATTTGCTTTATAATATAGTATAGATAAATATCCATTATAAATGTGATATATTATTGCCGTTTAAAAAAAAATGTGACATATTTTGAAAAATATAATGTGACGCTCAGGTCAATAACTCAATAAGATACTATAATTATTGTTAGAATTTACTAAAAATTCCAAGTTGACCCTTCTTATATACACGTTTAATATAAGACGTAAATTATTATAAGGGTTATAAATTATGCTTTGCAAACTGTACATGTTAATTTCCACTGAAGAAATGATATATTATTTAGAAAATTAGCCTAATATTTTTTTTTAGCACCTTTAAAACATGACAACTCTAATCTATTAATTTTTGTTAATTTCATTCTTTAATCTTGTCAAGTGATATTAGGCTAGTTTTTTTTTGGACATATCATTTTATTTTGTATATTAGTATAATAGCTTTTTATGTACTTTGCAATAAGATATTAAACTGTTTATTGATTTTACTAGCATATAAACTATTTATTGAGTATATTAAACCTTTGAGGATAGGCTTACACATTAATTAATTTTTAAAATAATCTAATGGGAAAGAAGATGAGTTGGGTCAGAATTCCAATCCAAATCCATATCTATATCCATATCCATATCCATATCCAATAGTAATAAAAGAAATGAGAAAGCGTGGAGGTTGAGGAATAAGGCAGCATTTTTATTGGCCAGCATTTCTTGCGATTCAGAAAAACCCAAATACCAATTCTTATTTCATTTGTTGCTTCAAAAACTCGCAAAATATCTTATCGACACTTTATTTTCTACACAGAAGAAATGATTATAAACTTTCCCATCTACCATCACGCTCGGTTTAAATAGTTGCCGGGTTTTTTCTTTTATAAAAGTATAAAACCATTGAACAAAATCATTATTAGCTTTTTCTATAAAAATGCTATATCTACTTCTACCACTCGTAATATATATGGTCCCCTTAACAATTTGAAAAGCATCGAAATGGAAAAACGTTATCCCATTCGTACATATTTGTACCAATGATCTATTGCTCAAGTTGATGAAATAAGATCTCCGATAATTCTAATGCTTTAGCCTGTTCGGAGTGGGGGTCTTTTGCCCCGTCGCCGCCCCTCTGCCGCATTGTACACCGTCACGGCAGGCGGCAAACACCAAAAACCAACTCTTCCGGCAAATATTGATCGCCCCTCTTTGTTTACTTTTCGAAAAAAATTGAGCCGTTGAACGACTACTTTGGGGCCAAAATTCAAATTTTTTTATTTTTAATTTTAAATTACATTAATTATATATATATATCATATATATATATACACACATACTTCACCATTTTATTTAACAAAACCTACTAAACACTTCCAATCTTTCACATTTTTCTCTCTAAAAAATCAAATGTCTTCCGCGTCACCAGCCGCACCTGTTAGCCAAGAAGAGTCCACGACTAGTTCCGGTTCCGATGAGTACGGTGACGCGGTCAAGAGTGTCGCGATTGCAGCCGTTCAGCTCGCAATGCGAGTTGCCCAAGACGAGGCCCCGGTTCGGCCACCGGGATTCTTTCGTCGAACAACACTTGTTCGACGAAGGGTTGAGGCAAATGATAGATTGATGCGTCATTACTTTTCTGAGAATCCCACGTATAATCAAAGACAGTTTGGGCGACGTTTTCGTATGTCGAAGCGTTTATTTTTGAAGATAAGTAGTGACTTGGAGGCGGAATTCATATTTTCAACAAAGATATGACGCGGGGGGAAAGTTGGGTTTCAGCACCATACAAAAGTGCACATCCGCACTTCGACAGCTAGCAATGGGACAAACTGGTGACCTTTTCGACGAGTATTTGGAGATGTCGGAAAGGACTTCACGTGAGACAATTGAGAAGTTTTGTAGAGGTATAATTATATATATCTATATATTTAACTTCTGATATAAGTACGTATTTTATATATATATATATATGTATTATATATATATACGTAATTATATATATATTAAGTATATATATTTATTTAAATTGTACGTACAAGGTATAAGCGAATTGTATGAAGACGTATACTTACGAAGGCCTACTTGGAGTGATCTCCAACATTTGTATGAGGTTCATGGATTCCCCGGCATGATAGGTAGTATTGACTGCATGCATTGGGCGTGGGAGATGTGTCCCACAGCGTGGCGGGGCACGCACATACACACAAGGTGATGTCAGACACCTGTCGTTGATGCTTCAGACGGTTGCATCTTATAATTTATGGATTTGGAACGCCTACTTTAGAAAACAAGGATCAAACAACGACATAAATATATTCGAATCGTCACCCGTTCTAGAGGAAATCATTTCCAGATTAGTGCTTACAAGTAAGTTATATAACTTGTCTTTAATTATATATGTTAAGTATATTTATATATATATATATATATATATATATATATATAAGTATTTATAAATATATGTATATATTTAAATTATATAACTTGTCTTTAATTAGGTTCCTTTTACGCAAACGGGAACTTCTACAAGACCGGATACTACTTGACAGACGGTATATATCCTGAATACATCATGTTTGTGAAGAGTTTCACCGACCCGTTTGATGAAAAACGACAATTGTTTAAGCGTAAGCAGGAGTCGGCACGCAAGGCTATTGAGAGGGCGTTCGGTGTTCTAAAGAAGAGATGACATGTTTTAAAATATCCGGCACGCTATTGAAAAAAAGAAACTATGGTTGATGTCGTATATGCTTGTATTATCATGCATAACACGATCTTACAAGACGAAGATAGAGCTTTTTGCCAAGACTTCAACCCGAACGACCCAACGTTGGACCCGACATATTGGATACAACAAACGCCGATTGAACAACGTATCGCCAATGGGGTAGCCGTCCGGGACAGAGAAGTACACAATATGCTGAAAGCGGATTTGGTTGATCATCTATGGGCAAACAGGAGGCGTGGCGGTGCGCAACCCGACAACGAGCCCGAGTCCAACCTAAACGACTATGTTAGCGATGAGGAGTAGTACTTTAGTATAAATAAAACGTGTGTAATGTAGTTTTAAGTTTAAGTATTATTCGTAGTTTGTTGAATTATTAGTCATAATTTAGTTTTTAGTTTAATGTAGTTCGTAGTTTAATTTTAGTTAAGTAGTGTAATTTTTTTTTAATTTTAATGAACTTTTTAGTTGTATTTTAAATATATATATATATATATATAATATTATTTATATATATACTTATAAAACAAAAATAAAACCAAAAATATATATATATAATAATGGGAGGGGCTTCCCCAAAGTGGAGCCCCACTCCACAAAAAAGTAGGGGCAACTCTTGGACCCCCGATCATGGGTTTTTCCGTAAGTTTTTTTCAATTGTACACTCGAAGAATACAGATCATCAGATTCAACCCGTCACTAATCCAATTTGTTCTTTAAAAACCAATTTATACATATTTGTTTGACTATAACTTACAATTTATATGCATGAAGTCTGTAAATCATATCCAGGGATAAGTTTTATTTGTAATAAATTTTCAAATACAATAATTAAAAATTATTTTTAGAAAACAGTTATTTTTTTATATGATATTTTAATACGTAATAATCATATAATTAGCAAAATACTATTATATGAATATCGATAACTTTTTTTATTTTTTGAACAGCATGGATATCCATAATTATATCTGTAAACATAGTTATTTACTTAAATATTTTAGTTTGCCTAAATTCAGTTGTTCACTTATTAAAATAGTTAGATTTAGTTAATAATATCTTTTTGATATGTCATTTTCTTGAATGTTTTTTTAATGGATTTTGATATGTCATGCATGTATTTTATTTATTTGGTGGATCATTAAATTGTAATGCAATGACTTTATTATTTGTCTTCGTTTTGTTATTTTTATTATTATTATTATTTTTTTGAAAGGTGAATTTCGCTTGAAAACTTCGTGTCGCGATTCGACAACAGAAGGTATAACATACGTTGTCTTAACCGGGTCCGCGTTAGAGAGCTCTCTCGAAGTAGAAATGCCTATTTCAAATACCTGATGGGGGAAACCCCCCTACAAACCCGTCCGAAGGCACGACGATCAATAGGGGTAAAACTTGTCTCCTCAGATTTGAACCTGGGTATAACCAAACCAAGCTTTCATAGAAAGACTTCCTATGTACTTTCCAAGTTTTAAACCCAAAACCTTTTACTTGTAAGGCAAATGCTCAACCACTTGAGCTAACTATGTTTTTTTAACGTTTTTAATTTCATGTTTTTTTGAATTCTCATAAGCTGGTTTGTTACTGTTTGATTTTACATTTCATCCGACTATTATAAAGGTAAAACAAACTCGTTTTTTCTTAAATAATCTAGATAAGAGATATCTCATGCTTTATACGATTGTCACAACATGTATAAACTAGTATGTGATCGATAGGGAGAAAAAATTCACCAATAAAACGGAGATAAACTAATCATATTATTTATTATTTGAGAACAAAGCCATACTAATAAGTTAAAACTAATTTTCTGATGTGTGACAAAAATCTCTTGCTCTAGTGGTTGAGGTTTTTTTTAGATTTTTATATACGGATTATCATCGTATTTGGTTCTTTTCTAACAAAGATATATTATTGGCACGTCACATACAACCGTTTTAAGTTTATGCTTCTTCGTTTTATATACATTGGAACATAGTTTCGTTTACATACATTGGAACGTGGTTTCATAAGCTTTCAGTTTCAACTTATGTAACACGACGTGTCACCGAAGTTACCAAGTCCACAAATTTAAACTTTTAACAAATCATATCCTTTATTTATTTATTCAGATGTTTTTTTTTTTTTTGAACAACAAAATTTATTCAGATGTTTTACTAACATGAAATACATAAATTGTCTTTCTATTCACAAAAATTTATATATGGATGTTAGCCATGAATTTTTGTTGCTACAATGAATTGAAGTTGTCACAACTTGATCTTCTTTTACTTTTTCTTTTTAGGACACCACGGCTTAATTTTGCAGTAACACACGAAAATTACTTGTAGCTATGAAATTACTCCTATAAAATGGTCATCATGAAAAAAAAAATGGACATGTGTAAAATATGTGCCTTATTGAAGAAGAATTCCGTTTCATAACGTTACTATGGAAAATAAAGTCAAACATTTTATCATCGGCATAAAAGTACTCTTGTATTAGAAAAAATAAATAATGGGTTACGCTAATTGTTTTATTCGTTGTGATATATCAGTCCAAATCCTATTTATTTTCACTAGCTAAATATTTTATGCCCCTGGAATTCATAGAATATCAATAAAACTTGTTGTGAAAATCATTTATGTTATCAATATTCTCATTTTAGCATGTTTGGAAAATCATCATATAAAAACTAAAAGAAAACTTTGACTAGATTTTGGTTACAAAAAATCAAAAATTCTTTTAATTTCTTTATAGGTTTCGAAGGTGTGACACTACAACAAATATGTCATTTTCTCACATTTGTTTTTTTATACCTTTAAAAAGTGTGAAAGTTTTTGTTAATTTAATCACATTTATAAGTGTGTAGAAAATAATTTACATTTCAAAGTGTCAAGAAATTTAAAAAATCACAATATTTACACACTTATGCATGTAGAAAAGAAAAGTTCACACTTTCAAGTATGTAAAAATATATCAATTGTTCACACTTAAGAGTGTGAAAGTTAATTTGTAACACTTATTTCTCCACACATGGGGCGTGTGAAGAAATCATGTGTTACAAATTGACTTTCACATTTTTAAGTGTGAAAATATTTGACAATTGTCCATACTTTTAAGTTTCAATATTTTGTTTACACATTTATAAGTGTGAAAAAATTATAACTTTTGAAATTTATTCACACTTTTAAATGTAACTTTTTTAACATATTTTTATATGTAATTAAATTCATAAATTTTTTCAAATTTTTTATAGCCATAACCAATGAAATTTTTTTTTTAGTTTGACTTGAGTTGAATACAGGTTTTTGTAGTTCCAAATCTGGCCCTCCTCGATCGAGCACTTTTACTCAGTATTTATCATTATATATTTGTGCATTTGTCGTATAATAGGTATACAAGTATCTTATTTGGTGGTCTTAAATTATTATCAAATGTTGTCCCAAGCTATGAAACCAAATGTAGGTGAAAATGAAGTTGTTACTATGCGTGTTGAATGGATGAAATATATATGTCGACATATAAGTCGAGAAACTTCTAAACACTCCAATAATAAAAATAATGATATATTGATGATGATATTAAAATGATGAATGTTCAATAATTCAAACATTAAAACTTCAATGGTTTATGTCACTTGAAGTATCATACGTGTGGGATAGTGACTGAACAATAATATGCCAGGCTAGTACTTTCCCGATTTTTAACAGCCACTGCACTCACTAATGTTATTTAAGTATTCTATATTCAATTCGTTCAATATTAACTTAAGTTGGGTGAACAATCAATGGAAGTAAAGGGGTCAAACGATTAAATTAAAACTAAATAATGTATACATATATACACAAATACACAATACACTAAAAAAAAGGGGTGAACATGCCAGAAAGACAGAAAGCCTACAATTGTTGGAAGATTGAAATGAATTGAGAGAGATTTAAAAAAATTTAAAAGAAAAAAAATTGAAAGAAAATTTCCATGAAGAAATAAACATGAAGAGATGCTCGAATAGGTTAATAAGTGTTTTTTTGCCAGTTTTTTAATTTTTACAAAAAATTTAGTTTTTAAATAAATATTTTGGCAAATGTCTATATATATATATATATATAAAGGATTCAATTTGATAATTTGTTGGTTAAGTCTTCCATGTCCGTTTTTAGCCTCAACATATAAATACAAAATGCCGGATCCATGATACCATAAAATAGTAAATCCATACAGTATCAACGTTTTCCCACATATATAAAAATAGTCCCCTATCATAGTACAAAACAGTATAGTATATATTTTTAATGGCAAATTATCAAAACAAATTATAAAAATTTACTAAAAATTATCATTTAGGTGTACTTCAAGGTTTAAATGAACACAAAGTTAACACCTTAAATTGGTTAGTAGCTTAAATGAACACACAAAAAAATAATACCTTAACTTATCTAACGAAAAAAAAAAGAAGCAAAAACTCAAAGATTAAATTTGATTTATTTTGCATTATTTCATTTCTTTATTACTCTATTGGTTTTTACAAGAACAAAGAAAGTCCGCGATCATGGGTTATTTTCGATGTGGTGTTTTTTGATCATAAGGAGATACATTGTGTTTTGTTTCTATCAGGGTCTAAATTAAAATTTAAAACTCGACATGACAAAACCTATACAATCTATTTGGTAAATCACAAGATATATCGAATTACGAAATGGTCATATATATATAAACTATTTAAACCGTCATACAGAACAGATTCGTGCCGCGGCATAACGTATTCATCATCGGTACATGAGAGGGAGGCTTAGGGGACATTTGATCGTTTCCAAACAAATATTCTTGTACTTGTTTTTATGGACTTTTATTGGAAGGAGGACGGCAGTGGCTCTCGTGCAATCTTGGCTGCAGTGTGGTGGTGCGGTGCTTTCCGAGCACTATTGAATAGTGTGATATTCTCTGTTTTTTTGGGTTAATGCAAATTTAACTTTAGTTTGACTATCTGCCCATGAAATTTTAATTGGTAAACTAATCTATCATGTGGATCATTTGTTATGGTAGGTTCGTTACTTTAACGTATTCGATAATATTGAGTTTTTATATTTTGTCTTCTAGTCTTTTTAGCGTATGTAAAAAGGTCAATATCGAAACATGCTTATGAATATTCATAAATTTTGAATTAATTGAATATAGACATTTAATAAGCAGTTCGCCATTGCAAAATGTAGGCATATGTATCTATCCGACAATGTGTGTATATATATGGGCTTAATTAGCTAGCATGTACATGGTCCACGAAAACTTAAGTTATTTTTTTTTAATTTATTGATAGACCATGGATCGATCGACATCATATTTAGGAAGTTAATTGTTAATCTACATAATTTCTGCATAACATGTCATTGACATAAACCAAATAAATCTACATAATTTTATAACATATATTTGAAATTGAGACCTCATTTACGATAACAAATACAAAGTTAATCGTCTCACTAAAGAAAATACCTAATAGATTACTAAGGCTAGCCAAACTAGGATCAAATCGACGTGTATCAATTTTTCCTATTCAACTTTTACCTATAAATCAATTTCTCAACCGCTTTATACGTACATGAGCAATTTATATACCCTGTTCGTCCCACATATATTATCCACCAACTAAAAAAACATAATTTAAAATATATATGGGTAATAAATGAAATATTTACTTAGAAATTTCTTTTTTATCCTTGTATTTAATTAAAATAAATTTGTATTAAAACAAAGTATAATTAATAACTAATTGAAGATATAAAAAGTAAAAATAAGGAGTAACTAATTTGTTTTTAAGAACGAGACAATTTTTTTGAAAGAGAAATATATTATAAGGAAATTAATAAAAATAAGACGAATGATGTATACATCGAAAAATTGAAAGTGAAAATGAAAATGAATAAATAACATGGAAATGTCATTTCGTGGATCAACTTTTAAAGTCTTCCTTTTTGTGTGATTTTTTACTTTGACCACGCAAATGGAAGCATGGATTGGTAGGTAAGTGAGAAGAGCAAAGAATATATCTCCTAGTCCTAGTTTAAAAGATGTTAAAAATCGTGATCATAAAGCTTTCCACACATGGTACGTGCAAAATGCACCGGCCACATACGTGTGTATTGAAACAATGAAACTATATATGTTTTATGTATTTTAAAAGTGCCATTGAAACTTTTTAGAATTAGAATATATTATATGTGGCTTTTATGTAGACGAGAAGTGTAACATTTTTGTAAGAATAAGATTTCGACAAAAAGAAAAGTTTTGCACGTGTGGTTTTCGAATAAAAATAAACCTATTTTTTGTTAAATGATAAAATCACTGCTTGATAGCGGATAGTCGGTTATCCAAACGGAATGTAAACAATTATTCACGTGTTTTTGGCTGGAGAATTCCTATTTATCGAGACCCTTTGCTTAATTCTCATTTCAAAAACACGTCCTCTATAAAGAAAAATTTAATCGATTCGCATCTACTTGCCGAGAAATACACGATACTTTTCTAAATAAGCTTATGAAAAAACTATGTTTTGCAAATAAGAATTTGTATTCGAATTAAACAAGGGAAGTGTGTGATATATGTATTATGTTCATTTTGGAGATGTGTAGGAAAAAGTGGCACGTACAACTTGTTGTTCGGTCGTTGGCTAGCAACGTGTATATTCTAAGGTTTTTAAGTTGAAGCCAATGCCGGAACTATACTAAGGGGAGGGTTAGTCCGGACTATCAGTCCCCATGTAGTATTAATCTTGCTGAAATACGTTGATATTTTTTTGTTCGTGTTACGTGCCAACTTGGGATACTTGTCCGTTGTCTATATGGATGACTTTAAACTTTTTTTATAGCAACAAACTTATAGAGATGTATTTTAAAAACTAAATGGGAAATAAAAACCAACAAAAGTGCGAAACTCTTATAAAATGATAAAAATAGCATTTTGTTATGAAACATTTGGAAACGAATATATTGATCGTATCTTATCATATATTATTGATCTCATTAATGTGTAAAGGTAAGAGACAAAAAAAATAGATGTTAAAAGAAGTAAGTAATACCCGTTTTAAAAGTAAGTCTGATGTCTTTAGAAAGTCTTAATCATATGATAATATTATCTATTTTTAGATTTTCTTGAAACAATATAAATAAAAAGTTATAGCCACTTAAAAACCGTAAAAAAAATACATTTCTTTAAGATTAGATCTAGTATTACTTACTAATTCTAACTTTTTCTTATTTTGGGGGGTTTGTTGCGTTTACACGCTAAAACCCGATCTAAAAATGACAATTTTGTTATTTACACTCTTTATCAACATAGACATAAGTATGTTTATGATTACATACGTATACAATAGATTCCGACCTTATAAACTCACTTGGAACACTAACAAAAAGCTCCAACGGGCTGCTTTGAGACTCATATTTGACCCACTAAAACACACCCGTTTTAAGTAAGTCAAATTTTTTGGAAAGGCCTAAGTACTTGCTAACATGACCTATTTTTAGATTTAACGAAACATCATACACAAAAAGTTATAGCCACTTAAAAACTGCAAAAAAATGCATTTCTTTAAAACCAGATCTGGTCTTATTACTAAGTCTAACTTTTTCTTATTTTGGGGGGTTTGTTGTCTTTACACGGTAAGACCCGACCGGAAAAGGACAATTTTGTTATTTGCACTCTGTATCAACATATAGGCATAAGTATATTTATGACTACATACGTATACAATAGATTCTGACTTTCTAAACTCATTTGAACTCTAACAAAAAGCTCCAATGGGCAAGTTTGGGTCTCAGATTTGACCCATTAAAACACACTCGTTTTAATCTTTTGAAAATCTTAATGACATCCTAACATTACCTATTTTTATATCTTACCGAAACAATATACACAAGAAGTTATAACCACTTGAAAACAGTAAAAAGTGCAATTTCTTTAAGACCATATCTGGTCTTACCTACTAATTATAACTTCTTTTTTTTTTTTGGGGGGGGGGGGGGGGGGTGGGGGAGTTTTTTGCCTTACAAGGTAAGACCCGATCTAAAAAGGACAATTTTGTCAATTTCACTCTTTATCAACATAGACATAAGTATGTTTATGATTACATACGTATACAATAGATTTCGACATTTTAAACTCATTTGGAACTCTAACAAAAAGCTTCAACTCGCTGCTTTGGGACTCATATTTGACCCACTAAAACACGTCCGTTTTAAGTAATTCATATGTCTTCTGAAAGGCCTGATCACATGCTATCATTACCTATTTTTATATTTCATCGAAATAGTATACACAAGAAGTTATAGGCACTTAAAAACCGCAAAAAATGCATTTCCCTAATACCAGATCTGGTCTTGCTTACTAATTCTAACTTTTGCTTATTTTTGGTGGTTTGTTACCATTACATGGTAACACTCGATCGAAAAAATGACAATTTTGTTATTTGCACTTTATATCAACATAGACATAAGTATGTTTATGATTAGATACGTATACAATAGATTCTGACCATTTAACTAATTTGGAACTCTAACATAAAGCTCCAACGGGATGCTTTGGGACTCATATTTGATTCACTAAAACAAACGCATTTAAAATAAGTCTTATGTCATTTGGAAGGCGTGATCACATGCTATCATTACCTATTTTTAGATTGTACTGAAACGATATACACAAAAAGTTATAACCACCTAAATACTGCAAAAAATGCATTTCTTTATTATTTGCACTCTTTATCAACATACACATAAGTATGTTGATAATTATGTACGTATACAATAAATTCCGACCTTTTAAACTCATTTGGAACTCTAACAAGAAGCTCCAATGGGCTGCTTTGGGACTCATATTTGACCCACTAATACACACTCATTTTAAGCAAGTCTTATGTCTTAGGAGTTGACAAGTTTTAAACCAACAACCTCTCGGTTAAAGTTGCTAACAACGCCATCTAACTTTATCTTTGTTTTATTTTTTGGTTTAAGAAATATATAAGCAATCATGAGCTTTTTGAAAAAAAAAAAAGAGATTAATAGATAATTTTACATACATTTGTTTTCTTTAACGGCCAACTAATATGATGTCGGGTACTCCGTAATGCGGCTCCTCAATGGCTAAAGGTACACACAATCTGACCACCATTCCAAACGCACGGAGCCCCTAACCCATTTAACACCAAATCCGGAAAAAACCCACTAACCTCCTCGCCTAAAGGCAAGATAGCAAATTTAATGGTACATGCTATCTCAGCTCCAAACCTGGGTCGCCGGCACAAAGCTCCATTGGTAGACACCAATGCCATTTAGCTGTACACTGTACACCCAACGACTACAAGCAATTGTTCTAATATAGAAGATAATTTTTTTCTCAACTTTGATTGAACATTTAATTATCTAAACATACTTTAAAAGATAATCGGAAAAAATATATTTTATAGTTTAAGTTAAGAAATCAAAGAATATGGCCTTGCCAATTAAATACAAGTATACAATCTACACCAAACGATACCAATCATTACCAAAACGATTCAGACTTACAAATAACAATAATGACCTCTTGTTATTTAGTTAAATTTTTATGTGTTACTATTGTTTTAAAAACTTGTGATCCATATACCAACAATGCGTTTGAAAGCATTGTTTTATAACCGAAAGAGAACGTCCAAGTAACGCCATGATTATTGTGCCAAACCAACGGAGGTATGATAGTAACCAAACATGAACTTGATAACTTGAAAACGGAAAGTAATTAGTATTTTACATATAGATAGGGAAGATGTAGCTAAAGACCGTCATCCAAGGGTACAGAAAAAGAAGACGATGGAATATAACCATACCAGAAGCGAACCTTCTTAACCTTTATCCTGGTTTTATAGGTCATGTTCTACACACAAATAGATTTTAAAAGCATTTGGGTTGAACACTTAGAACTCTATAAAGGCAACACTACGATAGTAAAGATCTCAGGTTCATCACTTCATACAGCTAAAAGAGCATTACAGTGTGTTACCTAAAAAGATGAGCACTTGGCGTAAGAGCATTTTCACGCTGTGACACCCTGATGGGCCTATCAACGCGCTGCCACTCCCACTTCGTATAAGTGTGACCAGTATGATGACTCCAGCGTGGTAAAAACCAGTGAGAGTGAGTGACTTTACAAATTCTCTTTTAAACATCAAATATTAGTGTAATCAACCACGCGTAAATAGTAATTCAACATGATTGTCAGGGATGCTACACGACATCGGAGGAAGTCCCGGCGATTTTTTCCGGGGAATCCCCAACGAAAGATACACACTATTCCATCTTTTATATCAAAAAGATCATAAGCACTACCTAGATTTCACGAACTTTCCAGTGTGCCTATATGACCATACAAGGTGCAATTTGGCGAACAACTTTTCATCAATATCAATTCATAACACAAACTTACTACAGATTAAATCTAATCGTGGTGCATTTCACAGTAGTCAGTAGATAATGGGTAAAACTGCAAACTATAAATTACTTATTTTTCCTGTTGCAAGCATCTAAAGATGAATATGCTGGCGTCAGCCATGGCATCCCACGTTAACATGCATAAATATGCATCTTTAGAAACTTTTGGTATTGCTTCACAGCCTAATCGAAGATCAGCAGGACAGCAAAGAAAAAACTACACGTATTACTTCCTAGAATGGACTGCTTATGGGGGGAAAATATATTATAAAACACTTGCCCTTCATAAAAATTTATAAAACGGATAATCCTAAAGTGTTTCAGACTTTTATTAGTAAATATTGTAGTATTTCTACGGAAAATCCCTTGATATTTGGATCAGCAACTTAAAAAACTTTAACTAACCTGGAAATATGCGGGGTCATAACCACCTACCATAAGATATAGGGTCACAACGGACGGGATGTAAAGTGTAACAAGGTAATTTACTAATTTATGATAGAATGACATAACAAAAGCCGCATTTAGAAGACAAGTAGAATCAAAAACACAATTATATAACCGATTGATCAACAGTAAGAGATGAGGCAAATGTAGCAGAGCTCTGAAATGACTAAAAATATTACACAACAGAATAAATATGGTTGCATCAACAAAACACGTAATCTTAAACATAGGACATCGGAAAACAGAAGAGAACCTTACTCTTTGCCATCAGCCGCCCTGAGGGATCCTAGTTGAACTGGTGCTTGGGTCCCAACCACCTTAGACGACCCGTAAACTGAAAGATCAAAACCTGCACCCCTTTCTTTCTCAATTTGTTCCTTGATCCAGAAATATGTGATTCTTAATCCATCCTGCATCCAATATATTTGAATGTGTAAATGAAAGCATATAATCAATCGGCAAGAGAACACATAGAGATTGGCTTGAAAAGTCAAAACATCAACTTTAAAGTTCTACTCTTAGTCGAGATCTCCGTATCTGGCGCAATAGGGTTTGGTTTTGATTGTATATATCAACTATTGGTCACGAATAAAGAAAACTTAAATACAGAACTAACTATTTTGGTCTTTCCGTTTACATGAAGAAACATAGGAATAGGAGAATATGTTGATATAAACATATAAACATTAATACATATACATTACAGTGAACTGGGATTAGAGGTGGTAAAACGGTTAGTTCAATAGGTTAACGTTATACAAATCGATACACATTGGGTCGGGTTGGAGTAACCTCACATTAAGTGACTTCCATTATTAATTAATTTAGCTTTCATAGAATAGAAAATACCTTTGTTGACCGTCCAACCCATGTGACCCGTTTCTATTAATAACTGTGTTTTTTATTTTACATGTTTGACCCATTAGACATTAAAACATAGCAGAACCGACCCATTCATAAGTGAAAGAATAAATTTTAACCTCTAACTGATAAAAAAAACATTTTCTTTTACTGGTCTGAAGTTTGAACACCATTCTATATTAAAGCACCTTCTGTCATGAACTTGTAAAATGTATGACTTATGATACACATATATTATGTACATATCCTTACAGACTTACAGTAATGGTATATTACCTTTAATCTCATGGTAGGGGCCCATCCTAGCTTCTCTTTGATCAAAGTGTTGTCTGAATTTCTACCACGTACACCTTCAGGGCCGGGAATGTGGTGAATCGGAAGCTTCTTGTCCTCAAAGCTAAGAACAATTTCAGCCATTTCATTCATACTTACCATTTCATCACTTCCAATATTCACCGGTTCACGGAAATCAGATTTTGTCAATCTGTTAAACCACAAAAAAAAAATGTTTTGGTACATCAATGATGAATACAGGGGTAAACAGAGTTAATCTGTTAATCAATAATGAATGAATGGGAAAAGAATTAACTATTTTCAAGATCACAAACAGCACGAAAGGGGTACCTTAAGACACCCTCGACACATTCATCAATGAAGGTGAATGATCGTGTCTGTAGCCCATCTCCCCACATTTCAAACTTATCGGTGGCTGTAAGTGCTTTTCTGCAGAAAGCAGCAGGTGCTTTCTCCCTTCCACCTGCAGTAATTACAATGCAAAAAAGCAAAATGTAAACATAAATTTCTAGTCAAAATGCTAAATTTGTATATGTAACAAAATTAGATGTTGCTAATTTTTTCCTTTGTTTCCAACATAATCATTTTCTTAATTGGAACTAAAGTTGTATTAAAACTATGTACCTTTCCATGTGCCAAAAGGCCCATAAATGTTATGAAAACGTCCAACTCTGCACTCTATTCCGAAGTCTTTGGTGTAGTGCTTGCACAACTCCTCAGTTGCTAGTTTCTCCAAACCATAAGCATCTTGAGGCTACAATGCAATGTAAAATAACAAAATTAAAGATATGAAACCGAATGAGGTGGTTAACCTGCATTACCGAAATCACAATTCAAGATTAGTCATTAATCAATAACCTCGGCAGGCCAAGCATCCGCTTCTTTCAAGCTCACATTGGTTTCCAACTGTTTAAACTCAGGGTAAATGCAAGCACTAGAGGCGTAGAAGAACCTGTACACCATAACATGAGTTTGAATATACCGTTTATAAACAAAAAAAAATTGCAATACTTTACTAGGCCCATTATTGTATGAAAATTCTTGTCAAACTAAAAAGTCTAAAACTTATTCTAGTATGATAATTGAAGAAAGTGATAAAGCAAAATCAATGGATCAATTTATGTGAACATTTGACATTTAATGAAACATTCTACTCCTTTTTACACGCAATGAATGGGAATTTTCTTCTTTTTTTTATTGTTTCTGTTGCCATCTGGAAGATTTTATTATTTATAATTGAACAGCTTGCAGCGTTACTTTGGCTCCACAACATATAAAAGAAACACATTATATCCCAAGCAGATATATAAAGATACACAAGGTTTATGATGCAAGGGGGGTCTCAAACACTCCTTTGAAAGCTAGTGTACAGTACAATGTATATGGCTACAAAATGTTATGTAAGCATATTGGGCAACTGATACCAATACTTCCCCTGCCACCAAAATGCAAGACTTAACTAGAACAAATTTAGTTGTAAGTGTTGACTATTAGCCAAATAGCTGAAAATAATCTTCTTGGGGATCAAAAAATAAGTATTACCAATATGTCCAGTTATTACCTACAGACAAATGGATAGCTACAAATTAAGAGTATGCAAACAAAATACTCAAAAGCTTTCACAATTTTGCAGTTACTTTAGGATTTCTAATTAAAAGAAAATGGTTGCATTCCGTGCAGCAGCTTCTACATAATACTGTAACGTATTAGAATTGTCGAAAATATAACAGTGAGTTAATGAGAAGATGATGTTAACAAACCTCTTAACTCCAGTGATCCTGGCAGCCTCGAGCATGTTAAAGCTTATCATCGTGTTATTATACATAATAACAGAGTGATTTGATTGAATGAACCCCATACCACCCATATCAGCAGCCAAGTTAAAGACATGATCAACTTTCTCTGTAACTTTCAAACAATTATCCATTACTCTAAGATCAACAAGATGGAACTCATGACAAAACATATCTTCTGGCATGTGCTCATTTTTTTTCCAGTCAGAAGCAATGATGTAATGGCCCTCGGTTTTCAAACGCCTAGCAATGTGTGAGGCAATGAATCCACCAGCTCCTGTAATGGAAATCCTAAGCTTTTCGGATGGCCAGTATGGTTCCCTCTCAAGGTTCTCATATGTGTACGACCCATATTTCGTTTCACCAGTTGTTCCCATTCTACATACATGATAGAAAAAAAAATTTATTTACCATCAAAAGTACAATCAGAAACGAATAATATTATCATATACAACAATTTCTATCCATGCCAAGATGTTTATAACACATTGTAGATGCAATTTTGTCATAACGCCGAAGCTTATTACAAACTACCCTATTGTCTTTAAACCGTTTCGATTGGTTTTATTATAAGTACAACGTCATACAAAAAAAAAAAACATAGCACTAACCACTATCTACATTAAATTCTCTTGTTACCAAAAAGCACAACAGCCAAACAAATCCTACCAAATGATCTACATACCCCCCGACCTTAGCCAAATATTACACAATGAGCCAAGAAAAATCTATTACTGTATAAACTAATTAACAATTTTCTTTCTTGGAAAAAAACTAAACATATTTACATAAAAAAGGTTGATACTTGACTATCAAAGTGACTATCTTGAACCTTAACAAACAATTTGAATACAATGAGATAGCTAAATATATGATCTATATTAATGTGTTCAGTGTCTCTCACACACACACAGTGTCGGTTGGTTGGCACTCAAACCCACCATTGAAGCAATTCAAAGAAGATATATATACATATACAGATATACATACACAATTTTAAACCCTAACAACAAATGTAAACAAAATTAAACAAACCCCACATCAGATCACATCACAAATCGCAAAAGATTTGATTTTAACTACACCCCATATATCAATTAACAGCAATTCATAAGAAAGATTAATGCTTGAAAGAAAAACAAGAATTTAGAATTTTACCTGAAAAATATAAATAAAAAATTGGAGGGGATGTATCAAAATTTAATACGAGGTACAGATATAGCTTATCGCTTATATACAAGATTTTGGGCGCCACTCGTATGTCTTGAGTACTCTCGTGGTGGAACATACTCCATTTATTTATCTTTCTACTATATACGAGTACTTTTTAGTTTTTATTTCGACTTTTATGGAGATTTTTTGGGTGTCTTTTTTTTTTTCTTTAATCATATTTTGGAAAATAAAATCACTTTTCTTAAGGAAAATAATTTATTGCTGTTATTATTTTTGCTTTTTAGCATTTATTTTCTTTCTATGTTTGACATTATCATTTCATGATTCATAATTTCATATGGTCCAAAAACATTGAATGTGTTGATGATATTCAAAACATTTAGTTGTACTTTTCTTTTTCAAGCTATAGGTAAAAAAATAAAAATTAAAAAGATTGGAACAGAATTTGAGATTGGTAAGGGATGTAAGATTTGATTATAAATATTTAGGGAAAATTGATAATAATGTGAGGCCTTCAATAATTCCAAAACCAAAATACCATCTGAAAAATTGTAAAACCAAATTAAACAAGACAGTTTTTCATTATTTTAGTTTGGTTGTTAAAATTGATAACTTTTTTGGTTTAACGTTTCAATTACATTTCATGATTTTTAGTACAAAAAGTTTACCAAAATCTTTTTTTTATTTTTTAATTATGGGAAATGATAAACACAGCCCCGGGAACTATGTTTAACATGTTATTACATGCATAAATGATTTGCACATTGAACATAACCTATATTTACGGATTGATATTTATTGTACAACCTTTGATGCATGTAATAACGTATTATACATGGTCTCTGAGGCTATGCTTATCATTTCCCTTTAGTTATTTTCAGTAAAGGCCTTAAAAAATCATAAACATAGTTGGTTACTTGGTTTTGTAAATGGTTATCCATTCTATTTTTTAAAACCACGTATGGTTAAATATACATTGAAATAAATTTAAATTTAAAAACCTAAAACACAATCCCATTTTAACAAACACAACTTTAATTTTAAGTTTATGAATGTTGATGTTAGCTCTTCAGCTTAGGATATGTAATGTATCACGTTTCTTCATTTTTAATTTATGTTTTTATTTTATTATTTTTTTTTTATATAAACTATTAAGAGATTAGATGAAAATAATTCATAAAGTAGACTAATAAATTCATACAAATTCATAAAGGGATTAAGCTAGAGTATTAATATATTACGATTTAAAACCTATAGTTAAAAATATAAACGGTTAACCTAACACATGTATTTCAATCTTTCAAAAGTTCAAATTACTATTATTACATTAAGATTAAAATTAAATGACTTCACTTTCCTCCTTTCTTCGATGCCTATTTTTGTCACAGCCAGCAATCGTATCTTTTAACTTTCCTGTTTTTCTTTTACTACTTTATGAATAAACTAAGGCAAATGATTTTTCTACTACTCCTTTTACTTTTCATGCTGCAAATAATTTATTATGACTGTTTTGCCCTTATTAATAGTTTTACGACCAATCAATTGTTAATAACCTTTCTCTTTCTTAGTTCGTTCCTACTACCAGTGTTTCAACACACAAAAATCCACTCATAGTTTTGAAATTAAGAAATAAATCCATATTCATACAATTAAATTGTATATAAATAAATTCCTATATATATATATATATATTAATCCATATAGCATGGTACCCGCGCAAATGCAACGGTGGCGGCGGCAATGCGGTGATGACTGGTGACGGCGGCGAATGATATGGATGTAAATGGAATTAATATAATGGTTAGTGTAGTTATTTTAATAGTTGAGGGACTAATAGTATAATTTATTTCATTAAGGGTAGTTTAGGTATATTAGTAGAAATAATTAAATTAGTTAACAAAGAAAGATGATTTAAATAAAGAGTAAGGAGTATATTTGTCATATCACATAAAGTAACATTTTCATAAATAAAATAGGCTATTTTTTTATATATAAGTATAGATACGATGTTTAACTCAAGAAATAAGATTGAGAATTCCTATCAAATCTCTACCAAACAAAGGGGAAGTTCAAAAAAAGGCACAAAACTACTGAACATAAATGTATTCGTTCATATCTGCGCGATTATTAAGATGATATATATTTTATGATGATATACATCCTGATCTAAAACACTCGTAATATGCTTAGAGTATATATAACCGATAAGGATGCCGTTGAAGGTACTGCCTTTACCCATTCTATCTTGTTGTTGGCATTAAAAGATGGGAGGATTTTAATAAAGAAAATGATAGGGTAAAAAGGTTGTGTGACATCAAATGATGTATTGATCGAAGAAGAGTAAAAATTCTTAATAGGGACAAAAAGGTCATAATAAAAAGATTTTAGTAAGGGAAGTGAAAATTGAAATAGAAAAATCATTTCCCACTAACTAATACAGTACTAACGTTTATGCATATGAACACAGCCATACGAAGAAAAAAAAAGTATTCCTAAATTAACCTATTGATGTTGCCAGTTGCCACGATATATTGTTATCACTTGGAGACTTTCAAATGCATTTTATTTTATGCTCAAACTAAATTAACTAATTTTAAAACAAAGCTTTTAAAAGAGCCCGCCATACGTTAAAAAATGATAAAAATTAATTAATTACTACTATCTTAAACGATACAATCATCACAAAAAAATTATTGTACCATCAACGTGTTTGGCAAATCGCAACCACCATGTAGGTATGTAACATTGACACATTGTAACCCATATATGCTTCAATAATACACATACAGTAAAGTGCATGTGATCGAAGCACATGGAAATGCTTCTTATATATCAGTCCCCCTCTATTCTTGGTATGAAATAATTATTCAAGCTCTTTTTAATTATAACACGACACAAATATTGTGGGGAAAAAAAAATGAAGGACGAGCCAGCGTACTCAATAGTGAATGTTGCATCTCAATTGAAAAAGACAAGCCACTTTTAGTACGAATCCATGAAAAATATATATTTGTATTCTTCAGTATGTAGTTTTTTTTTTTTTTAAATAAAAGTTTCAATATTTGCCAAACAAACTTACCCTGTGACTAGAACATGGACGTCTTATTTGTGGCCTTGTGGGTGCTTAAAGCGAAATTCGAAATGGTGTCTTCTATTGCATAAATATATAAAAAGTATGGTTTTTTTACATGTACATATATAGTGATAAATTGCAAAAAATACGAGGCCTAAAAAAGTATAGTAGGGGACTTTAAACATTGGTTTTAATAGCTTTATCATACGTACACTAAAAACTAAACGTTAGTAAGTTAACAACACAAACGTTAACATAACACACACACACAAAAAAAAAAAACTTCGTAAGTTATATAGAATTACCTTAAAGAGATAAGGGGGGCGTCGTAAGATGGATATGATAGAGCAAATTAACTTAATTGAGAACTTTCAAGTATCGTTTAACGAGATTATATCATAGAGAAATATTGGGAGATACTCGTAGTCGTATCAAATTATCCTATTGCATCGTCTTTTTATATACTCTTTTTTTTAGATGTATCCTCTTATCTACTTTTATGTGGACACAAATCCACCACAAAATATATAAACAACTTGAAAAATACAAAGAAATATATATTTTACTTTTGTTTACTTATCTGATATAGGGTCACATGGTTCCAAAATGACTTAACGTGCTGAAAGTGACATAATAACAGTGATATGTTGAATTGTTGATAATGAAAGAAATTAGAAATATTACATCACATGTCAAATAAATCATTCTTAACGGTTATCCGACAGTGGCTCAAGCGTACGTAAGACAAATAAAACAAAGGTTAAGTGTTAAACCTCATCTCTTTGAGTCCATTATTAAAAACGATTACAAAATTTTATACAATCTAGACCTACGTACGCTGTCGTTTATCCTACATTAATAATTGTACTAAACAAATTGTTTAGAACAGATCACTTAAATTGAGTTAACGTCCAATTTAAGTCATTGGGTAATTCAATGAACGACTGATTAATTAACAAGTCGATTTGATTGTATGAACATGATTAGTATAGGTAAAAAAAATTATTTATATTGTATAATATTTATGCTAACCGGTTTAAACTATAAAGTTTAAAATAAGAAACTGATAAATTTATATAACATATGCATCTTTTTATTTTGTCCCGTATTGATTGCCGTAGTAGAATAAGTTATCATTAAAACACTAAAAGCTAACTCGCTTAATTCATTTTCTATGGAATTCACTGATTTTTCGATCGTGAAAAAAATGCCTCAATTTGAAGTTTTGCTTTAGGTCTCCTAACGGCTTGAGTCGCCTATGCGATTAACACTTTTGTCTATAGAGAAATATGTCAAAGGGTTCTATCCATGTCTTGCAAGATTGGATGTCCGTTTCTATCTTATAACATGTGAACAACCTTTTTATACCACCGGGGTGTCAGGGGTAAAACTGTTTACATTACAACCTTTTTCATACACTGTCGGGGTATTAAGACTCAAAAACCTAAAAAATCTTGTAAAACACGTTGTTTACTTTTATTTTTCATATTCTTGCCAGTGACCACCATACTTAAATGATTTCTTAAAGAAGACTTATGATATAAGTTATTTGGCAATGATTTAAAAAACTCCAAGTCATTTCAATGAAAGAGATTAGTGTGTCTATTATTATTTAAAAATGTAAAAAGGTTTTTAAAAGATTTTTTAAATTGAAGTAGATAAATTTTGGACGGATTGAAGTTATTGGAAAGATAATATAATAGAATTAATAAATTATTAGCGTTTTTTTCATCTTTTTTTCATTGAGGATGCTTCAAAGATATTTCCAATGCGTTGTGGTGTTACAGTAATACAGTATGTGTAAACTGTAAAGTGTGTAACCTTGAATATTAAAGATGCTTTAAAAATACCCTGAATATTACATGGGCGATGGGCCTGTGTATGTTGGTTATATTGGGCCCGCAAACCAAAAAGTAAAAAACTAAAAACCAAAAGAAAATAAAAATAGAAGTGAATGAGCAATAGACTCAAACCAATCATCGAGGCCCTGAATAAAGGTAAGGTGAGGTGGTGTAGCAAGTTTATCAGTTTATGTGATCACAAAATACCATCTAAGTTACAGCATGATAAACGTGGCCACTAAAACAAAATCAACTTTATTATTATTACCCTATAATAATATAAGTAGAAACGTCGACCGACATCTTCTTTGCACAGCAGTTCATCCTAATAGTTACATTGTTCGTTAAAATACTAGTATAATACATCCATTAATCAAGATTAAGATACATTATATACCAATTGCCAAACATGTATTATCGTCAGTGGAGCACCTTAAACCCCGTATGTCGTTTCATTACGTCATTGATTACCCTATAATAATGAGCCTAGACAATTGTCCAACACATAAGAACCCACGCAAAGGCTTGAGATGATGAGCGAAACCGAAGACACGTTATTAATTTGCAAATAATACCTCTGATACATCAGGTCTACACTATTACATATAGCATCAACCCCTCCCTTTTTTATTAAATTACAACTTTAAATTACATAAAATATCTATTTTTTTTTATTCACTAATTTAAATATCTTTACTGAATATATCTATAATTAATTTACAGGATAAATCCCTCAATCTAAACATCAAAATCACATATTTATCCATTTAAACAACATAATATCATGTATACCCAATCTAAACCTAAAAACTATCAAATTTATCCATTTCATTAATGAACTTATTTTTTTTTATATTTAATATTAAAATCTATCATGATAAGCGCATAACTATATGATTATATAACCACACGAACCATGAATTTTTCATTATTGTAATATATACTCCATCGATCATCTACTAAAACATCTTCCTTCAAGACCAAACTTGATATAATTTCACTTGGATGAGCTTATATAAGCCATAAATGTTCTTGTGCGAATGATAAACTAACGTTTAACTCGGTCAACTGTACATTAGAATATATACTTGTGTTAGTGGATGTAATAATAACGTCGATACAAATTAATTCATGTTTGCGATCTTTCCTAGCTAACTAATTTAGACCATCAATCTGCTCGTTTTTCTTAGGCCTATCCTCTAGAGCTAGACTTACTCTTATGTTAAGTTATCTTCTTTAGCCACATGCATATATATATATATATATATATATATATATATATCATGATTATTAATATTGTGCTCTTTAATTTTAATGTGTATATTGCTTATTAGGGCTGTAAACGGTTCGGTTGGGTTCGGTTAGCTAGAAATTTTGAACCGTTTTTCGGGTTTCGGTTAGCTAAAAATTTTGAACCGTTAATTTCGGTTACCCGAAAAAGTCGGTTAATTTCGGTTTTATTTTTGGTTACCCATTTATTAAAGTTATGCTAATATAAAGTTTAAGTTTTCAATTATAATAATCAATTTACATTGTATTAATTAATTTTTCTATGTATAGTAGACATTTAACTACATTAATATATTATTTTATAAATAAATATACATTACATCTCATTTTGAATTACTTTCTTCTAACCCATTATATTTATGTAATGCAAGTTTCTATTTAAGAATATCATGATTTACTACTTAAAATGTCTTTTATGTGATATTAATATTATTTTAGATTACTATTTTAAACAAAGTTAACAACTTTTTCTAAAAAGAGTATATATATATATAAGAAAATTACTTACAATATCCAAAACTAATCAAAGATTGTGAAAGAAAGTTAGTAAAATTGTTAATATTTTAGGCAACAAATACAAAAATTTAGCTAAATAGATATATAAATGATGTAATCATATAATACATATATGTGTAAATATACATGTATAGGATTTATGTAGGTATATAACAAAATTTGGTTCGGTTAACCGCGGGTAATGAATATTGAAAACCGTAACCGAACCGTTACACATCGGATTTTTTGCTTTCGGTTTTTTCGAGTTTCGGTGTTTTCCGGGTTCAATTTTCTCGGTTTTGGATCACGCGGTTCGGATCGGTTTTTCGGTTTTCCGGTTCATTTCTCACACCCCTATTGCTTATCATGATAAATTCTAATATTAAATATAGTTTTAATGAGTTTATTAATAAAATGGGTAAATTTGATAGTTTTAAGGTTTAGATTGAATATATATGATATTATGTTGTTTAAGTGGGTAAATATGTGACTTTGATGTTTATGAGGGGGATATATGATGTCCTCCCTTAAAATAATTACCCTACCTCTTTTAACATCAATTAATTTTACATTCATCACCATTGCCGCCCCCACCAACCGTCATAGCCGCTACCCGTCGCTGCCACCACCGCTATCACCATTGTGTATCGCTGACGCATTGCGCAAACACATGACTCATTATGTAAAGTGCTAATGTTGACGTTGTAAAATTTAGGGATGAGCGAAAAACGTACCGAAACCGAACTGGTACCGAAAATCAGTACTGAAGGGGATTAATCGGTTTTGATTTCAAGATGAAATTGGTTTCGGTATTTCGGTACGGGAAAACTGATTTGGATACCGAATAATATGTATACAAATGATTCACACATCCTAGCCAAAGAAAACATAGCTTAACACCCTTGTTATATGTAACCGACTAACCTCGGAAGAAAAAAAAAAGGCAACAACTTTTCTTATATGAAGTTTGACATGTTCAAATTTATATCATGTTATTATATAACTATGCATAATTTCAAATGTATCTATTTGTATCATGTATGTTATAATTACAATTTACATGCAAATACTCACTTTTTCTTATTTATGGAAAAGCTTCACGTACGTTATTATTTTTTTTAATCTTTTCACTCTCTAAGTTTATATGCATTCACCATTTATTAATATATGTCAATATATATATATATATATATATATATATATATATGGGGGAAGTGAGTATGGAGTTGTCTCTCATCTAAGCTTAGATGGGAAACCCTCACATTTTGTTTTTATAATCATAAAAATCATTGAGGCCAACGTATTTATTTAAAATTTAAACAAATATTAAAATATTTGTATGTGAGGGGTTTAGATGGGGGACAACTCCATACCCACTTTTCCCTATATATATATAGGTATATATATATATATAGGTAACACTCCGGTGAAATCACTTTTAAAATAAGAACGGTGAGAACATTTAAAAACATCATTTTGATGCATTAAAAGTCCATAAAACTAACATAGTGCATAATAAATTATCATTATTTAAGTGTTTAACAACACATTGATCTTTCAAAATTGAAAAAATCACGTTTTTTATTTTTTGCATCCATCTTGGATGCATATTATCAAAATGATGCATCTAACAAAAAACGTGATATTTTTCGATTTTGACGGATCCATGTGTTGTTAAATATTTAAATAATGATAATTAGTTATGCACTATGTCAGTTTTATGGACTTTTAATGCATCAAAATATAGTTTTTAAGTGTTCTCATTTTAAGTTGGTTCTCATTTGATTGTACCCTCTCTCTCTCTATATATATATATATTATATGGGTAACACCCCAGTGAGAACACTCTTAAAATAAGAACGGTGAAAACAACTTAAAAACATCATTTTGATGCATTAAAACTCCATAAAACTAACATAGTGCATAACTAATTATCTTTATTTAAGTGTTTAATAACACATTCATCCGTCAAAATCGAAATAATCATGTTTTTTGTTTTGTGCATCAATCTTGGATGCATATTCATCAAAATGATGCATCCAACAAAAAACGTGATTTTTCCGATTTTGATGAATCAATGTGTTGTTAAACACTTAAATAATGATAATTAGTTATGCACTATGCCAGTTTTATAGACTTTTAATGCATCAAAATGATGTTTTTAAGGTGTTCTCACCGTTCTTATTTTAAAACTGTTCTTATTTGATTGTCTCCCTATATTATATATATATATAGTTATAAAGTTATTATATGTAAATTATTTCTTCATTGAAGATTCGATCTTACTTGTTTCTTTTGTATATATCGATTAAATAATGATGATGATATGATATTCAGAAGTAATACATGTTTGACCTGAAGTGATGTGTGATTTACTCGCTGTTAGATCAAGTAATACATAAAATCATATTGCAAAGTATAGAATCGGTACTAGTCGGGAAAATACTGAAATTCCCGTACCGATACCGATTATGAAAATTCGATTCAGTATCCGGTTCTTGATTTTAGATACACTCGGTTTCGGTATTTTTTGGTATTGGTACGGTTCCGTACCGAATATCATCCCTAGTAAAATTACTTATTAGGCCTATCATCTTTCAACAAGGAGTTATTGAAGTCCTCCTGATCATGAACTACACCTGTGACAAGCAGTACAAAAAAGAATTACTACTGAAGGCATTAATTATATATTTAAGTCGCTCGGTCAAATCATTTATTATTTGAGTCTGATGGTTTTGGTCATTGCTCTTTCGATTATGGTCGGGCCGGGTCGGGTTATAGTTTCCAAATTTAGGTATTGCATGTATTTTTATAAGAACTCAACCACATACCTAATTGTTATATATTGTTTTTTATAATTTGGACATGAGACTCATTTTGTCATGTATACAAGACAGAAGTTACAAATGGTTTGTTCATAATCAAAATGGGATCACCTTTTATGTTTTATTTTGTCAAATGTAACATGTCTATAAAAGAGAGAAGTTACAAATGTTCAATTTTACTACCCTAGTCCGCTAGCGCTAGCAATGTGGCACGCGGGATTATATTCTTACATTTTTATTGTACGAGAGAAAGTGTCCTCACTTCACGAAAGTGAGATGGTGGGGTGATAGGTCATAAGCGATGATAAGTCATAGAGTGTGATGGCTAATGCTTTAGCCGTACGGGTTTCGTCGGATTTAAAAATTCGTCGAAAGTAGAATGACATCTCTAATGAAAGAGCATGAAATTTTAGGGACACTCATACAACTTGTATAATTTATCGATATACAGTTTTTGAGATAAAAGATTTTTTAATGAATTAGAGGAATAAAATGATTTTTTGAGTAGAGAGACGAAAATGAGTGGTTGAGATTTAAGAGTATCATAGGAATATTAGATATAGATATTTAAATTAGTGAATAGAGAAGAAAGATAATTTAGATAGTTCAACACCAATACACAATTATCACTCATATTTGTTCTTCACGGGATTCGAATACACAATATTATAGTTACTCGGTCAGCTCGCATACTGCTAGACTACAAGCCTTTTGTTACTATTCTTATGTTTTATTTTGTCAAATACTAATATATCTTTAATCCTACATTAACTGGTAGATAAATCATAATCTGAAATCACTTTCTTTATAAATTAAAGATCGAGTTCGATCTTATATTCAACCTGTCTTTTTCCCAAAAGGACATTAAATGTTTTACAATGTACGATAGTATAGTATTAAGAATAGATCGTAAACTATATATGAAGCAACTGATATACAATAGTATTCTAACATAATTAAATGATAGCTCAGTTCGTACGTTGTACGTACGTGTTATATTGATTTGAAATGTCCAAACCAAAGAATCCAAAACTTTGTGGGATCACAGACACAGAGGCAAAAGATGGTCCATCATATGAGATGCACTTTTATTGGAAAAATGATAGCACATGTGATTCATAAAGTATATACAGTACTCATACTAGTTTATATACCCGTCTAACTATTCTACCGTAATTTTTACAGTAGTTGTTCTCTCAAAAGAATTGTCTACATAAACTTTTCCATAATACCTCTAGCAGATACAACATACAACAATTTATCGTTAAAATCTATCTTAGTTCATTTCTATTTTCCTTTCTTTTTTGTTACTCTTCCTCTCATATTAAATCTAATTTTTACTTGTCAACTATTCTGCTTTCAACTTTAATCGTAAAAAACTTTGTTTATATTATATAAAGATTCATATAAAATATATGTTTTGATTGAGTTTTAATTATATTTTTCATCGATATAACTTGCATCAATTATATAATACCAACAAAAATCATTTATAATAAAAGTTGAAAAAACATTTAACAAGTCAAAATTGAATATTTAATATAAGACGGAATGATATTTAACTAACTCTCTTTATTTTTCCTAAACTGTCCATTTATCATAAATAACAGCTATTACTCAACATTTTTACCTATTATACCCTTAGATATAAGTTATTAATTTTCTAGTTAATAGTGAATTAAATGTGAAGACAAAATTCACATTTTGGAGTGTTTGGAATATGTTTTGACGTGATTATGTGGTTATATTATCCATCTATACTATATTATAAAATAGATATCTCATACATTTTAAATTTTAACACTTACTTTCACAAAATGCCCATGTATCGATTCTATATTTCTCTAAGACCTTTTCTCTCTCCTAAAATTTTAACCAATTATTTTTTTCTCTCTTCTACATAAATCATTTATTCATCCAATTCATTCAAAATCTTTTATCTCAAAAACCATACATCGATAAATTATAAAAATTATATGGGTGTTCTTAAAATTTCATGCTACTTCATTAGAAATGTCATTCGATATACTTTCGACGAATTTTTAAATCCAAGGGTGGACGGCTAAAGCATTTAACTATCGCATTCTATGATCAATCACACTCTATGACCTATCACTCCATCATCTCACCGCCACTAACTCGACGGTCGTTGCAACGCGCGGGTACCGTTCTCGTGTTTGTAAAATGCAAATAAACAAAAAAATTGTTTGATATATTGAAAATGTGATTATATGCGTTTTCATAGAGAAAACTGTAGAGACACGTTTTTTTAAAACTCATTTTTGAAAAGGCAAAATCCATTTTAACAAATGCAACCCCAAACACCCCTTTAGCCTTCTAAACTTTGTCAATCTTTATCTTTCTTTATATATTAGTCGTATCTATTTCCTTGAATTAATTCAATTTTTTCAGATTTAAAAAGTGAAACGCGCGAGAGTTAAATTCTGACCCAATAACATTGTTTTTTTTATAATGGGTCAGTGAAATGAGATCGAGTTAATAGCAGGGGTGTACGTAACAGGGTATTGGGCCGGGGTGGAGCACCCATGATATGATGAACAAAACACATTAACCCACATTTATTTTCCTCTGACAAAATTGCTAGCTTGACACTAACGTTGTTTTATTTATATTCATTTGAACTGAACCACAAACATATGTATTTTTTTAAAAACCTCTTTTGTTTTCTCGATCACCATCAATCATATATCGATCACAATATGACTAGTAATGTTTTTCCTTCACGATATATGTCAAGTAGCGAAGAAATCCCTCTACAAATCCATGGGTGGTTACGAATCCACAAAAACGGTCGATGTGAAAGATTGGTAGGAAATGACATCATCCCACCGGGTATGGATCCATTAACCGGGGTCCAATCCAAAGATATCATTATCTCACCCAACGTTTCTATAAGGCTTTACATTCCAAAAAGCGCTAACAAAAATCGGAAACTTCCTACCTTAATTTACTATCACGGTGGCGGTTTCGTGACAGAATGTGCCGGTTCCTCCACGTACCACCCGACATTAAACTTAATTAGTTCAGAAACCAACATGGTCGCAATCTCGGTTAATTATAGATTGGCACCAGAACATCTTATCCCAATTGCATACGAGGATGCATGGGAAGCAATGAAATGGGTGGCCATACATTTAAAAGGAAATGGTCACGAGTCGTGGCTAAATGACTACGCGGATCTTCATAACGTATATTTATGTGGAGATAGTGTGGGTGCAAATATTGCTCACAATATGGCTATACGGGTCGGGCTAGAGTTAGACCCATGTAAGGTTGTAAAACTAGAAGGTCTTATACTACTTCATCCATTTTTCGGTGGAAAAGAACCTATTGGATCCGAGTTTAATAAACATCAACAAAACAAGGCGTTTGTTGATCATTTGTGGATGTTAGCTAACCCTGTTGGGGTCGACGGGCTGGATGACCCGTTGTTTAACCCGTCTAGAAACCCAAATATATCGAGTTTGGGTTGCTCCAAGATACTTGTTTGTGTTGGAGAGAAGGATGGGTTAAGGGATAGGGGATTGAATTACAAAAAAATAGTTGAAAAGAGTGGGTGGAAAGGGGTTGTGAAGGTATTTGAGAGCAAAGGGGCAGGGCATGTGTTCTTTTTGCATAATAGATCATGTAAGAATGCTTCTATATTGCGCAAAAACATATGTAGCTTTGTCAATGTGATTCGTAGCAAGTCATAAAATATTAAAGATTGCTAAAGAAATATCTAGAAGTTTTTCAGCTAGAATAGTATGATACATGATTAAAAAGTAAATGCCAAATATTTCGAGATTACAATGACTATGTTGGAAGATTCAATATATTATGTATCCGATGAATTTGAAGTATATGATGCACGATAGTGGTAGATTAATCAAAAAGTGTGTTACGATTATCATTTCTCATTGCATATATAGTTTAATCTGTTTGCTATTCAACATCTTGTATCGAGAGACTAGATTGCATTTTGTATTGAGAGACTAGAGTGTCCTAAGGTTTTTTGTAATACGGTACAATTCTTCAATCATGAAGAAATAGTTTAAACTTTTGAATTTACACTAGCATATTATGATACATGTGATAACCCATCAATTTATAAATTATGAGTCTCAACAATAATATATAAGAAAATATATTGAGTAACCTTGAGTTTTGACACTTAATTAGTATATAGTATGTGGAATGACCCGATAATATATACTAAATGAAATTTGAGTAAATATGTTTACGAGCGTAAACCCACCAGGCTAAAAAAAGACCCCGACCAGGAACTATTAGCGGTGACGTCGCCGCTAATACTGTGGGCCCCCATGTTCGTAATGACAAATCTGGCAGAGAAAATAGCGGGCCCCCTGTCAGTGTCAGAGTATTAACGGCGACGTCGCCGCAAATGCTTTGGTCGGGTTCACTTTTGTCTGGTGGTGTTACCCTCTGCCTATGTTTATTTGTTTCTGAAAAATAAATTGAAAAACCAATTGGGTGAAACGTTAATGGTACCGCAATCATGTGACCACATAGGCCCACAAATAATACTAAAGGTCACAGTTTCAAAATGTGCCAAAGTCAAGTAGAAAATCTATATTATGTGATCCCATGTGTGAGGATAGTGACTTACCGGACATGAGTTATATGCGGTGTGCGCTTTGGGTACCAAAATATTACATGAGACCACCCATTTACCTTTTTAAAAAAAAGAAAAAGAAAATAAAGGTAATGAACAGGTGGTTAATTGGTAAGGGCGGCTTTCGAACAACGAAATGCCTTAAGAATATGGTTCGCGAAGCATCTACCTGTAACTTATTTATCTTTTGGTTGGAAAATATATGGATAATAATTTCCTATTATTGATTCACCTACCACTATAATTGAGTAATTGATATTTAATTTGTATTAACGAACCACACCTACATTTGCTGGGGAAAAAAAACAACGTACACCAAGTAACCTACCTATCGATATTCGATAGATCTATCATCGACTCATCGCATAGCTAATAGCCTAATATCAAATCAACTGTTGGCGTGCCACTACTAAAATTTGCATGAAATTTATTCTACTCGATCAAACGGTAGACATTATTAACTCTATATATATTAGGCAAAAAAAAAAGAAGAAGAAGAAAAAAAAAACTCATACGGTCATATGTGCTCATCCATGATATATGTGCTTTTAAATACTCTAGCGGTCTAGCAAGTTTTCAAAGGGCGAGTATTTCTTGTATATAAGCACATGGATTTTCTTCAAAGTATATAAACTTTCATGAAATTTTTTCTTTCTTTCTACTTTCTAAAATGGATAAAAGTTCAAACGTCCACATATATTATTTATTCTTATCGAACAACGAGTTAGCAGTTAATATTCAAAACACTCTAATAACATCTAATTAGACAGTATATAGAGCTCAAACCACACATATTTGAGATGAAACCCAAGACTCTCGAAACAACCCCACCCCCATAATCCACTCATAAAATTTTTAGAAATTGATATTCGAACTTTAGTGGTTTTTCCCAAGGTCTAAGACGTTGTCAATAAGCTATTATTAACGTGGAGATATTTTATCCTAAATTATTTTGAGACTTTTTTAAAACTAAAGATCTTCTAGTAATTGATTTTTATTTTTGGGTCGTCGAGTTGTTTCATCTTATTAACATTATGTTCTTGACAATTTTTCAGATATGGAAAAAAAAATGCATATGATGTTAAAATAAGTTGGTTTATTGAGTTGTTTTCACAAGATGAAAATGAAAATATATTGATATAATTCGAAAGGATTCTTTTAGTTATTTTTGCGTTAAAAATTTTTTCTCTCATATTTTACATGATCTGAAAAAAAATATATCTATTCTTATTAGCTCAAGAATAAAAGGGCATAAAACTCGAAATTTAGAATTTCAGAAAATTAACTTTTATTTCGCGATGACTATTAGGCCTAAGCCAACGACCCCTTCGTGGGCTCTTTCTCAAAGCCATTGACGAGGAAGGGGTTGGCAGCAAGGGGTTCGTGAGCTCTTCGATGGAGGTGCTTCGTTGGGTCGAATGAGGACGACGAGAAAGAGAGAGAGGCGCATTTTGTTTGTCTGTTTTTATAGTGTAAATATATGTTTATTATATATATTTAGGATAGAGAAAAGGAGAGAGAAAAGTTGAGAAAGAGGTGAGTAAGAGGTAGGGTTGGTAGTGAGTGAGGAAGAAGTAATTTAGGAGAGAGAAAAGTTGATGTAACAGTGAGGAAGAGGAATGATGGTGTCATGGGTTGACAGAGGCCTTAGCAAATGTCAACGACAAACATTGTTAGAACTTAGATGTTCGATTACCCATTTGAAAATCGGTTTTAGTCATGGTCATTTATATGTCAACCTTTCATGAGTTGAGAGCAACAAACAGTTTGAAGCTTCTAGAATTGGACAAAATGAAGGTTGTACCAATGCTACAACTAACATGATTTTACAGAAGTATTTGTATATTTCTAATTACAGTTGAAATAAATATTATTTAATGGTTCCGTTTATCTTATTTGGTTTCTATTTTTGTGTCATATTTACTTTATGGTATTAAAAAAAAATTATAGTCTTGACATACTATTATTACATCACCATTTTTTTACCTGTACGATGTAGGGGGTTAATCTAGTTATTAATATTAATATTAATATATATACTCTAATATGTTAAAACATGATTGAATTTTTTTTTAAGGAATATGTGACGTAAATTTTGATTGAAAAATGTATTTCTAGTTTATTTTTTAATAAAATAATTTTTATCTTTAGGTTGATAACCTTTTCCTAATATAATTATAATATATAATATAATTCTAAAATTAATAATCTTAACCTAATTATAATATAATATTTTTTCAAATAATAACCTTGACCTACTAAATATATATATATATACATATATATGAAAGTAAGTATTCACGCGTTGTCGCGGTAAGATGGTATGGTGATATAGGTCATAAATTGTGATATGTCATAGAGTGAGATTTATTCTAAGGATATTATGAATAAGTGATAAGAGTATTTTGGGATTTTTACTTGTATAAAGTTGAAAAAATGGAGGGAACAAATGCTTTATAATGTAGTATAAATATATATATATAGATAGGGGAAAAATATTTTGAGACCAACTAAAAAAAGTCCAAAAAAGGACCATTGATTTTCATAACTTACACACCACCATCATCATCTACTACGATATACAAGACTTTTTTGTAAAAATACTAAGACTTTCCAGTGATGGGCTCACAGAAAAATCATGTGTAAGTTAGCCTACACATGTGTAAGTTACACATGATGTTCTGGTGGGCCCATCGACTGAAAGTCTTAGTGTTTTTACAAAAAAGTCTTGTATATCGTAGTAGATGATGATGGTGTACAAAAATCAATGGTCATAATTGGTCCTAAAATAAGAGGTGGTCTCAAAATATCTCACCCCTAGATAGATATATACATAACATATATATTATCATTATATGTCATTCGTTTTTTTTTTGTTCCTCGAAGCTTGAGGGAAAAAAAGAAAACAAAACTATATCATTAACTTATGGGATAAATATCTTGGAATGTAACAAATTTTGAAACGAATGTCTATAGTAGAAAATAACTAAAGTTGTGTGTATTATATGTAAACAACTCGAAATAATGTTTATTGTATGTAAAAAATGTATTCAACCAATTAAAATCTAACAAGTAGCACCTCTATATGATTGTCACGTATGTTTTCTTACATACAATAAACATTTTTTTGATTTGTTTACATATAATATACACAACTTTAGTTATATTTTATTATACATTCGTCCAAAGTTTGTTATATTACATGATACTTATCCCTTAACTTTTTATCTCTAGACGCAAGATAGCAAGCAAAAATTGGTTTGATTTTTCAAGTTACTTGATGAAACGACATAACTATATGTTTTGTTTTGTTAACTAGGTAAAAGTTGGGAGTTTGGTTTGGTGATGCATAACTATTTGTTTTGTTTTGTAGAGACTCGATATTCGTTTCAAATCGATACATATTCGTCAATCCATAAAGGTATTTTTTCTAACCCATTAGCATAATTTCCATGGAAAACTTTAATCTTGTCATGTTTATAATAGATAGATACATTTTAAATTCAAATAATTTGTTGCATTGATAAAATTTAAAAATACATAGTTACATACATATACATAGTTATATAGTTATAGTTATAATTTAAAAGAACGAACTTTAATAAATAAATCAACTAGTCCCGTACTCCCGTTACACTTTTGGCGTAACCAAAAAAGAGAGATGCAGAAACGAGAGTTAGCTAAACAAGCCGGCGCTTCCGGCGGCTCCGGTACACCGGCGGCGAAGAGAGGCCGTCCAGTTGGCAGCACCGCCAGCAACATGGCCGTCGCTGCATTGGCAGCGGACTCCAATGCGCCGTTATCACTTCTTGGCCCATCGCTTCAAGTTCACTCCGCTTTCGCTGGTCAGTAAATCAGTCCCTCATTTCGAAACCCTAATTTTAATTTTTCTTTCAATTTAGAATTCTTTACTTTTGTTCAATATAATATATAGATAAATAATAAATTTATAAACTTTTTAGCTAGCTTGTATTTAGGTTTATTTTATGTATCAAGATTTTGAAAAACATTCACAGATCTTTCCAGAATCACAGTTATTGCAAATTTACGTACACGATATTTTAATGCATAGGATAGGATTGTATCTCTGGAAGAGAGATTAGGGTTTAAGAGTTTCAACTTTAAGTAAATTTGGATTACTTGACATGAATGTGACCGGGTTGGTGGCGTCGCGTCATAAGTGTTGGTTAGTTTATTAAAGAATGCGTGCTGATGTCTATTGGTTCGAACACGTATTAGGGTTTAAGTGGCTAGGGCATAAGTTAGTTGATAGCAGATACATAAGGAGCCATTATGTCCAAGGTGTTACCTTTTGATTAATTGAATAGAAACCGACTCTCAGAGAGAGGCTATCTAATTGATTGGTGTTCTGCAGAGCTGGCTTTTGTGTGAGATGATTACGGATATCCATTGGTTTAGCTTTAAGCCTTAACAAAAGAGTGTGGTGGGTCTAGAGTCCAACTTCGTTGGATTTAAAATGGTAGCAGATTCTAAAAATAGTTTTTCTTTATTACTATGTTGCAACCCATTTTAAAAAAAAAGCTGATAAGATGTTGGTTGGTGCCGCTATGTAATTCTGTTCTGTTCTTTAACTGTTACTCTATTTTTGCTTTTCTTGAAGCAATTGTTTGTTGTCTTCAGCACCATACCCACCTTCTTTTACTTGTCTATATACTTTATATTAGTATTTTCTAGTATACTAGGATACGAGTGAGGGTATATAGCATAATTGGACGTGTATATACACAAGGGTGAATAGGTTGGAAGATGTGAATATTTTGAATATACTCAGTAGTGGATCCAATTTATAGGGATCAATACTATTATTTCAGATGATATGGACATTTCCGATGTGATATTTAGAGGGAGTTAGAAGAAGCAAGGACATGCTAAGAGCCTAATACTGACATATCGGAAGCAGTGATGAGAATTCTGAAAGATTGGAATTAATTTAAGGAATTAACTTTACATGGAAGCGTGCATAGAAGGATGCTTATCATGTTTTGAAGTCTTGCTAGTTTGGCTCATAATGATTCATTTTGAGGTTCATAATCTGTAGCCTTTTCAATGTGGCGGGGATGAAAACTGAAATGCTGTTTCTTTAGTTTAGTGTAGTTTAATATTTTTTTTATAACAAAACTTCTCCAAAATTTTGATGCAATTCTTATTTCTCTTTTGTAGACCAAAATAATAAACGGATTGTTCTTGCACTTCAAAGTGGATTAAAGAGCGAGCTAACATGGGCACTAAATAGCCTAACTCTGCTTTCGTTTAAAGAGAAAGATGAAGTGCGCAAGGATGCAACTCCATTGGCAAAGATACCTGGATTGCTTGATGCTCTTCTCCAAGTTGTATGTGACCGCGCTTGTGTAGCCTCACATTTTAATCATCCTATTTTTCTTTTTATTTTTGAAGATTGCTGTTTTTAATATATTTTGGATGCTCAACAAGGGCAGATAGATGACTGGCGTGATATCGCTCTTCCAAGAGAGCTTGTAAAGACACCAAGAACAAGGTCACTAGGTGTTAACTCTGTTGTTACTGGATTTGGAAATGAGTATAAAGCTTTAGTCTCAAATGATGTGCCCAGTTCAAAGTAAGTTTCTTGTGCAACCTTTTTCTTCTTTATGCTTTCAGATTCTTGTGTGTTGCCGTCAATACAACTTAGTATTTGTTTCTATAATTTACGGCAGCATTGGATCTGCGTCTGTTTTGGAGGTTTCTGCTCAGAAAAAAGCTGCCAAATCTCAACCTTCTGAATGGTGGCTTGCTGAGGATGGTCTGTTTAATTTAGATGACGAGGGCCGCACTGAAAAGCAGCAGTGTGCTGTTGCTGCATCCAATATTCTTCGAAATTTCTCTTTTATGCCTGAAAATGAAATCATTATGGGCCAGCATCGCCATTGCCTGGAGACAATCTTCCAGTGCATGGAGGACCATTGTACAGGTAAATAGAAAACATTACATTTTCCCCTAGTAATCTAGATCATCATGTTTGTAAGTATGAGATGAAAATAACACTGTTCCTCTAGAACTCAGTCTGAATCTTACAACAAAAAATTTTCTTTCTTGATATAAAAATACACAAGTCATTATCAAGTTTTTATAACTTAAATTTTTCTTTTAACAATTAAATTGTAAATAACTTCTATTTAAAGGTCAAACTCGTGGTGATGCATTGAACGATATATAATAGTGATATTATACTCAAATGGATTTATCTTAAAAAGATAACTGTAATATCACATTAGCAATTTGTGAGCTATGCATTTTACTTAAAGAAGTGTAAGCATACATGCGCCCAGAATAAACTTTTTATTTTAATTTAGTTAATGAAACAATAATATAATGGGTTTGTATGCAACTATCATTGATTAGTTGGTATCTTTGATCTAGAACTTAACCTTTTTTGAGCGATGTTTACAACTTTTTCTATGATAACAACCTATATACAAATTAAAGGGTCTATATAATTTGTCCATTGATAAAAATGACTTTTGTATGTATCTGACTAATATCACTTCTACATTGTTCACAGAGGATGAGGAACTGGTAACAAATTGTCTCGAGACAGTTGTGAATTTGGCTCCACTTATTGACCTTCGAATTTTCAGTTCATCAAAGCCTTCCTACATCAAGATCACGTAAGAATCTCTATAGTTCCTTCACTACTTTTTTGGTTTATTTTGGTGGCGATATCTTTCCATTTACTTGTGCATGGAGGTATTCTGGTTTTATCGTTATTGGTTCAAACGGGTGGAATGAAAATACCCGGGTCAAAGATGCCCAAAATGAATTTTAGTGCATAAAACATTCCAAATTTTCTTTTTTAAAGCATGCTTTTTATCATAAGCAACCCAACATTACACCACCAAAGACGCAATTTGATGGCAATCAACTTATAATCTGATCGCAATACCCGAAACCAAACACAAACTACAACGATTCTTTACGAGATACAGACACACCACTCTAGAGTAATCGCTAGGCAGAATCTCCAATTCGAATTCCCGATACAGTCACACCACGAGAACTAGAATTAGACTTCCAAAGATCACCTCCTAACCTCCTGCCAAGAAATTAGAATAGCAATGGAAAATATCCTCCAAAATAGAGAATAAAATTCAGGAAATCGAATCTGTCTTTCATTCCCCTTTTTCCCAGTACCTAATAATGAAAAAGAAAAAACTAACAAAGCACTACCTCCCACGTTCCTTACACTTGTAGAATAATGAAACTAACAATTTTGAAAACTTCAAAATAAAAGATATTAGGACACTTAATAAAATTAAAATAACAACTAAATGCTGTGGAACAAAACGTGGGGAATAAACTGGTGCAAGCGATTAAGTGTTTTGACACTCCAACTGGGCCAAATTAATCCACTTCTGACTTGGGCTCGGGTCTAGGAGACTTGGGCTTGAATCTGTTGGGCTCCAGGGCAGGTCCCTATCACAACTACTCCATCATTTCCATACGAGTTTTGTAACGTAAAGGTTACTAATGAATATATATAATTATGCTCGCCGTACTAGTTATGTATTATACAAGTGCTATTATTGGAAAATAGGTCTTCTGTGCAAATTAGACCACCCATTATGTTAGTATCCAACCTGTCATTTTACGTTATAGTTTTTAACATAGGACGTATAACCATATGCAACATGCTTATGAAATCTTTTTGGAATTTGTCAAAAAAGAGAAAAACGTGCTGTTCAAGCCATCATGGGAGTATTGGGATCTACTTTTAAAACATGGCATTGTGCGGCCGCTGAGTTACTTGGGCGTATTATAATAAATCCTGACAATGAACCCTTTCTTCTTCCGTTTGCACCACAGGTTTGCTTTTGCTTTTATCTATTGTGGTATTTGGTATTGTTTTTCAGCTATATTTATTTTAATACATTTAGTCGCTTGTACAGATCTACAAGCGATTGGTTGATCTTTTGAGCATGCCAGCTGTGGATGCACAAGCTGCTGCTGTGGGTGCACTTTATAACCTTGCTGAAGTTAATATGGACTGCCGATTGAAGCTTGCTGGTGAACGATGGTAAGAGGTTCTATTTACTTTCTTTGAACATTAAAAGTTGAATGCCTCACTTAGAAACATTTTTAGTAGACTAGCTCAAGCAAATACAAAATCTGTGTAAATACACCTTTAATTGAATGGTTATATAACTATATTTAGAAAGGTTATTGTTGCAAAATGGGAGGCGCCTAGCAAATCACAAGTACGGGCCGGATTGAGTTGACCCATTAGACTTTTGGTCCCACTTCTAGCATTTCTCAAGAATAACTAGCATGTTAAATACGATAACGAAAAGCTTCCTGTTTTCTTGAATCTTGATTTTAGGATGATTTTCTCTCATCTAAAGTTTACTTTGGATGATTCCAACCCGTTTGACCAGTCTTACTTGTTTCTGATCAAACTAATCATTTTGAGGTTGCTAGATAAAATATAGCCTGAAGCGACCCTTACACTTGGTTCATACTACTATTATGACAGTATAATTCTATATAATGAATTTACAATATTCGTTAATCTTGGCTTGCGTTAGTCAGGTCGTGATTCGTGGTGAGTTGGTTTTGTAGGGGGACCTCCTGTTTTCTTTCTATATTAAAATTGGAAAGTGAGATAGACATTGAAATAAGTTATGAATATTGAATGGTTGTTGGGACTGTATATATCCAATGCCATAAAGAACGTCTTAGACTTTTGAGTTTTGAGGCAAAATACACTATCTTGCCAATTAAAGATCTAACATTGGGTGTTCTAGCAAGATACTGAGGTCTGTTCTCTCTTTTTGAATCTTTTTTTTATGAAACTGACTGTATCAACTTTTAAGAAAATGACATAATAAACCACTAAGCACAATTCTTTTAGCTGTCAAGAGAGAAGCTTTATAACAGGTACTTCAGGATTGTTCAAAGGTTAAAAAAGCATGAGTAAATCTCTTGAATATTAGAAGTAACAACATCTACCCATTTGCTTACAAATGGGTTGGTTTGGGTGTTTATTATCTCCGACTTTTCAAGTGGGTAAAAAATATAACAACAATTAGCTAAAGGGAAATGGGTAAAAGCAGAAGCTGGTTGAAGGCTGTCCAAAGTGTATTTGATACAAAGTAGATTTTGTGGTAGTGTGGTACCCATTTAGTTTTCAATTTTCATATCATTTTTAATACAAATTATCTATAGAAAGATAATCCGTTTTGAACAAATAGTGTTTCTGTTTATCACAGTCATAACACAGCTCACACCAATGATAACTTGTTTTGCCATGGTTATAAAAAATGGCTTGATCTGTTATTCAGCCCAATTATGTAAACAGTAAACTCAACTTATGCTTTCATCTGAACTGGTCAGGGCGGTAGACCGGTTGCTAAAAGTCATCAAAGGACCACATCCAGTACCGGAAGTGTGTAGAAAAGCAGCAATGATACTAGAGAGCTTAGTGTCTGAACCACAAAACCGTCCCCTGCTCCTAGCCTATGAAAACGCATTTGCAGAAATACTGTTTTCTGATGGAAAATATTCAGATACATTTGCTAGGATATTGTTTGAATTAACATCGAAGCCCAACAGCAAAATAGCAACTGCTCGTGGTATATGGGGCATGTAGTATATGTGATATTGCAGCCAGTTCGGCAGGTATGGGAAAAATAGGTATATGAAACTCCTGTAGTTCATTGTAGTTTAGCATGAATGTGTCCCCCCCTTTTTCGTGTTGTAGTTGAGGGAAGTTGTTAGTAACTGCCAGTTCAAAGTAATTTAATTATAAGTAGATAAACAATTGGGATCGTAGCTTATGAGTAATGCCTTTTCACTTGGGTTTACTTTCGATTGTCGGCTTTACTTTACCTTTTTTCTTTCTTTTTGAAATTGTGGAATATGATCATGTATATTTTGTATTGCCATGCTATTACCAAAAAAATAAATTTCTATCTAAAATAGAAGAAATACGAAGATAACTCTCACCTCTTGCATTGTAGATTTGTAGTTAAGCTTCTGCATCTACCTATTTGATTGTTTAGAGGTTATGTACAACCAAACCCCGATCTATTTTTCTAAAATGGCTGAAATTTGTCACATCTAAGTTGTCAGTGCCGTGGTGACTGTTTCGGTCCAACTTTGGTTGTGCCGTACTTCTAAAACAATGCATCCTTGTTGTGATGCAATGCTTTTATAAAATTATGATCGATTTGTGCAAGTGTTTGAGTATTATGTGTTAAGAGTTTAGATTGCGGCAAATGGTTAAGCCGGCTGTACCCGTATTTGGTTGGGCATAGACTGACCATGGTAATGATATACATCTATTAAACTTGGACTGAAAATATAGGAACAGTTGTCACATTAAAGCTAATGAGTGTTTAGACAGATTTTATATTGAGATCCTGGGATTGATATCTCGAGAAATATCTACAGTAGATGCAATTCATATTTGATTGGTGTATCAGCTTAAAAATCTAAAGCCAAAGAATGAGTTAATGTCATACTTGATACATACTTGCATGGTTTGTGAATCTAAAAGCACAAATAAAATTATTTTCCGTTACATTGGTAAAGTGACTTTGCCATCGTGTAGGTTTTGGGGCATTAATATTTAATACATCTAAACTGCAAGAAATGCAATGCAGAATACCTTAAAATTTGGATTTCTATTTCTAGGAAGGAAATTTTGATATTTCATTTTTTGGTAAAAGTCAAATCCACCTATTCCTATACTACGGTCATTATCATGGCCTTCATATCGGTCCACATCTTCTATTTTTGGCAGGAAGATTTGTCATGTACACATGTGATCGTTAGATTTGGGAATGGCAAAAGGTCAAAAGCCGTATCACCTTTATCTTGATGTTTGGTTGGTCATAGCTTGGTCATCGTCATGTTATGTTATCCCCTTTAAATAGATGGAGTCGAAAAATAGAAATAACCGCCACATTTGAATAAAGATATACATGTTTCGGTTAAGCCTATAGGTGGATTCTCTGTTATGATTGGAAACTTTGCTCACACGATATATATATCTAGAATAAACGAAGAGGGGGTGATAATGTTCAGCATTATTGACAATATGATTACGGCATGCTGAAATATCTTGTTAAAGTTTCACTTTTGTTTCCGCTACAAAAGCCCTCACCACACGTCCACCACGAGTCATACAAAATCGTGTGTGCTCGTGGTGGAGACCATCATATATTCCCCACGAGTCACGTGATACTCATTGCCGGAGCTCTAAATTAAAAGTCATTCGGTATCTTGTTCTCTAGGTTATGAATTCTAATTCAAAGTACAGACAACCAAGTGGGAAAGGTAATGTTATAATTGACATCTGAGCTACCAACCAGTATAATTAAACTAAACTTAAGCTGTTCCATTTTGAAATAGAGATTTCAGACCTAACTTTTTTTCAATTAATTTTGTCTTTCCATTTTCCAATCAATACATGAGTGTTGTTTTCATTTTGAATTTTCACTTTATTATAAGCTAAAGTCCAAATGTATTAAATTGGGTAAGCTATACTGTCATAACTCATACAGTTCATTGGTAAAGAAAGCGACTCACAATGCTGTTGTTTCTGGACATGACATTGATGTTTGTAAAATGGGTAATATCAATCCTCCTAAGTTAATAGCCTATAAATATTCCTAATTAATAGGATTGTGATATGTAGAAAATCAAGGGTGAGATTAGGAAAAATAATTAGTGAATTACATGTGTTAACAAGTGGATATATTAGGAAGATTAGTTAGGAAGATTTATCATTTGTAACTGCAAAGACATAATACCCACATGGTCACATGACAAAATGAACATTTGAACTTTTGCCATTATCATAGATGGAATAGTAAAGACTTTGACCTCTTAAAAAAAATACTTCGTACCAAGATTTAAATCCTGACAATGATGTATTATAAAGTACTGTAGTTTATAAATTAGTTTTGATGTAAGATTTGTTTTAAAATAAAAACATTTGAACTTTTATATCATCATAACATATTGTACATTTCTACATTCATGTCTTAAATTTGTATACTATATATACACAACTCAATACTATATTTTACCAAGAAATTTTAGGTTTACATTCAGACTTGCCCTACTTCTTCAACCCATCGGTGGAGTCACTTCCTTGCACCCGCCTTACAATTTACAAAGTCTAGCCGGTTGCGCTAAAGACTTTCTTGAGTTAAGCTAATCTCATTTTCTCGGATTACCATTTTCATTCTAAGTGCATTACCAAACCCTATCATTTGCTTTACCATTTATACGGAAGAACACTCCAAAAAGTTGGCGTCCAAAATCTGAATAACTTGTAAAGATATATTAAATTGCTTATAACTTTCTGATGGCAATAAGTGTAGGGATGACAAAAATACCCGTACTCGATGGGGAACCTGATACCCGCACCCGATTTGACCGGGGATGGGGACGGGTATAGGGATATAAATTTAATCCCCGATGTAATTGGGGACGGGGATGAGAAACCGTAAATCCCCGATCCCCATACCCGAACCCGAAAATATTATATATATATTTATTAGTTACACTTTAAGTCCTTATCTATATTCTAAAATCAATTTTAAGTTTAGAGCTTTTATTTAATACTTTTTATGTGTTATACTTTATTAATTATTTACTTAACATATACATTAATTTATACATAGAAAGAAAATGTCGAAATATACATTCTCCTACGTATTTTTTATCAAGATAAATTCATGTTCATTCAAAAACGGTATCCCCGATACCCGATGAAGACGGGATGGGAATGTAATTTAATTCCCCGACGGGGATGAAAATTACAAGTAAAAATTGGGTACGGAGATGGGGATTAAGATCCCCGACAATCCCCGTCCCATTAGTCACAAAACTTAAATAATTTTTAAACTTGTGCAGATTCATAAGCATTAATGTTCACGTTACTTTCTGCTAATAAAATTAACTATTCAAATATTTAATACACCTTATTTGATCAAATCTTATGTTTACTTGTATATCTTAAAAAGTAGAAAATGGATGAGTGAATAATATGGTGAATGATTTTACCATATAAAAAAAAAAGGTAAAGTACACGAATAATCATTGTGGTTAGTCCATGTCTCTATCTTATTGATCGAACATTTTCAAGTGTTATGCATTTTTTCACCAAGACTTCCCTCATTCATGCACTGGGTAAGGTTTGTAATTTTTTTAATATCTATATTTATATTATAAAGCAAATCTAATTTTGTTCTTTAAAATTGAACTTAAAATTTCAATATTGATTTTAAGTTTCAATAAAGTACACAATCTAATGCATGATGTACCATACATTAAAGCCAAATTACATCAATAACTTCCACTATTCACTGCGCCACCAATCTCTGCCGCCACCACCACCCGTCACCGCCACCACCGTCGTCGCCACCTCCACCACTTCCACAACGCGCAAGTACCTTTCTCTCGTATAACATTAATACATAATAATGCTTGATCTCATTAAAGACAACTTATGAAAGAAAAAAATTGTAATACTAAATAAACTAATTGTAATACGCATATGATGTAAAAATTTATAAAATAATTAAAAGAGGAGGTTGAAAGTACAATTGTCACCCCTAATCTTCCTTCTTGAGCCTAATCTTCCCTCCTCTTTAATCCTCTATTTTTTTTTTTAGATATTATTAGTATTATTAAATTATTATCATCATTGTTGTTGTTGTTATTATTATTATTATAATATTTTTTTTAATTTATTTTATTGTCCATTATAGGTTCATTATGACTTTTTATTCAACAACAAAAAATAAGATTACATTAATTCATCTTGAAAATCTTAATCCAACATATGTTAACCATCATCTACGACTCTATGTTGTGTATGTATGGACTGTTTCGGAGTAGAACAACCCGAAGAAAAATCAAAACGTTCGAGATGATCTTTGTTGATAAATTGATATGTATTTTTCAAATTATATAATGTACATTTTTTGTTTCTCTTTTTGTTGAGCTTAACTTTTAATCGTTTAGTTTAAAATTGTTGTTTGTGTTTGTAGTAAGTTTAGATATAACAAACTGCAAATTTTTTTATTTAACTAAAGTTGAAAAAAAAAGGGTAAACTAAAATCAATATTTATATGGAGTTAATTTTCATACGTTTCTTCTTTAGTTTTCGTATTGATTAAATTATGATATTGGTCATAGAGATTTAATATACTTGAATTTCAATTTTTTTTTATTTTTGATTAATATATTTTGAGACAACCCATCAATTGAATGGGTCTGAGCACTAATTATCTATATATATGGTATTACTTTTTATTTGTAAGAAACCGTAACATCCAAACACAACAAAATTTTTTAAAGAGTATGTAGTATGTTATAGGGCTTTAAATATATCCAGCAAAGATAATGATTATTATCAATGTATGATTTTTAGTTAATTATGTGAACGGGTCGGTAGTAATTACTTATTAGTATCTTATTTTATTAAACAAAAGTCGCTTGTTTAAGCCATTAATTTTTATTAAAAGGCAGCAAATGGTTAATACGTCACACGAGTACTCCACAAAGTTGTTTCAAACCAATTACAACTAATTAATAACTACTAGGTAATCTATCTATAATCTCTATATCTCTATATCCTTTATAAACATGAATTCTATTCTATTCGTCTTCTTTATTCAGCCTCCACCCGAACCATTCTTAAGACCACCAAGCCCTCCCGAATGAGTTCTACTATAGAAGCTTTATAAAGAGAATAGAGATTAACACATTAAGCATTTTTTTTTCTTTCAAAAATACCTCACTTAAAAATAAAGCTAACCTCTTTTACCCGTTTCTGACTAATCGTAACACACATCTGACCCTTCCATCGCCGCCCTCCATCTGTACTGCCACAATCAACACTGTTCATCACTGCCGCAACACGCGGGTACCAGGCTAGTCATTTATAAAACAAACTAGCCTTTATATTTTAGGAAATTAAGTACCTTTTTCAATATCTCTAAAGTACCCCTAAATAACCTGAACAAATATATTTGGAATGGTTAGTTTTTGCACCTTATTATTTTCTACATCTAATTCTCAACTTACATTTAGAATGATAATCACGGTTAGATACCCATTACCGCATCTAATGAAAATAACCTAGACATCTTGTATTACCGTTACGTTATTTCACGCGTTATAAATTGATTTCGTTGCAACGCACATACACTTTCTAGTTTTGATAAATAAGATCAGACCAATTGTTTCAAACATATAATATGTACATATCTTTTTTAAGAACTCGTGTAGTTGTATTTTTGGATGAAGTGGGTGGTCTGATTACTGTTACATTTTTCATTACTTGGTTCAACTACCTCCTTTCTTTACTTCTCTTTGACTAATTTATTCCCTATCTAGTTTCTACTCCCTAAACTGGCAAATTATTATATAAGTTTTAATATTTTTTTCATAATTAAGAATCCAAATCTTTTGGGATTATTTTGTAAACACATGCATTAGAATTTGAGTAAAAAGAAAAAACTAAAGTATAAGGTAGAGTAATTCTCACGAACAAGACTTTTCAAATAATATTATATTATATTTAGTAAAGTAATTTAATCGTATGAGAAGTGTGTTCCACAAGATATAAACATATTTTCATAACAACCATTCACGTCTTACGCAAAATAGTTATATCATAAGAAAATCATGTTCATGTTCTACAATATGTAAACTTGATGCGATTGTTCATTCTTTTTTCAATGGAGTATTTTTTTTTAACGTCTGAATTCCTTTCCCAATAATAATAAATAATAATAGCATATATTAAATATTTGTTAGGGAACTACGTACACTAGTAGACAACATGACCAATTACACTTTCTCATTAAATATCACACCACTCCTCCGTTGGCACTAGCTGTACCAAGTCTTAATCTCACAAGTCAAGTTGGAGTGTCCATTTAGTATATATTGTTATAGATAGATAGATAGATATAATCTATTCTATAATATATCTAACAAACAAAATTTTGATATTAACGTATGATAAGCAATTAAGACAGAAGATTAGCGAAAACAGATATCGGCCATCATCACATATGTATAATTTTACACCAACATTTAATATTTTTTAAAATTCATCAACATTAGATACCATTCTAGTTTAATGAGCATAGTACCCGCGCGTTGCGACAGATATTATGGACGACGATGCCTGATAATAGACAACGGCGGTGGTTATTTACGAAAATAAAGGGGTTGTGTATTGTTTTGGTATATAGAAAAAAAGAATATTTTGTGTGTTGTTTTGGAGAGAGAGAGAGAATGGGAATATTTAGTTTTGTATTAAAGTAAAGGGTAAAAGGGTAAAATTGCATATTCCAAACATGTAAACTTTTCAACACCCTATATAATTTTTAATATGGAGTATAGAAGTATAGATAATATCTACTAATAATACACTACTATTACTATAAATTTTACTGGCAACGCTATTTATATTGTATATCAAAGTATGAACAAACCGTATGTTTAAATATATATCCAAGTACAAAACTCAATACATCATAATTGACAATTGCCACTTGACTTTTCTACAATTACATAACAATATTATGCATTTCCTTTTCATTCTATAATCAAAAAAATTTGTAGTAATAGAGTCAAACAATAAATGTAAGGTTTAAGAACCAATCTTCTCAATCTTAGGAACATGAACAGGGAAATCATCAATCTCATCAGTCCAAGGATTCTTCTCCTTATCCGGGTTAATTGTCTTTATCGCTTTCCAAACTGCACTGTTACATTTAAAACCCGACCCAAATGCAATTTGCCATGAGCGATCACCCTTCCTTATCCTACCCTTGGCCTCGGCGTAAGCTAACTCGTACCACAACGAGCTACTTGAAGTGTTTCCAAACCTATTTAGGGTCATCCTCGATGGTTCCATATGCCACTCTGACAAATCGAGATTTTTCTCTAGCTCATCAAGTACCGCTCTCCCTCCCGCGTGGATGCAAAAATGCTCGAATGCAAGCTTAAAATCTGGAATGTACGGTTTGATTTTCATTTGAAAGACTTTTCTCGCGACTAATGTTGCAAAAAACAATAGTTGTTCGGACATGGGAAGCACTAATGGTCCGAGAGTTGTGATGTTCGTTTTCAAGGCCTCACCCGCGACCGCCATAAGGTCTTTTGAGAGTGCCACGCCTATTTCTTTTTTTTCATCCTCTTCTTGATAAACACAACTGTAACATTTGTCATCGGCACCTTTATGTGTACGAACGGTATGAATGAGTTGATATTTTGATCGACGACGATCAGAAGACCGGTTTGACAACAAAACCGCGGCCCCACCCATTCGAAATAGACAGTTTGACACAAGCATTGACCGGTTGTTTCCAAAGTACCAATTTAATGTTATGTTCTCCGTGCTCACAACCAATGCATACGAATTTGGGTTCACCTATTTCCAAGAAACAAACCACAAAAATGTCATTTATTTTCTTTAAAAAAAAAGTTTCCATAGATATGATTCATAAATCTTAAAAGTAACCCATTAACTTTTAACCCATCAAATTTAAACGTATATAGATCTCATCAAAATGTTTTGTCCCCCAAAACCCACCTTCAATCAAATCTAACTGAGTTAGAGTAGGGTTTTGATATTAACAGGTCTATCAGTAACAGCTTATTACATATTTTATAAAACAAAATATCTTTAAAAAGGAAAACAAATTAAGAAATTAATTACCTGCAAAAGTTGCTTAGCAAGATCAATGGAGATTAATCCAGCACTACAACCCATACCACCAAGATTATAGCTCATAATATTTCCTCTAAGCTTATAATGATTCACAATCATGGCACTTAAAGATGGAGTTGGACAAAACAAGCTACAATTCACAATCAATATCCCGATTTCTTTAGCTTTCACCCCGGTTTTCGCTAACAAATCATCAATAGCTCCATACATCACCATCTCTGCTTCTTTTCTCGCTTCAGCCATACACGGGTTTGGTGGAATTGCCAACACGGCCTCAGGAAAATACGTTTTTTGTCCTAAACCCGAACGTTCCAATATTTTTTTCTGAAAGGCTAAATTGTCTTCGGTAAACGTTCCAGCTCTAGCCGAACGGTCCATAAATATTTCTCGTGTGACAATACGTTCATCATCGGGCTTGTAACACGAAAAATCTACTAGGTATATTTTTTTGGGCCTACTCATGAAGTATAACGTGGCTAAAAAAACGATCAACGTGGAACAAATGATCACGGTTACTAAATTGAACCGAAATTGGTTCCATAAATTGACTAAATCGTCATAAGTGAGTGTTGATAATTGAATTGTGAAGATCGCGATTAAAGGAGTTAATAAAAGGTACATACCATGTGAGATTAAGTAATGGTAGCCTAATTTGACATACTTTAGTTTAACCGAAAGTAGTAAATTAGGAAGAGTTGTTGTTCTAATTGTATCAGCCATGGAAATTAATGAATGAAAAACAAATGATGAAAATATGAGAAATGATTGATGTATGTATATGTTTTGAAGAATGAATTTGTGATGAATGATAAGTTGTGAAAAAAATTGGATGTTGAGAGAAAGAAAAAAAGTGAAATGTGAAATGGAAAGAAGGGGGGAAATGGGAATTTAAAGGAAAAGGCGGGTGCAACTACCCCAACGAACTTTTTAATGCTTAAGCATATGTGTATAAATCAAAATAACATTAATAATGTTTTTGTGGTGTGTACCTTATCCTAAATACTATTTTGAGAAAATTTCACAAATGATCGCTGTGGTTTTTGGATTCGTATTTTGCCCCTTGTGTTTTTTTCGTTGTAAACGGTCCTTGAATTTTTCATTTGTATTGCGAGTAGTCCCTGTCACTAACAATCGTTAGTTTTTACCCGTTAATAAGGATATAATCGTCCATTTGAGTTCAATCACTTCACTTAGTCATCTTCTTCGACTTTTACACCCCTTTTTTTTTGTCATTTTCCTATAATACACAACTCAGATCACCATATATTCCACCATATCAATCTTATATTTTTGTAATTATATTTATGCATAATAAATCATATACAAAAACAAACAATCTTATATTTATACACATTAATATCTTGAACACAAAACCAAAATTTTACATGGTTTTTATGATTACCTATTGAAATATAAAACCATCTTCTTAAGCGACAAAACCACTTCTCTAAACCCGATGTAATTGAGCCCCCAATCCAAACGTGTATACAATACATGTCTATTATTACATCAACCATCCAACAAAATATTTATTCATCCTCCTTTTTTCTCTATCTCGTGACCAACAAGAACTATCAAGAACAAAAGACTATATTGAAATTCAGATCTAACAAATTGAATTGCAATTAGCAGCTTTATTTTTATGTAGATAAATTTCACACTAAAAAATTTGCACTTAATTTATTTGCAATTAAGAGCTTCTTCTTGGTCAAACAAATCCCATACGGCAAAAACTCAAATTCCTCACTCCATATCCATATTGAATTCAATTTGTCCAGCTATATTTCATTCAATAAATTCACAAACATGAATCAACACAAAACACTTGTTCTTCACTCCCTTTATACCTACTGCCGACCACTACCATGTAACCACCGCGCCATCACCATTCCACCCATGGTGTACAACCGAGCCTGCATCAAACACGAACCCAAGCATATCCAACACCCAAAGCTACAACCAGATTTCAAACCCGAACCCATCCAAAAAAAATTCCACCGATCGGATCTTCGGCCGATGAGAGATTGGAGTAAGAGAAGAGAGATTGGAGTAAGAGAAGAAAGATTTGGGATATATACATATATATATATACACCCTATATATAATAGGTTGATGAAAGATTTAGGCTTTTTTTTTTTTTTATTTTTATTTTTTGCATATACGTATACTTATATGTAAATATAGACCTAGAGTTTTGTTATTTTAGAATAGAGTTGGTGAAAAAAGTAAATGGAATTCTTGAAGAGATCTAAAAAATTATGTTCAGGAATGGAGGAATTTGTGTAGAGATTTAGAGAAAAAAGGTGTTGAAGGATATAAGAAAAAGATAGAAATATATGCAAATAAATGTAAATTTTTTTTATCACATAGAGTCCCTGTGGTTACTAAGACGATTCTACCCTCGCGTGGTTCGCACGTGAAAGATTTTAACGATCAAATTTAACAGAAGTTAGTGTCAGGGACTTCTGGCAACGAAAATGAAAAAAGTCAGGGACCATTTGCAACGAAAAAAAAAGCACAGGGGGCAAAATGCGAATAAGACAAACCAGAAGGACCATTTGTGACTTTTTCTTTATTATTTTTAAGAATGCAAGTATTTCACGTAAATCTATAAACATTTATAATTCGTCGGGTTTTTTTATTTATTAATTTATTATTATATTAGTTAATGAGTTATCTCATGGATACATAGGCCTGTTGCGAGAGATGTTTTCAATTTTTTGTTTAGCAAGACTTTGCTTTGGTTAATACAGATGGTAAAGTATGTGTTTTTTTTTTATAAAAGTTATAGATCATAATGTTATGTTATTTTGATGAATGTTCTTAGCGATTAAAATTGAACGAATATATAAAAGTAATGAATTTATTTGTCCTATTGATTGGTATTCCAAATACAGTTAGAAATAGATATTAGCAATCTTGACTTTATACAATTTTTCGGTTTAGACATTCTAGTTATGAAAATTCAATAATGTTTTATGGTTTAGAAAAGAAAGAATTTTGTTATTCGTAGTCTATGAATAACACACAAAAAATTTGTAATAAAAATAACGTTTTATGAAGAAAAAAAAAAGTTTTACCAACCATGTATAGCATTTAATTCTGCTTAACCATAACCCCTACTCCCATAGTTATAACTGTTATTCTAGTGAACTTCATCTAATATCTAATACTATCTTATAAAATATTTTGTCCTTTTTTAAATTCTCAATTAAGTATTTGATATATCCCTTTTTTTATTCAGTAATTTAAACATCTTTACTTAATATATCTATAATATCCTTAAATCTCAACCAATTATTTTTTCTCTCTTTTCAAATCTCAACCACTTATTTTTTCTCTCTCTCATCCATAAATCATTTTATTTCTCTAATTCATTCAAAATATTTTATCTCAAATATTGTATATCGATAAATTATAAAAATTGTATGGGTGTTCTTAAATTTCATGTTCTTTCATTAGAGATGTCATTCGATATACTTTTGACGAACTTTTAGACCTGTGGGCAGAGCCCGTACAGCTAAGGCATTTGGCTATCATACTCTATGACTTGACCTATCACCCACACCATCTCACCGCCGCAATACGCGAGCACTATCTCTCGTATAAAATAAGACGTGTCCTCTAAAATGGAACATACAAATATGATCTATAATGGTCTATATCCAACATTTTGGGAATTTAGGATGTGCACCCTTTATTTGAAATGGAAAATTATAAATTTTTTTAAAGAATAGTTTAAAAATTCTCTTAAAGTTATAAGAAGCTGACATGTGTTATCCATTAATTCTATTTTTTAATCTTCCTACTTGATTTTTTTATATATTATCATTTTATAATTAGGATGATCTTGAGGCTAATTACTTGAGGATTAATCATTTTCCAATTAAAATATAGATTAAGCATTACTTTAATTTACTTACTTTCTTAAAGGTTAATTCATTACAAAATTTCTTTTTTTTTTCCTACGACAATATGTAGTTGATAAGATGCAACAGCTGGTCTAACTGATACGTATACACTTTATATATTTGTCTTATGTTGGACTAATTTGAGATTGGTTGTGTTCAAATTGAGATCCTAATATAGAGAAAATTTATTGTTTTGATCTTAAATTTAATAAGGATCAAACTTTCTAGAACTGATGGCAATAATATTCGAAATTGATGAATGCGGTGCCAAGGTAGTTGTTCAGGTGCTGGTCAAGGCGGTAGAAGTGCAAGACGGAATATGATAGAAACTTCTGACTAAATTATGATGATATAAACAGCAAAATATCTCAAATAAAAAAGCCGCCACTATTTTCATCATCATCTTCTATTGCTATATTGTCGATGGTTGTTGTTAATCCAAAATCAAGTTATTTTACAACATGAACATATTTTTAAGTTAGATTTCTCGATAAGTATTACCATAAGAAATAATCCTAATTTTCTTTTGTGACAAATAACATATGTTAATAACTTTACATGACTCATTAAAGATAGTGTGTGTATGTTTTTTTTCTCATTAAAGATAGTTATGCCTCGCTAAAACATTTCCCTTGATTACTCCATATGGGTTAATAGCAATAAGGTCAAGATGTATAGCATGTCAAGAACCACAGGCCCAAATCCAAAGTCTACAAGACGATATCTTTTTGCTTTTCCGAATACTTTAGTATAGAAATGTATTAATTTGAGATTGAGATTTATGAGTTCGACAATTTAAAAGTTGCATAAATTATTTTAAACTATTGAAGTACTTGTAATCCTTAAAAAAAAAAAAAAATGGCTACACAAGTTAAACTATTCTTATAATAATTTAGTGAACCATGTGTCTCTCAAATAAATAGAAAATTTGTACTTTAATACTTATTACTCGTAACTTAATATAGCATCTACCTTTTTAGTAATCCATAATTGTGCATTTCTGTTAAATGTGCGGTCACACTATTTTGTTCCTATGAAAAGAGTTTTGACTTTAGAGAGAATAAAATTGCGTTGGAATTGGTTAAGCATATATCATCTTATCTCATTGTGTGTAATCTGCGCGTTTTTGTTTTTTTTTCAGAAGTTGGTTAGCTAATTATGATGTTCAGATTTGTTGACCAAACTCCAGTATAGGAATGACTCAATGGAAGAGCAGCAATGTTTTAAAAATCGAACCGAATACCGAATCGACAACACAATATTTTACTGGTTGGATTGGTCGGATCGATTGGACAGTTAAACCGAGTTTTCAATGAAATATACATTTTTCAAAAATTCTAGTATCAGTTATTCAAAATCAATTAAAATTTTAAAATAAAAGACATCTAACACACTAGAATAATATCAATATTAATACATAAAATGCATATCGATCATTATTTTTAGGTTAATAAAATATTATGAAAAATTAACCAAATATAGTATTCTACGACTAGTATATATGTTAAATGTTATTAGTAATAATCTTGAGTGAGAGGTCATTTGCTCAATTAAAGACATAAAAAAGGAAAAAAAGAAAAAGAAGAAGTGGAAATTGCTTCATAAAGTGACAGGAACAAAGCAGTGAAAGCACGTAAAACATTAATATCTGTACCTTTAAGCCTGTGTTTTTGAGTTTTTTTTTTTTTTGAAGGAAGAGGAAAGAAAAGAAGAAAGATGAATGGAGGAGAAGGAGTAAATTTTTTTTCCTTTCAAATCATCCAAAAATTGGGAAGAAAATATCTTTAACAAAATCTATCGAATTCTCCTTCCATATCATTTCCTTTCTGTTCTCTTCTTCTTTTAAGTAAAACTCAAGAACACAAAAATTTTTAATATCTTTCATAATCCTTTCCTTTCCTTTCTAAAAAAAACTTAAGAACATACCTTAAGAGTTTATCTCATCCCTCCAACAAACTTAATTAACCAATACCATCCACCACACACCATCACACACACTCACAAACAGAGTCACACACTCACAAATAGTCAAACACATACAGACACACGATCACCACTTCTCGATCTAGGAGCAAATCTGCAGATTGATACTTTCCGCTATTCTTTCAATCCGTGAATCTGAAATCGAATTAAAATCATAAAAAGAGGTACTTTACCAAACTAGAGACAATACAAATCCACCGTCTACAAGCCATTCAACCTCTATTTCTGGCAAAATGTTTCCCGTTTGACCGGTTAGACATGGGTTGAAAGCGGTCCGGTTCACCCGATTCACGACGGTTTGATTCGACTCAGTTTCATGAATCCAACAGCTGGCTATCAAACCTGATTTCGTAAAAAAAAAAAAACGATTTGTCATTCCAATTTATTACCCCCATCTCCCACACCCACACCTTCCATTTTTATAACTCCAATTTTAGTTTTCCATTTCAGGCATATCCTCCCCTACAATCCCCCCCCCCCCCCCCCCCCCCCCAACCCAAAAAAAAAAAACACACACACACACACTGAAATACGCCATCATCGACAACACCACTACTCCCGGATCCAACCACCAGATTAAATCTTCATCTTCTTTGTTTTTAAGATCTAAAGGTGTCATGATTTTGTATATTTTGCTACTATAGAACTCTTCCAATATTCCACAATCAAAATCTTTTTTTTTTGTTCGGGTAAAAGGTTACCTGATGAATCTTATAATGAAAAATATTATCGTACAAGTATTTCACCTTCAAAATATTTTCCTATCTTTCCTCTTGTTTTTTTTCCTTCTTTTTATAGATGTAACAAATGTTGGTGTTAATGCTAAGGTGTTTGACAAATTGTGTTAAAGAAACCCAGGCCTACTGAAATTGATTTACTTTGTTCCATTAAATTTTGATTTTCGTTATGTGCTCATTTTTCAGTTGATATATGTGAATCGGTTCTCATATCAATCTATGAAACATGGTGTGAATAATGTAAAGGTAACAAGTCATCATCCGTAGCTTTCTTTGTTTATTTTTGTTGCTTATTTTATAATATGGCTATCGAGATTGTATTCATACTCTATCAACTAGAAGCTCTCTCTTTTAATGAAATTTGTATTTATCCTATCTTATAAAGTATTTATCCTGTCCTCATTTTCTCAAAAAATAACTTGATCCATCTCTTTTATTCATTAGTTTAATATCATCACCTAATATACTTATAATATCCTTAATGAAATTATTTTACAACATACATCTATCAACCCTTAATATAACTAAATAACCTCATTTTATATCAATTACTTTTACATTAATAACAATCACCGCCGACAACACCACCAGTCTCCGCCAACGCAGCCGCCACCACCCGTCGCCGTCACCACCGCATCACGTGAGCATATGACTAGCTTACCACAATGTAAATGTTATAGTTTATCCCGCAATCTTCAAAATAAAAAAAAAACCTCAAATTAAATCAAATCAATAATTATTTCAACAACAATAACGTTAACAACAAACTCAAGTTAAATCAAATTTGTACCCTACCTTTAGCAGCGATCGCTACTAAAAGTTATGTACAAATTTAATTCATTAAGTGACGAAGGTGTGAAACATTAATATCGCCTGCTAAAAGATATCTACACATTTAAAACATTAAATGTGGTAGGTGTAGTAGGTGTGAAACATTAATGCGAGAAACATCCTTCTTTATCTTCTTTATATTTGACATACAACATCCTCTTTAGTTAAGTGCTCAGGTGTAAGTTATAAATCACTTTTTGTTATATAAATCTTGACAAAAAGTGTAGATTGGTATGGACATCTTTGACCTTGATTGTGGGATCGTAATCCCAACATCTAGTTCGTTCTTAAATTTAACTATATTAACATAGATAGGTGAACTAGGAGATCTTTTTGTTTAGGTAAAAGTGGAGCCTTTCTACTTTTTTTTTTTTTTCCTGACTTCTAAACAAACTCTTAGACTATCTATTACACCAAGATGCACCTCCCATGATTTGAACCCCAAAAAAACGAATCGATCAAGCTATGAATCTCAATTCGTAAAAAGAACAAGAATCAAATAGCTTATCGTGATTACGATGACCGGAATCCGCCATGGATGATCAACCTGGCTCTGATACCATATAGAATTTAGAGAGATGGAGATCAGAAAAGGAAATTGGAGAATGTCTTTGATTGATTACAAAAGCAGTTACAAGATCGTATATATACAACAAATCGCCTAATCCGTATCTATATTGTATTTATATATTATTTAGCCGCCTAAACCATATTTCAAAATATAACTAATTTAAAACGGATTCCTAATATTTACATTTATAGTCCCTCATGTTTCTAATTTGTACAAGTGGAGCATATAACTTCAATATTTAGAGAGAATGAAATTGCGTTTCATTTCATTGTGTGTAATCCGCGTTTGGGATGAGATAGGCGGGCAGGGATAACGTTATTGGTCACGCTTTTTTTTTTTTTTTTTTTTTGGGCAAAAGTTGGTTAGCTGATTATGATGTTCAGATCTGTTGACCAAACTCCAAGTATAGGAATGACTCAATGGAAAAGCAGTACTAACATTCACGTTTAATGAATTATGTCATTCCAATTTATTACCCCCATCTTCCACACCTCCCAAACCCATACCTACACCTTCCATTTTTATAACTCCAATTTTAGTTTTCCATTTCAGGCATATCCCCCCACCCCCACCACAAACACACACAATTAAATCTTCATCTTCTTTGTTTTTAAGATCTAAAGGTGTCATAATCTTGTATATTTTGCTACTACATAATTCTTCCAATATTCCACCATTAAAATTATTTTTTTTTTCGGGTAAAAGGTTACCTGATGAATCTTATAATGAAAAATATTATCGTACAAGTATTTCACCATCAAAATCTTTTTCTATCTTTCCTCTTGTTTTTCTTTTTCTTCTTTTTATAGATGTAACAAATGTTGTTGTTAATGATGAAGAGAGTCTAATATATTATTCACTATTTGATTATTGCTAAGGTGTTTGACAAATTGTGTTAAAGAAACCTAGGGCTACTGAAATTGATTTACTTTGTTCTATTTAATTTTGATTTTCGTTATGTGCCCATTTTTCAGGTGATATATGTGAATCGGTTCTCATATCAATCACTGAAGCATGGTGTGAATGATGTACAGGTAACAAGTCATCATCCTTAGCTTTCTTTGATTATTTTTGTTGCTTATTTTATAATATGGCTATCTAGATTGTATTCTACTCTACCAGCTTGAAGCTCTTTCCATTAATGAAAGTATTTCACGTAAATCTATTAACATTTATAATTCGCAGTGTTCTTTTTTAGGTTTGCTAAATACAACCCTAATACTCCGTTCTTAAGTTTTTCTTTTTAAAGATTAGAAAATTCTTCTATTTTGTATTCTTGAGTTTATTTTCTAAAAGAAAAGAAAGGATAAGAAAAGAAACTAAAGTCTTTTTGTGGTAAAAACTTTTCTCCCATTTTTGGGAGGATTTGGATGGAAACATTTTAAGTTATGTGTATAATTACTAATTTTTTCTTATTAACTAATAACAAACCAATGAAGAAAATGACATAATTGTAAACTTATAACATTTTCCCCTTTCTTTTATTTTCTTCCTAACTCAAGAACACTATTAACTTTTTTTTTTCCTTTACTTTTCATTAGCTTTCTACGTAACCCAAGAATGCCTTTTTCATATATAAATTTTTTCCTTTTATTTTCTTATCTAATCTTTTCCTTTCCTATCCTTTAAAAAAAACTCGAGAATACAATAAGGCTGTATTTAAGATGCATAAATTATTTATACATTTACCATAAAAATCAGGTTGTGAGTTTTTAATATGGTAGGTACAAGTTTTTTTATGCATGTTAAATACAACCCTTAGGGCTGCATTTAACATTTTTCTTTTATTATTATTATTACAGTATCCGTTAATGAGTTATTTCATGTATCCCTCGGCCAATATCCTTCCATTCTATACATATGATATGATGCGAGATGTTTTTAAATTTTTGTTTAGCAAGACTCATTTTGGTTATTACATATGGTAAAGTACGTGTTACTCTTATTTTTTAAAAAAAAATTATAGATCATAATGTTATTTTGATGAATGTCCTTAACGATTAAAATTAAACAGATATATAATTATTATTTCATTTCATTTCACATCAACTTAAAAACATGAAAACACAATGTATCTTATTGATGATAACATCCTTTACTTTTCACTAAAAAACTTGAAGATTTGACATAATGTTAATTTATCTTATTGATATTACATACTCAATTGCAACAAAATAATAGCTTAAGATTATTTTTTATTTTTATTTTATCAAATACATTCTTTAAAGAATTAGAATCGTTATTTTTAGCGTTTCCAATTCTTTAAAACATAAGTGTCTTCTAAATAATTATGAAATAGCACCCTCAAAGTCACATACAATCATTGAATGAGTTAGATTTGTCTTAACCCAACTTACCGAAACTCAGTTTGACACGTCATCATCCATACAAAATTAAAAAACAATATACATATATACACAAATGCCTTAAAAAGAAAAGGAAAATATCAAAATGGCCCACAACTCAATATGCTTTCAAAATGCCTATAGGCAAACTGGAGCCAACATACTGACTAACAAACTGGACATGCAACCCAAACAAACTGAAAACTCAAAATGCACACTGGTAGCAAACTGTGGTTAGAGATAGCCTAAGAGTGGCAAACAAAAGCATGGTGGTGTGCCACGTTACCCACATGCACTTTTCTTCATAACTCTTTTTGTTTATGTTCTTTGTTTTCATTGTATTACTACAATCTAATATAATAATAAGTTGTAAAATGAAAACTTTTGTTAAAAGATAAAATGGTATGAACACAAGTCTAGCGGACGACAGAAATATGTAATCATATGTATTTGTTTTATCTAGATTGAATTTAAAATCAAATTTTTTGTTTTGAATTGTTTTTATTTTACTTGGATTATTTTGGTTTAACATATGCTTTTGTAATATATGTATCATGCATCGTCTACTTTATACACGTAAATTTATGTATCGTTATGTTTTCCGGGCAACACTTTGTCTTTTGTAATATATGTATCGTTGTATTCATATTGCCTGCCTTATACACGTAAATTCATGTATCGTTATGTTTTCCGGGCAACACTTTGTCTTTTGTAATATATGTATCATTGTATTCATATCGCCTGCCTTATACACGTAAATTCATGTATTGTTATATTTACCGGGCAACACTTTGATGTCAATTTTAACCAAAAAATGCTTGCATTTGATTATATAAATACATCGAGATTTACCACTTTAGCAGATACTTTTATACGTTTTTATACTTTTTCTATTAACATAATTCCCACGGCAACGCGCGGGTGAATTTTCTAGTTATAACCTAAAAAACGATTTAAGTTCAATATATAAAGTATACATCCTTATAGTTTTTCATCATGTCACCTCAAAAACAAATGTACTCTATGTTACAATTCTTCAAATTTTGTTTAATTTAACTACCAAATATTTTTTTACCTACTGTGTAACTTTTTTTTTTTAACAGCTAAGGGTGAGATTTATTAAAAACATAAAACTAGCAAGAAGCTAGTAGAAGATGCAATTTAGGACAAACTAGGTCCACTACACCAATTATCCCAAGTAATCTCTAGTTTGTTTGTTGCTCTATTTGGAATCCATAAGTATGTCATGGCTCGTATTTCTTCAAAGACCATAGATGGAGTTTGAAAAGTTTTGTCATGAACCACTTTATTTCTTATTTTCCAAATACTCCATATGGTGACCAGAATTATTGCATATATCATTTTTCTCGGTCTCCAACTAGGTTCTTGTGCAGGTAAAGTAAGTCGGAAACTTGAAAAGCATATATAAATAGGTTTGACTCGACACCAAGATCCAATTAAGGACCGTACTTCCATAGCAAATGGGCAAGCGGTTAGCAGATGATCCATAGTTTCCTCCTGCGAATTGCACCAGCAGCATAACAACGAAGAGAGGGCGATCCCTCGCTTGTTGAGTTGAACTAAAGTAGGTTGTCTATCTGAAAATTAAAGCCCTCCAATTTCTTATATTTATTTTCCTCGGGATCCAATTGTTCCATTGAAAAGAGTAGACTTCCCTCACGCACCGACCTCTCGTCCCCAGTATATCCCCCTGGCCCTTCTAGTTAGGATATCAATTTTATATATACACTTGGTTTCTCTTTATTGCTGCTCACGTAAACTACAAGCAAAAATGGGCCAAGCCCTTTCTCTAAGCTAGCCGACTTAACAAGACCAAAAAGGCTGACGCCCGCTTAGCTTTCTTTCTTTCTTTTGGTTCAAAAACGTGAGACCACCACCACCATTATTCAATGTGTTATATGGTCTATGTTTGTAGTACCATGTGTCTAGCCGAATGCAATATGTGACATTTTTGTCCAAGTCTATGCGACACATTTCAGCCTCAAACTTTACTTTCTTTAAAAATAATCTTGATTTAGCATACTATCATGATATTTCGTCTCATAGACCTATAATTCAATAGAAGCACAAATTAAGTATCTATATTAGCAAAGTGATGATCATTCAAAGTATTAACCAAAAAAACCGATTACTTGTCAATTTCATACATAATATGTATGAAATTGAGCATCATTCGAAGTATTAACCAAAAACCGATAATCGCATAAAATAATATGTATGAAATAAGCGATATCACCTTATGTTGGGGATAATTGATGGGAATTGAGCATCTCCTCACCACCATGAGTCTATTACCCACCCTCCTACTCGCTATCGATCCACAAGGTTTATTGTGTGTATATCTACCAATAAGTTAAAACAGGATCGCAGTTTTCTTTAATCAATACGTGGCGTTGTATTAAAACGACAAACGTCCATTTAGTTATATTTATTAAAAAAACCATTTAATAAATGTTTTATTTTAGTATCATCTATCCGTAACTAAACTAGGATAACTATAACTTAATAAATTTATTATTAAAGAATGCACTCCATACATAATTTAAATCGCCGTACTGATATAGCCAAATATTAAAAGGCATGCATATATCGTAAAAATATTGGTTTGTAAAAATTTTATTTAATATTATTATACGTACATATATTATCAAGTGACACATTTCATTAATTAAACAATTAGAACTTTATATTGTTATGTGTGGCTGATGATAATTCTTTTGAGATAAATATGTGTTTGACAAAAACTCATGATTGTGTTTAACAACAAATGTAGTGACTTGTCACTTCTCTAGAAAAATGTCATTATTATTATTTTTCTCTATGTGATATGCATGTGAACTTTGCATTTACATTTAGTTGATGCACGATATCTTTTTTGAGTAGTCAATCACTTTTGGCTCCGGCTTTCTTTCCCGGTGACAAAAAAAAAATTACGTCTTCTCCTTTGTCCTCTAATGTTCACGAATTTCCCTTTTCGAATTGAAAATCCATACTTTCTTGTGTAATTTCGATGGAAAACATAAGCTTCTTCTTCACTAAGAAAACATTGACCTATGAAGAGTTTATCAAAATTAATCGTATCACTTTGACCGTTTTCAATCTCTAACATTTCTTGCTTCTTGAATGTTATTCACTAGGGATTATTCGACAGGAGGAACATTCAAATCAAAAAGAACTCGTTCTTATATCTACAACCAATAAATATTTACTCATATCAATGCTACACTTTATAATCATCTCATCATATTAACCGTTAAATATTTAACAAAAGTTAACCCAGTCAAACTTAAACAAACATCGTTATCTACAAATAAAACTACATTAATTCATAAACAACATTATGCATACAATTTTTATGTCGATATGTGAACAATAATTCAATTGTAAACAAGCATTTATATATTTTGTATCATTGTTAGAGACACAAAATGAACAATCATTAAAATTATGGATACCATTCTAGTTCTATCTATTCAATATCATGGATCATAATTATAGTAAAAAAGCACTACGAGTATGTAAAAAATACTAGTACATTTTTTCCGTAAAACTAAATCAATAAAATAATAGGTTTAGACTTACCTTTAGAACTCAAAGAAAAAACCTCGGTCAAAAATTGTTGTGGCAAACAATAATATGTACTCTAAATAACTATTGTGATCTACTTATGAAATAGGGATTGGATGCTTGTATGCCCGTATACACGGTGTATAAAGGAAGAGGTAAATTATTAGACCATTTGTAAAGGTAAGTGAAAGAGGTAGGTGAAAGATAAGGTGAAAAGGGTGAATTGTTAAGGGATGTAAATGATGATTGAAGGTGAAGGGAGGAAGGTGATTATGATCACCTATCTAAAGAGACAATATATATGGTCCATTTTTACATATTGATTAAATGTATTGGTTTTTTATTAAATAAAAGTGGGGACCAAATGATAGGTGAATGGTTAAGGGAAAAAGTAGAAGGTGAAAAAAATGAGAAGGTGATGCTGATTTGACAGGAAAAAGTGTAGGTGAAAGGGTGAACGGTTGCGAATGGTCTAAAGGGTATTTATTAAGCCAAATATTTATGGAGGGAATGTTAAATTATAGAGGGAATTATATTTTTGAGGGAATTATAAAACTTCAAAAATAATGAAAAAGAGAGGCTGATGATATAGTAAGAAAAAAAAAGGAAGGAAGAAATGGAATGAATTTGGAGTTTTTAATTAATTTGGAGATATAGTTATTTGGAGTAATTAAAGGAGATTATAAAAGAAGGATAAACTTCTTCCAAAAATGCGGTTTGTAGAAGTCTTGATATGTTGCAGGCAAACCCATAAAACTATAATACATAAAATAGGAAGATACATACATCACTAATACTAGCGTTACCCAATGTATCCACAGGACCTCGTTAAGGTCGGGTTTGATATACTTATTACTTATATATCTCACACCGAATAAAATATAACAATTTGCACCACTTGGAACCTAGATGCTGTTTCGAGATTGGTGGGAGGAGTTAACAGTGACTAATATGGGGATTGAAGGAATGGATAAAGCAGATAATGGTTTTGCTGAAACCCCTGCCACTTTTTTTTTTGGTGGATGCTATAAACATGAAAAACTTTTTCTTATTATCAATAGCCATAAGAACGTCAACATATGAAGGGAAAGTGTTGAGAAATATAATTCTATTCTCAAATAACATTATTACTTATTGTATGATTAGCCTATTTTCAGGTTATAAGAAGATCAAGTAAGCATGGATTATGGTTTGAACTTCAAGACTACATCTGCTGAATTATGAGTACAACACATTGCATTTCTGGAGGACTAAAGATGTACAAGAAGGAAAGAAGAGAAGTACAGGGGTAATTTATGACATTAGTTGAAAGTTCCCTTGTATAAATAGATTGTTATAACCCGATTAGGGTTAAGAACAAATCTCTCACTTTTTGTCTGTATAATTCTATATCACTTTCTCTAATAAGTTTGATTAGATTACAGAGATTACAATCGAGATTGTAATAATAGTTTCATCTATATAGTTGAGTGATTTACATCTGTTTAGAAGGTGTAGTTCTCTGTGTTGTTTAATCAATTTAGATTGATTAGATTCTGGGTGATTGCTGAATTAATTGAAGTTAATTCAGAAATATAAGTTTTTGTTCATGGTATCAGAGCCAGGTTTAGGAGATTAATCAAAATAATTTTGATAAATAATAATTTTTTGGATTCTGGATCTCCGATTAGGGTTTCTTTATTATTTGGGGTTTTTTGTTCTTAAACTGATATTATTAACGGCGTATGATCCTTTGATCACCGTTATAATTTCCAGATCCGATTATCGCTGAAAACCCTAATTTTTTCGAATTAGGGTTTGGAGTTCTTCTGTTCAAAGAAAATCGATTTAATTCTCCGGCTTCTTCTTGATTCTGTTATTCATCGACTAAGTGAATCGATCGAATAATAGAACTGTCACTTTATTCATCCGATAGCACTGTTTGTCTTCTCTTCCTTATATCTTTTTATTTGTTGTTTGTAAGAAACTGGTTTTTCATCTTATTCTCATTCAAAACATTGGTGTTAAACTTGACCTACCTTTTGAAAGGCCAGGAATCCTGTCCCTGACACCTCTGGGAGAATAAGTTTTATTTTCAAATATATATATATATATATTTTACTTTTCTTGCTGTTTAAATTGTCTGTTCTTATTAATTGAGTCTAAGTGTTGCTTCTGGTTATTATTGATTAATTGTTGTGTGTTTTTTTATTTGCTTACAATGGATGATGATAATGTGAATCCTAATTTTGAATATGAATATGAGGAATCTGAAATGAGTGATGGTAATATTACTAAAATAAGTAAATTAGACTTGAGTAGTCCTTTACATTTGCATCCTAATGACTCTTCTACTCTCTCTATTGTGTCAATAAAACTTAAAGGTATTGAAAATTATCAAATCTGGAGTTGTGCTATGATTTTGGCTTTAGAAGCAAAAAATAAAATTGGATTTGTTGATGGTACTTGTAGAAGATCTAATACTGATGAGGTGCTAGGTAAACAGTGGGATAGATGTAATGCTGTTGTTTTGTCTTGGATTTTGAACTCTATTAATGAAGAACTGTATTTAGGACAAATTTTTAGTAGAAAAGCTAGTCTTGTTTGGAAAGAATTAAAAGAAACCTATGACAAAGTTGATGGTTCTGTGATTTTTAACTTGCATCATAAAATCAATTCTTTATGTCAAAATGGTATGCCATTGTCTGATTATTATCATAAGTTGAATGCTCTTTGGAAACAGTTTGATGCTTTAGTTCAGTTACCTAGATGTACTTGTCATGTTGCTTCTGATTTTGTTAAACATACTCAATTGATGAAACTGATGCAGTTTTTAATGGGTCTTGATGATATGTATGTGAATGTAAGAAGTACAATTTTAACTAAAGAACCAATACCTGATCTTAAAACTGCTTATTCTATTTTGTCTAGAGATGAGTCACATAGAGGTTTAACTTCTAATTCTGGTTCTCAAAAGTCTAATTCTTCTGCATTTATGTCTAAAGTTGGTTCTGGTAATTCTTTTCCTTCTGTGAATAATTTTTCAAAAAATAGAATCAATAATTCTCAAAACTCTTATAGAGGTTCTTCTGTTGTGTATGAGAACTGTGGTTTTAATGGTCACACAATGGATAAATGTTTTAAGATAATAGGTTATCCTCTTAATTTTGGAAAGAAAAAGTTTAATTCTCAAGGAGGTCAAAAGAAGTTTGCTAATAATGCTTCTACTTCAAATTCTGCAAGTTCTTCTACTAATCTTTCTGATGAGCAGCTAGCTAGAATAATCAATTTGTTAAAAGATAATCCAGATTCTACTCAAGGTGTTAATGCCAATATGGCAGGTGTGTTGTTTAATTCTAGTAAAATTTTTCACAACAATTTTAAGAAATTTTTTTGTTCAAATACAAATTTTAGACCTATTTATTCTAAGAAAGGATGGATTAATGATTCTGGAGCAAATCATCATATTACTTTTTCTGACAAAAACATGGTTGATATAATTGATGTTTCTGCATTAAAAATTAAAGTTGGTCACCCTAATGGTACTTATGCTTATGTTCAGAAGATTGGTAATTTACAGTTAACAAGTGATTTGACTTTGTATGATGTCCTAATTGTTCCAGAATACTGTGTTAGTTTACTGTCTATTCATAAAGTTGCTAAACATAGTAAGTATCTAATTGCTTTTGATGATAATTTTTGTTATGTGATGACCCAGGATTTGAATACAATGAAAATTCTAGGAACTGGTAAACAAATTGGTGGTCTGTATTACATTGTTGAGAATTTGCAAGGTATTGATAGGTTAATTACTTGCAATGTGTCTAAAACTGTTTGGCATAGTAGGTTAGGTCATCTTGCAGAAAATGTGTTAAATAAACTTCAAGCTGATTTACATTTTAGATCAGACAACAATCTGAATTGTGAAACTTGTTTATATGCTAAACAAACTAGAGATTCTTTTCCTATAAGCAGTCATAAATCTGAATTTTTAGGTCAACTTATACATTTAGATGTATGGGGTCCATATAAAGTTACTGGGAGAGGTGGTTTTAGATATTTTTTAACTATTGTTGATGATTTTACAAGGGCAGTGTGGGTATACTTGTTAAAATCTAAGGATGAAGTTTTAGAAAATGTAATTATGTTCTTTAATTTGATTAAGAATCATTTCAAAACTACCATTAAAACTTTGAGAAGTGATAATGGAACTGAATTTTTGAATTCTAAGTTTAGTACATTTGTTGAAACAAATGGGATTATTCATCAAACTTCAAATGTTTATACACCACAACAAAATGGGGTGGTAGAAAGGAAACATAGACATCTATTAAATGTGGCTAGGTCTCTGTTATTTCAAGGGGGTCTTCCTCTTAATCTGTGGACTGAATGTGTACTAACTGCTTGTTATTTGATTAACAGATTGCCTTCTTCTGTTCTTAATGGAAAGTCACCTTATGAAATGATGTTTAACAAAAAACCTAATCTCTCTCACTTAAGATCCTTTGGGTGCTTATGTTTTTCAAAAAATTTAAATGTCTTTGATAAATTTGCTAAAAGATCTACTAAATGTATTCTTTTAGGTTATTCTAATGTAAAAAAAGGTTATAAATTACTTTCTATTGAAGAAAATAACATTTTCTTTGCCAGAGATGTCAAATTTTTTGAACACATTTTTCCATTAAAAGATAAACATCATACTAAAACTTCTGATCCTCTTATGGTAAGTCTTGAAGATCAGATGAATTTTTTTGATTCTCATGAGTGCCCTTCATCTCCCAATGATGAAGAGAGAGATAGCAGTAGTAATAGTGATGGCAGCACCTCTCACTTAGGCAGTATTTCTAGTTCTACCAGTGATGATGGTGCAGCAACTCATGACTTGAATAATAATGAATCTGAGGGTATTGATCATCTTGATGATCAAGTCGATGAAGAAGTTCTTGTTGAGAATCAATCTTTAAATGAAAATACACCCTCAAATGTTACTGATCAGCCTTTAAGAAGGTCTGAAAGATCATCTGTTTTTCCTTCCAGTAAATATAATGATTATGTGGTTTATAGTAGTAACAAATATGGTTTAGAAAACTATGTTAACTATTCTGCTTTGTCTGCCTGCTGCTTATCTTTTGTTACTGAGCTTAATAAAAGTACTGAACCACATTCTTTTATGCAAGCTAGTAAAGAAAAACATTGGTTAGATGCTATGAATAATGAAATGGAGGCTTTGTATAGGAATAACACTTGGGAGGTTACTGATCTTCCTAAAGATAGAAAGTCCATAGGCTGTAAATGGATCTATAAGATAAAATATAAGGCTAATGGGGAGATAGAAAGATATAAGGCTAGACTTGTTGCTAAAGGGTATAGTCCAAAGGCTGGAGTTGATTTTGATGAGACTTTTTCTCCTGTTGTGAAAATTGTTACTATTAGATGCTTAATTTCTTTAGCTATTAACAAAGGATGGACCTTGTATCAACTTGATATTAACAATGCATTCTTATATGGTGATTTAAATGAAACTGTATATATGGATTTACCTGAAGGTTTTTTTGATCCTAATGACAAAAGAGTTTGCAAGTTGAATAAGTCTTTATATGGACTCAAACAAGCTCCTAGGCAATGGAATGCTAAGCTTACTGAAGCTTTAATTTCTGCTGGTTTTATTCAAAGTAAAAGTGATTATTCTCTATTTACTAAAGCTGATAAAAATTACTTTATTGCTTTACTTGTTTATGTTGATGATATAATTGTTACTGGTGATAATGAGGATGAGATTGAGAAGTTTAAAACATATCTGCAAACTCAGTTTATGATAAAAGACTTAGGTATATTGAAATATTTTTTGGGAATTGAAGTTGTTAAAACTGAAACTGGAGTATGTCTCAATCAAAGAAAGTATTGTTTGGATCTTATTTCTGAGTTTGGTCTACTTGCTGGTAAGCCTATGTCTGTTCCTCTTGATCCTAATGTTCATCTTTCTAGTGAAGAGACTGATACTGATCATGTTCTTAAAAATATTACTGATTATCAACGGTTAATTGGCAGACTCATTTACTTAACCCATACTAGACCTGACATTGCATATACTGTGCACTGTTTAAGTCAATTTATGCATAAACCTCTTGATTCTCATTTAAAAGTAGCTTTAAGAGTATTGAGATATTTGAAAGCTGCTCCAGGAAAAGGAATTCTTATTAGTAAGTCTTCTAATCTCTTTCTTGAAGCTTTTGTTGATTCTGATTGGGTTAAATGTATTTCCAGTAGAAGAAGTGTTACTGGATATTGTGTTTTCTTTTGTGGTAATCTTGTGTCTTGGAAAAGTAAGAAACAAAACACTGTGTCTAAATCTTCTACTGAAGGTGAATATAGAGCTATGGCTTCTGTTACATGTGAAGTTATTTGGATAGTTAAAATTTTAGAGGATATACTTGTTAAAAATATCCTTCCTGTTACAGTGTTTTGTGATAATAAATCTGCAATTAAAATTGCAGCCAACCCTGTTTTCCATGAAAGAACTAAACATTTAGAAATTGATCTCCATTTTGTGAGAGAAAAGATTCTAGCAGGGGTTGTAAAGATTGAGAAAATAGATGCTGCAAATAATATTGCAGACATTCTAACAAAAGGGTTGGACAAAAAATCTCATGAGTTTCTTTGTAACAAGTTAAATCTTTTAAATGTATTTGAGAATAGGATTAAGGGGGGATGTTGAGAAATATAATTCTATTCTCAAATAACATTATTACTTATTGTATGATTAGCCTATTTTCAGGTTATAAGAAGATCAAGTAAGCATGGATTATGGTTTGAACTTCAAGACTACATCTGCTGAATTATGAGTACAACACATTGCATTTCTGGAGGACTAAAGATGTACAAGAAGGAAAGAAGAGAAGTACAGGGGTAATTTATGACATTAGTTGAAAGTTCCCTTGTATAAATAGATTGTTATAACCCGATTAGGGTTAAGAACAAATCTCTCACTTTTTGTCTGTATAATTCTATATCACTTTCTCTAATAAGTTTGATTAGATTACAGAGATTACAATCGAGATTGTAATAATAGTTTCATCTATATAGTTGAGTGATTTACACCTGTTTAGAAGGTGTAGTTCTTTGTATTGTTTAATCAATTTAGATTGATTAGATTCTGGGTGATTGCTGAATTAATTGAAGTTAATTCAGAAATATAAGTTTTTGTTCAGAAAGGGTGGTCAAAATGCACCTTAGAGATCGGAAATCACAATGTTCACCCACTATATCCCATTAACAACAGCAGTGGATCGACGTGAATGACGCTCAATAAGCAACAACACTTTCACAGCCTTCCTATGAAGATGTCCATCTTCATGAATGCTACCACCAGTTAACCGAACAAGAGGTATTCTAGCCGTTGACCCATACCACTCAACCATTTCATTCAATGTAAATATTTTCTCTAGCACATCTAACACTTCCACCTTTAAAGATTCCGAACCCCAGTTCAAAACCTCCAAAATAGGAACCACTGCCCCATTCTCATGCAAAACATGTGCACCTCTGCGAGGTGACTCCTTTTCTACCAAAGTTGACAGTGTCTGAACTGCTTCATAGGTTGTGGCATGGACCTCCCCATGTAAAAGTTTGACCAGCTCGGGTAATGCTTTTGCCTCCAAGAGACAAAATGTATCAGTTACACTGCATATCCCTCCATGGGCTGGGCATTTGCTGGCCCTGCCTTGACCAAAACACAAACACCATTGACTTTTTCTTGATGTCATGGTGAGTTCAGAACTTCTCATGGAAAGATCACCAATGAGAGCAGCAGCTCGCGCCTTTGCCGTAACGGTGCCATTTTTAAGAAAACCCACAAGTAAACTATACGTCCCAAGTTCAACCACAATTTTTTGAGCCTCGATATTAGTTGGATCCGTGAACCTGAAAAGAGCACTTAAAGCGTTTTCTTTTGCTTCTGTATCTCCTGATTCCAATATGTCGACAATGGCTTTAAGTCCTTCTAATTCAATCAACTTCTTTGTGAGCGCAAGTTCTGATTTTGGAAGGTTTGCTAACAAACCAACAGCTGCCTTCTGTACATTACTTTTTTCAGAACTTTCTAGAAGACCAATAAACGCCTCTAATCTTCTTGGCTTTAGGAGGAACTCCGCCACGCCTTGTGGTTCATGATTGGAGAATAAAAAGAGGAGGTTGATGGCGGCTTCACGTGTTTCACTATCTGAATGATCAAGAAGAGGTAAGACAAGAGAAACACCGTTAGCAGTAAGAACTGCAGTTTTCACTAGCCCGGCTTCTGAATCACATATTTTACAAAGTGCACGTAGAACAGGCCTTAAAACAGTATAAGGTAAGTGGGTATTCCGTAGAAAAGCTAATAAACTCTCAACTAGTGACTTGAGATTCAGTTGGACTCCATTCATATCAACAAGAAACTTGATCCCATCACCATTAGAAGAAAGCTTTTCTAGGATCTCTGAGCATTTAGCAAGAATGGGGATTCGTAAAGGGGAAGAAAACGTGAGGTCTACCACTAGAGGAACTGCATCAGCAGCTGCGAAGATTTGTTTGTTCTCTGAAGTTGTTAGAAGCTTTATGAGCATAGATAATGATAATTCTTTGGCTTCAAGATCAGCAGATGCCATTTCCAGCAAGGGTGGAATCAAACCTAGCTCACAGAGAAGCTTTGTGTTATGTTCTTCAAGCTCCAGATTAACAATCCCTCTTAACATCGCCATTCTAGTTGGTTTTGAACCTTGGGTACAATCAAATCGATTATAGGCACAGAAAATGTCAGTAACGTAGCAAAGGAAACCAATAATGAAGATAATGAAGTCCTTGTTCGATTATTAAGCATCTTTTTACACACGATTGAATGTAGAGGTTGCAATTTGAACTCATTTATTCATCAATGGGCCAATTTAGGTATGTTTTATCTCTAACGGGTCAAACATGCAAAATTTATAAGAATATACTAGAAACCGAGTCAAACGGGTCAAAGTCGCCCAAAGTGTTCTTTTAACGCATAAAAATTCCAAAGTTTTTCAAAAAGTATCATTAGCGTTTCAACAACTTTGTATATATTGTCAATACTAGTGGAATTGTTGGACAAAATTGTTTCGGGCTAAGGCAACTCGTACAGTTGATATAAGTATTAACTGGTACCCACTACCCAGCCTACTCGTTTTGCCACCTTTATATTATATTGACAAGGGAAAAGTTTAACAACCTTGAATAACCTGATGGACAAGAGGCCCATACCATTCCCTTTTGGCAGCCCGAATAATATTTTGTTCGTCAACATCTACAAGTTTCTGCAAGATTTCCTGTGCTTTCTCAACTAATGGCGGCTCTGAATCTTTCAGGATGGATATAAGAAAAGAAACTGGATTACATTGGCGAGAGAGTTCTCGGGTATAGTCCATATTTTGACCTGGGTCCTCAATCACTAATTCATGTATCAATTCTAATGCAGCCTTAGTTAGAATTAATTCGCACCCTAAGCACGGAACAATGCCACAAAACCCCTTATGTGCAACCAAGAGATCCTATAAACCATGAACAAACAAAAAAAAAGTTCAGAAATTTATTTTTAAAAGTTACTAAAGTAAAATAGAACATGATGCGACCTTGTTTCTTGTATGTCCTTCAACAGCATCCTTCAACGTCCGTAGTACTTCTGTTTTGACTTGCTGGTTATGCAAGTTTGGAAGGATGTTAATGAGCATTTCAGTGAGACCACCAATGGAAATCCAATATTTATTAATCGAATTCTCTTTTATAAGCTCCTGTATTTCGGAAACTGCATCTTTAATAGATGAATCATTTGCTGACAGCAATTTTGGCTTGCAGGATCGAATTCTCATGCAGTAATCCAGCTCTTTCCACTCTTGAATTGACTGTCTCAACTGAAGATTTGGCCTGATAGACAAATCTTCAAGAAGTTCCCCCGTAACAGGATCAGTTTTTTCTCCAGACCCGAACCATGCTTCAATAGCCACTCTGGAGTATGCAGTACCATTAGAGAGACTAACTGGATCAACCATCACAGTTTTAGTAATACCACAAATGAAAGCCTTATAAGGTGGAATAGATTCTTGTCTTGAATCATGGCCCTCGATTACACGTAGCCTTTGCATATACTGATCCTTCACGTGCTCATAATCTTGAGCAGCATCTGCTCGTGATAACAGCTCGATAACCTGTTCCAAGAAATAAACCTCAGCCCGCTCTTTTCTGTTTTCTGCCTCTTCTTTATCTCTTCTAAAGCTATCTAACTCTTTCCTTATTTCAGACGGGTCTACCATCACTCCTACAGCTCGAGCTATGTCTTCAATGATATCATTTGCAAAACCGTTATCCAGTTTTTGACTTGCGAGGCCCTGATTCAACTTGTCAAGTATTTGATTCTGAGATTGACAGGTAGTGAATTCAGCTCGTTGCATTTCATTTTGTAACCGACTTACTTGATCAGATATACTCGATAAGATATCATTGTTTGCAAGGCATAAAGTGCTCAAAGACTTGCCAATATCTCTTGTTACCCCTTGTACCTCTTTGACTATGTGTCTGCACCATATCAGCAAGTAAAAGCGACCTCGGTTCTTGTACTTTTCTACAAGGGTATTCGCCCTTTTCACATCTGCCTCAAGGTTCTCAAGAGCTTTCCTTGTGATTGCTGAATCGTTTAATGTTCCTTGCTCGAGTTCCTTCAGGACATTCACAATATCAAAAAGGTGAGCCGAGAGGACCCTGAAACTCTCCTTTTCGATAACTACATCCTTGGCAGCATGAGCCGTTTTGATGACCTGGTTTATGGCCACTGCTAAAAAAGTACCGATTGGTAGGATTTCCGCCATCTCTGCGACAGAAAAAGTATCAAAAACGAGCTATCAATTGTAAAAATGCGCAACTAAATGCACAATCTTCCAACTCTAAAGCGAGTATTCACCCACTTTCTTTTTGTTTTAAAATTTCAAGCTATATTAGAAGTATAACAGCTTATACCACGGGATTTCGCCCTAATGATATTAATCCCTCAGCGTAAATGCTTTATGGGGCCACTATGGAGGACTTTGCTATAAAATGGTCTTAGGAAAGGGTCAAGCTTGTAACAGACATGGTAAAAACTTATGAAAAAAATACACATGGTAAGCTTGTAACAGATTCTTTTTTAACTACTATATATCAGATTTTAGAACAAGCTTAGAAAGACAGTGTTGGGTTCGCAGTGAGAATGTAATATTAGCTGTTATTTACGAGTTTAGATAGCATTTTCGGGACAAAAGGTGTTACAGAAAGAAGAAAAACAAAGCAAGATGTATCACAATACAAATGATTTATGTGGCGACAGAAATCTAATGAACTAGCAAAGAAATTAAAAGTATAATATGAACAAAATAAAGTGAATTGTAATAGAGAATTGAGTGAGTGTTGCATATGTGTACCTCCAAAGAGCTGTTATAATCCCACCCAAATGCTAAAACTTATGAAAAACAAAGAGACATTATTTAGCATTTATACATATGAGGTTGAGGATGCAAGACAGACTGAGTTGACTTCAAAGTCAATTGTTGTCTCTACAACTTTCATAGTCGCCCAAGAAATTTCTTATGAAATTAATAACGCCTTACTCACGCAAATACTTTTTCTTTCCGCGTTTGCGTTTTTTTTTTTTTTTTTTTTTTTTTTTTTTTTATAGTTTCAACTGTTTTAAAGTTTATAAAATACGGAGTAACAACGATGCACAAGGTATAACATTTATTAACGTGTTCAACAACATTATTATGGGCTTTTAGGTGTTTAACCCCAAACTTTATAAATGGGCTTTGAGTACATCATCTTGACCACTCTACCTATGTTGATTCTTAAACAACCCCATACCATCAATAGTTAGTTGCCATCACAGCTAATGGTTGTCATCGTTGCCGCATTTGTGCCAGTAATCTTTTGTTAATGCACATACTGAGCATTATAAAATATGAATCTATAATCTTCTGTTGTGTACTTAGGAGGTGTTTGTTATTGCGATTACAAAACAAATTTTACGTTTTCAAAATAGATTATGCGTTTTTAAAATTGTGTTTTGAAAAAACATTTATGTACATGTTTCTACAAAAATGCATTTTCATAGCAAATAATCATTTTTGATAACGTAATCACAAACACCCTCCTAAAATAAATTATGGGCTTTTAGGTGTGTAAGCCCAAATTTTATAAATGGGTTCTTTTGAGTACATACCTATCGTACAACCCAAAACCTAAACCCGGAATAAAAAGAAGGAAAAAGCTCCTAACTTTATAAAGCCAGCAAAATCATCAATCCCCTTCTTCTGCTAAAATAAATAGAGAGCGTAAGTTTGCACATCCATCGATCGATCGATTTCAAGGTTTGTAAAGAATTTTGCATTTCTGATTTGATTGTTTGTATGTAATATAATGTACGTTATTTTTCATTTAAGCGTTTGTATAAATTCTTCTTCTGAGCTGATTATCTTGATGACAACCCCAACCAACTTATAATTAAAATTAAGCAGTTTTGAATTTCTTAAAATTGTGGGCTAGCTTATTCACACAATTTTTTAGCATATCTATATCTATATGCTATATAAGCTCTGTAATATTAAGCACTTTTGAATTTCTTAAAATTGTAGAGTACAACTTTTTAGCTTTTTGGGATTATTATTATTATTATTTTTTTAAAGGAAAAAAAAAAAGCCATGTTCTGTAATTGGTATTGATAAATTTTGTTTGTTAGCTTTGGGGCACAAGTGTATATGTTGATAAATATTTGTGTGTGGTGATGATGACTTTAATATATTATACTATATGTATCAGACAGACTGAGTTGACTTCAAAGTAAACCCTACCCTCAGGTTTACTCGCTAAACTCAACCACGATACCTATGTAAAAGTGATCAATAGCACTCTGCAAAGGTATCACAGACACAACATTCCTACCAACAATTTGTTTTTGTTGCCAATAATTGGGTCCGGGAAGTAGCTTCCATGAGTTGTCTTAAGGAACTCTACCTCTGTCTATGTCCCCATGGTATTACGTATACGTTGCCAGATGAGTTATTATCTAGTAAAAATCTGAATACCATGAGTGTAACATCTGAACCGACTGACAAGCCCATGCTACAAATCAGTAGCAATACTGTCATCAAATGTGTGAACCTACGAGTATTGAAGTTGTATCGAGTTCACACAAGTGAAGAGGTACTTGATACCGTATTATCTACTTGTAAGTTACTTGAAAAAATACACCTTTCCGATCTCAAGTTGAGAACAGTACTGCTCAAGGTTAAAAACCTCCGTAATCTTCACTCATTGAAAGTAGAATCAATCTCCCATGATGATAGTTTGGAAGTTTATCAAGTCCCAAATCTTTGCTCGTTGACTCTCGGGGCTTCATCCTTCGTGTTTTCTAATAGTAGACTTCCATCATGCAACATTGATTTGTTAGGGACCGTGACAACGTTAGTCTTATCTGGTGTGCCGATCATGGATGAGGCAGCTTTGAACATTATCAGATCAAGCTTCCCTTCTTGTGTATCTGACCCTTGGAATGAAGCGTTGTGAGCTTGAAGTTTTGGACATCACATGCCTTTCCTTAAAGAGATTTGATCATACAACTTTCGGAAAAAAAGGAAATCGACATACCAATCTATGCTCCAAAGTTACTTTATTTCTGCTACTCGGGCGAGGCGGTGCCTACTCTCTTCATCAATCCAACCACTAGCCCTCCTCTGCAAATTGAGTTGGAGCTAACATTTAATGATTTGAATGACGATGATCATGAACTGGTCTTTCTTAAGCTGATGGAAGCACTCATCATACCAAGCAAATATAAAGTAAGTATAACAACGCTCAGTCATTGGGATTCTGATGTGCGATTGTATATTAGAACAAGAATCCCGTTTCCGGCTACGAATGTTGAGCAACTGTCATTTAAAACATATATAGATAAGGGTGCCCATTATGCGACATCAATATATGCAGGGTGTATCTGGGTATGCGGTATGCCATCCCAACTATCTACAAGTAACCGCTGTAAATACGGATTTCAAAAAAATACTACACTCGTGTCTACTGGGAGCAACTTATAAGTTTCCTGATGGAAATAGAAACCAAATGGCCAGACCTCAAGGATGTCGAGATCATACATCCTGTTAAACATGAATGGCAAATTCTCACAAGTTGTCGTCCTTCGATGCTTTATCGTTATTACAGAAAACGCACATGCTCAATTTCTGTTCAGTTTAGACTAACATGGTTTTCTGGTTAGAGGCTAGCTAAATTAAAGGGATAAGTTTGGAATGTAACAAACTTTGGACGAATGTCTATAGTAAGAAATAACTAAAGTTTTGTGTATTGTATGTAAACAACTTTAAAAAATGTTTATTGTATGTAAGAAAACATACATGACAACCATATAGAGGTGTCACTTGTCTGATTTTAATTGGTTGAATACATTTTCTTACATACAATAAACATTATTTTCGAGTTATTTACATACAATACACACAACATTAGTTATTTCCTACTATAAACATTCGTTCAAAGTTTGTTACATTACAAGATACTTATCCCTAAATTAAATCATTACTAGTATTTGATTTACTTTTTCAGTCTTTTAGCGAATTAATTAATCTGGATTTTACTACTCTTTTGTGTATAATATAAGTGATATTGTAAGTAAAATTGTTTAATTTACTTCTTTCAGCTTACAATGACTTTTTGGTCAAACTTCCCTTTTTGAAAGTTATTGATCATCTTTTTTTCTATTACATGCCATTCTTAACCGTGCGTGAAAAAAATATCAAACCTAATTTAAATGAGTTCTTTTTCCCCTAAAATTATAAATAAGTTATTTTTATGCTTGTCTTGTTAAAAAACCAATTGATAACAGTGGCATTCAAATGACCGAAATTAAGTTTTATAATTCAATATGATGGACAACACTTTATTCAAATGATCGACCACAATTAACCTTTATATTGCCATATTATAATAATAATTGCACTTTGGGGCAACAAGTACTTAAGAACACCACCAAAGAGAGATACTTGTAGTCTTGCACTATATATAGATGCATCCAGTGGATGATCATACATGAATTGGGGTATAAAATAAACAAATTGCAAATACAAATGCTTTACGCCAAAAGAAGATATTAATTTTATAGATAACATGTTTTAAGGAAGTGTTTCACCATACATTGGGTATTGCATTTACATATATATGTTAGGTAATTTATAGATAATATTGTAGCCTTAGCACTCGATATAAAACCTGTTTAGCATATAAATAAGTTATATATACATTTTCTATAACATATATCTACACACCAAGACAGGTTCTCATTTATGCAACCAACTCTAACTGTACCAATTTGGACACACCTTGCACGTGGGTAGTAAACCGCCTTCTGACACCCATGGTACCAAAAGTTGTTATTGCCCCCTTTCGACACTCAGAGGGAAGGAGTGGTTTTTGACTCGGGTAAAATACCCAAATGTTTATCCAATCAATACCCTCCTCCAACTCACCACTACCTAATTTAACCCAATTTTTACCCAAAACATTTGAAATACATACTCAATTCATTAAACTTACCCAAATTCATTTTCTTTTTCTTTTTATTTTTTTCCGCTAATAATTTAACTAAACATTTTATTAAAAACTTAAAAAAACATTACATAACACTTAAAAAAAATAATACATAATTAAAAAAAACATTAAAATAAAAACAATACATAATAAAAAAACATTAAAATAAAAACACTAGACTTATTTATAAAAAAAAAAAACTAGTCGTCGAGATGTCTCAAGTCTTGAGCCCACACGTGTTATGGATGTCTTCGTTTAGCAACTCCGCGTAAAAGGTATCGTCCCACACCGGTTGGACCGGTTGGTCCATGATGTGAACCGGCGAGATAGCTCGACCATCACCTTTTACCACCATGTTATGCAAAATACACGCCGCGTAAACATACTGACCAATCTTCTCTTTGATCAGTGGTCGGAGAGGACGTCTAAGAATCTTCCATTTTCCTTTTAGAACCCCAAAAGCACGCTCCACATATTTCCTCGCCCCCTCTTGTAATTTCTTGAATTATTTCTCCTTCGGGTCAGTAGGATACTGGTATGCTTTAACAAACGCCGAGTCCTTGTTGTAGATGCCGTCGGTTAGATAATAACCGCGTTTGTACTGTCGACCATTAACGACGAATGAACTATCCGGGGTCGTGCCATTTCGCTCCGTGTTATACAAGTCGGATTGGTTCAACACGTTGATGTCGTTGTTTGAACCAGGAGCACCAAAATAAGCATGCCAAATCCACAAGTCTTGAGAAGCGGTTATCTCAAGCATAATAGTGGGAACGCCATGGTCGCCTCTCGTATATTGTCCTTTCAAGTGTCTTGGACAATTTAACCACTCGACATATGTACAATCGATGCTACCAAGCATCCCCGGCATGTGATGGCACTCTTCGTGAGCTTGGAAAATATGAGGAACGTCGTGTTGGGTAGGCCTACGTAAGTACTCACGACCATACAACTTAATGATGGCGTCACAAAAATGATCAAGAGAATCGCGGCCGGTTCTCGCGGCCATGTGTAAGTACTCATCGTACTCGTCGGGCGGATTGCCCGTTGCGAGTTGACGTACCGCCGATGCGACTTTTTGGAGCGGTTTGAAACTGCCTCGCCAACGTGCATCGAAAAATTCGAAATTTTTGACGAACCCGTCTCCAAAATATGAAAAATTCGCCTCGATGTTGGCGACGATTTTCAAAAACATGCTTTTTTCCATTCGAAATTTCTTTCGAAAGTAAGCGTCATCGTATTTTGGCTCATCAACGAACCAATCATTAAGCAAAATTTGATGACCAAGTTCGCGTTGGCGCTCTATGGTTCGGCGGTTGTGAACCGCGTTACAAGATGCCGTGTCTTCCATCCACTGAAGTGCGTTATGCAGGAACATACCATCGGATTCGGATGATGAATCCGATCCGACAACGACACAACGAGATTCCGATGAACTAGACATTTGAGGAGAAAGGGTTTTTTTTTGTGTTAAAATGATATTTGTGTTTGGTGTGTGTGTTAAAATGAATGTAAGTAGTATATGTATATATAGGGAGAAAGGTTTTTTTTTTAAAATTAAAGGGGTATGTAGCCGTTGGGGGGGGGGGGGGGTCCACATGTTCCAACGTTCAAATCAACACCACGACTCTCGACTTCACAAACCAATCTAATACCCGAAATCTACCTACCCGAGTCCTAGCCGAACCCTGGAAACGGTGTAGCCGATCGTGGTCGGTGAACCCGAGTGGTAGCCGACTCACACTCCTTCCCCCCTTAGGGGGGAGGGAGTGGTATCCCAAACCCCAAAGTTCCCCAAATATCCACATTACCATCTTCCAATAAAAACTCTCCACCTCAAACTTCCCCAATTCACCCTAAATCATCCCATAAATTGTGGCGCCACTCACCCCAACCCCAATTTCCACATCATCATTTTTATTCCCATTTATTTTTACTCTATAAATTTAAAACATTAAAAAACATTCATTAATAAATAAAAAAGTACATAATAATACTTAAAAAAAAAAATACAACGAAACTAAAAACAAGTCCAACAATTATTCAAATGAAAACATTACACGAACGAAACTAAAAAGGGCATTGCCATCCATGTCTTGCGGCAATTTCGCGTTTCTCGCTAAGAATGATTTCCAACATCACGGGATCGGTTATATGAGCATGAGAGTTGGTGAAAAACAACATGTCCCGCTGTCTTGCGCGCCTCTCATCCGTCTCGTGTTTTTCATCCAAGTATCTCGTCTTCCTTTTGGCGTACTCGCTAATGTCATCCGTCACAGTTGAAGAGGCGGATCCGGATGCGGATGCCTTCTTTTTTCCCTTTTTTGCTGTCGCTGCTGCCGCTTCCAATGGAGGGTTTGGGTCTTCATTCATGTCGGGAATGAAGTGCCCGGTGCTGGCCGTCTCATATTCTCCAGATTTCCTTTTTGAAGAGTCGCTACGTGAAGGTCCCATGTCTTGGTATATTTGGAAACATTCTTGCTCGGCCCATTTGTCGTGTATCTTCACAACATCCCATGCGGCATGGTGAGGAAATTCCTTCTTGGTGCGGGTCTTGAAATCCGCCATAGCGACTCTCATAATATCCAAGTCGTTGCACCCGCTTCCCTTGGCTTGTTTCTACAAAAAAAAAATACCATATTACATAATAATAATTATTAACAACTACGAACAAAACTATATAATTATTAACAACTACGAACAAAACTATATAATTACTAAAAACTAAGCAAAAACTATATAATTATTAATAACTAAGCAAAAACAATATAATTACTAAAAACTAAGCAAAAACTATATAATTAAGAGTACCGCTTGATTGTATAGCCCGTTGAAGAGACCCATGGTGGCGTTCATTTGTTTCCACTTTGGCGTTAACCCATGAATGGTCCGTGTGGTCGGGCCGACAAGTGAGGTGTAATGCTCAAGTACACGACGCCAAAAAACATCCGCTTTTTGTTCATTTCCATATTTTTTGCATTCGGAAATTTGAACCCAAGCTTGTGCCAAAGCAACCTCTTGTGCCGGCGACCAATTTTCACGCTTTGTCTTCGTCTTTTTCCCGCAATCTTGGACTTCTTGCACGTCATCATCATCTTGTTGAACATCGTCTTGTTGGGTTTCCGCTACAATTTCAACTTCTTCGTCATCTTGATAAACATCTTCCTCGATCGGAATAAAATCGTTCATTCTAGCCATGTTTAAGAATTGGGCGTTGGTTTGCGTAGATGGGCTTGAACCGTAGCCAAACATTTGTGGAGATGCCGGTTGTGGATAATAAGCGGATGGAGTTGAAGGTTGAGAAAATTGATATGGTGATGGATTAGAATAAGATTGATTTGGAAGAGGTTGAAAATATTGATTTGGAGGAGGTTGAGATGATTAAGAATAAAATTGATTTGGAGGAGGTTGAGATGATTGAGAATAAAATTGATTTGGAGGAGGATTATTTGGTGGAGGCATGAATTGATTTGGATGAAAATTGGTATGCATTTGTGGATCATTTCGGCGATATTTTGATTTGTTGAAAGGGTTTTTTTTTGTTTTCTTTGGATCCATTGGTAATAGGTGTTTATTTTTTATAAAGAAGTGTTTTTTTTTCTTATAAAAGTGGAGGGTTTTGGATTTGAAGTTTGTGTTGTGTTGTTTAAAAAAAGTGACGCATATATATAGTGAAAAAAAAAGAGATGGGTGAGATTTTAAAAATAAAAAATTAAAAAAAAAAAGAAAAAAGCAACGGTAACAACATTTAGCCGTTGAGGCTTGGTCCCAGGTCCACGTGGCCTCTTCTGGTTGGTTGTTTCACTGCGCATGGGCCCCTCACGGTTTTCTCTCTCTTCGGTGTTCGAACCCCAAATCCGCTCCCCTTTTCCCCACCCCACACCACCGGCAGCGGTGTTCCCACGCGGGGCCGCCCTTCACCAAACCCCACCCCGCTTCCACTCCCACCCCTCTTACCATTGATAGAGGTAAAACTGCACCGGCTGTTTATAGTGCCAACATAAAGTATCTCAACCGTAACCCTGAATGTGGCATCCTGCAGCACAACAGCTCATAACAGTGAAATTACCGCTGTAACACCAAGCCTGTTAAAGGAAAGCACCTACTTACATCGCTTCTTTTGTCACAACTCCAACTCAAAGCTTCTTCAAGCGTTCCTGTCTTTGCCGACATCTACATCACTAGACCAGTGGACTCGCTCATGTCGACATCCCTATAATCCAAACGCATTAACACTAAATATGAAACCAAGTATGCTACTTACATGCAAACATGGCTGCACACATAATTACCTGAGCTGAACCTTGAATTCTGCCAACACGTGCGGGGATATCACCGCCTATCAAAAATCAGTGTTGACAAAGACCTCGGAGAGGCAAATCTGGTCTGAAAAGGCAAACAACAGGTGGAGCTCAGAAGTCAAAGGGGGACTATATTGGCACAATGAAACTGTATTTATCCATACTAGTGTAATTATTCAGCAGCAGTGATGTAAGGATGACAGTATAACCCTCAGTCCTCTCCCCCATCTTCTCAAGGAATTCATCCCCTAATTTACCACACGATGTCACTCTGACCTGACGGCCCCGGTGTAGGACAGCAAAACAGGTGTATGTAACGAAACCACAACACATACGCCTCACTACATGCATACCTGAGGTTGACCAAGTTGAAGTCCATGGTCTTCTAGCCCTTGCTATTGGTGACAGAGTTTCCTAGAGCAGTGACAGGACCAATAACATCTTCGCAATACATATGAGTCAGAAAAGCGATTAATTTTTAAGAGCTAAGTTTTTTACTAAGTGAAAGTAAGCAGACATACTAACAAAATGTTTCTTCTCAGTGGATTTCAGAACCTCAAACTCAACAAACTCAAAAGGGTATCGCCCGAAACCCTCAACAGAGACCGTAGCTTTGCGGACAGCTGTAAACACATGAAGCTCAATGGTACACAAACTATTCTTGAGGATTTTATACTAGTCTTTGCTTTGGTGAACCACAAAGCCCTTCATTGTGTAAACAGAACCTTCTTCCAGTTTGTTAAGAAAACAGTGGGCTATATTGTTCTTTGCAATGCAGATTGTGCATAACAATGTCCTATAAACACAAACATGTTACGATTCTCATTACATATAAGGCCTATATATGTTCTACAGTAGTAATAATAAATTTGTGACCCACTCATCATCATGGTGTATAACCACAATCCATTTTATACATACATAACAATTTAAATAGGGCACCCCATGTTATATTTCTTTTTTCTTTTTTTTTAACAACAAATTTGAGACCATCATCATGCTTTTTTATATACCCAACTCCAATCCAGTAAAAATCGATTTTTAGGAAAACCTATTTCTCCATTCGTGGGAGCATTTTGCTCACACCAAGAGGGCAAGAGTTGAACCCAACACCCCATCTTATATCCCAGGTACAAAATCACACTTGATGCAATCTCCTGTCTATAACCATAATCCATTTCATGGGTACAATATAATTTATACATCTCTCACTCCATCTTAAACTGAATCTATACCCGGTCGTTGACCGGGTTAAAAACAATATATATACACTTAAAAAGTACACGAAATATATTCAACTTTATATATAAAGATGTCATAAACTAACAAAAGTGCAGAAATCCCCAATTATTAATAAGACGTAGCACAAAACATTACAAACTCAAACATTAAATAGTTGAAAAAAGATTGAATTGTACATGTTCAAATAAGTATATTGACGTTCCAACCCATGATTAGTAGCTTTATCATTGAGAACACCACAATCCATAGTTGAAAAAAAATTGAATTGTATGTTTTGTAGCATTAACTTGTATCTGGAAAAGTTATTTGTCCACCATGAACAAACAATTCATGTAAAAGTGAAGTACAATTTGCCCTTCTGTATGAATTGAGCAACACCAAATGCCAAATCTTGAACTTGTCTCTCATAGAGTCACAGATGGTAGTCCAGCTGTCCAGGCCTTTTGCAAGATATAATACACCAACAAAATTATGCTCATACAATGACCCTTTGTAGCTAAATCCAGGGTTGTGGTTTGCAGAATGGTGACCTTGCGTCCCTACACATACAAACATTTACTATTAGCAAAAATTGCACATGCCATGTGATTAGAACTGTAGCCATATATTGTGTGCTATTTTTAATTCCATAATATGAAGAGAACTTTTTACCCTGATATGGGTCTCACACCTCTTCTTTCAATACTAAGTTATATTCTCTTAAATAAAAAGATTAGCACACATTAAAATCTTAGAATACATGTTAGACAACTTTTGACCAGTTCAACCCATTTGACCAGTTTCAAGTTTGCTAAAGAGTTGGTTTAATCCCCGTCCCCTGTTCCAAAAAAACGGGTGCATATTGCTCAAAAGTTACCTTTTCAAATTCTTCTTCAACAGCCTTGGCATTTTCATTTTTTTGCTCAAAAGCATCATCAAGGTTCATCTTTGGATCACTGGTCCTTATAACTTTGAAATTAAAATACATGTTGGTGTTTTCTAACAGCATATATAGATCGTGAAAGGGAAAAAGAAAAAGAAAAGAAATAATACAAAGGTTTTTACCATAAAAAACATAGGCCAAGCTGCCATCACTTTGGCCAGCACCCATAACGACCACATATTGAACCCGTTCATTAGTTACCACATGTCTCTAAGAAATACAATGACTTTTTTAGAGACCAAGCTGCTATCGCTTTAGCGCACCCACAACAACACGATCATCCCGTTCATCAATGGCCACATGAGCATCGACTTTCTTGGAGACTAAGTTGTCATCGCTTTGACCAGCACCTCGTTCGTTAATGACCAGATGATCACCAACCTTTTTTGGAGACCAGGCTACCATGGCTTAAGCCAACACCCATAACGTCACATGATCACGCATCCTTCGTCCATTAATTACTGCATGATCGACTTCGTTTGACATCACGGTTCCATCGCTTTGTTTGTAACATGTATCACTATAGAATCGCCATTGTTCACTTCCAAGATAGGACCTTGGAAATGCCCAATACGTTTGATGGAATTGTGAGTTTCGCTAGCCACTAAACTTTTGTTGCTTGAACCTAATCAAAAGATAGTTAGCACATTGGCATTTTTTTTATATAATGTATCACGATATATAAAAATTAAAAAGAGATAAACGTTTTATCATAAAAATTATAGTTCTAACCTGTGTCTCATGGTTAATTAATAACCCACATGTAGTTCAGAAAATAAAAAACTTTCTATCAAACATTTTATCAAACACCTTTCATGCACTTCAAAAGAAGATTAAGCCAAACACCAAACTTATAATTTCAAACCTATGTATATCATGAAGTTTCAAAACTAACCACTATCATAAAACACAAACTCCAAAACAAAATATCAAGCAAGATAGATTATCAAAAACATTGGATTAGCTACCGTATACATATCATGTATGTAAAAATACAAGGTTTATATTGATTACCTCTTTTTTTCATCATTATAAAATAGAACTATGTGTCCATGAGTTCTCTTTAAACATAAAGGATCTCCTTATGCAAATCCATTGAGTGGCTAAACCGGTATAGAGGATCAAAAATCAGAGGCTGATATATTTAATGAAAATCAAATTTCTTGTATTTCAACATTGTTTCTCCAAACTTCTTTTTTATTGTCGAATTGAAAAAATAAATACACATAACATACCTTGAAATAAAAAATTGGAAGGGAAAAAAACAGTGGCTTGAGATACACATAAGCAATTTGAGAGAACTGGAAGTGTTTGGTTCACATGTGAAAATGGATGGATGGTCAATTAGGTCATGATGAAAGGAATAGGATTTGAGTAAGAAAGGGAGGAAGAAAGGGTTTTTTGAACGGGTTGCGTGAAACAATCAGGGCTATAGGTCATCGTGTTTTTATGAGTTTTTATTTAAACGGCTGAGATGAGTTTTTACAATAAATTTGAATGGCTATGATTAGTTAATAATTATATTATTTTCTCTCAGCTCTGGGAGCCATAAATATATATAATATGTACACTAACACAATGCATACATTATTGTATGGATAATTACATTAATCATATACGTAAGTTACTATAAATTAAGAGGATCTTATTAACAACCTCATTGCAAAATACACCTTCTATCATATTGGGGGTACATCACTACAGGGAACTAAGGACTTTTAGACAGGCTACATTCACTTTTCGCAAGCCTATAATCTTTTCAAAAAATTTCTGTTATAACGATAAAATTTACACTTTGCACAAATCTTAGTGAAAGCCAGATAAAGATTGCTTGTCTAATGCACCGTTCACAGACCTTTCAAGTTATGTGCTGAAGTATTTAACTACAAATTCAACCTTTAATCTAAATTGACAACTTATGATACCAAGAGTTGAAACCTTACCTTTTCACCAGAGAGGATGAAATCCGTGCTAAGATATCTACCGTCCACGTTATTAGCATTCATTTACGACTAACCATCACCGTTATAGGACCAGAAGAACCCTCCCTGGGGTCATCCAAATATATTGCCTTCCCTTGTCCACTGATGTGCTGTAAACTGGCCATATTCTTAGCCATCAGATGCAGGTCTGTATAAGATATCATATATGCTAAAGACGCAACCATAGCATCGTCCTTTCATTTATATAGAGACATCATGTGTAACGGTTTCTTCTTCAAATGAAAAGGGATACCAGTTTATAGGTGTTTCAGCTACCACAAAATGGGAGTTTCTTCCCCTAATTAGTACAAGTAAGTAACATTTTGCTCTTTCAGTACCCTAATACCAGTTAATAGAATTGAAGACACCAATTGAAGACCAGTTTCAGTTAAAAGAGACGTTGAGTTGAATACAGAAAATGTGATTGAAGAAACCAACTGAAGAGAGAAAGCAAGACATGAAGACACAGTTGAATTGATGGCAGAATTGATTGCTACCATCAACTCAACTTTTTATGTATATATACATACAAGATATAAGATACGAAGAAGATGTATTTAGTTATTTACGAAGTCTCGTTTGACTGGGTATTTTGGTTTCTTTCTAGACGGCAGGCCAGTTATCATTTCGGTTGGACCTTTTGTTCAAAACTAGTCGAACCAGACCATATGACCCACCCTTAGTTTGCATAAATCTTTGGAGATGAACAAACAAAAACATTCTAACACATAATAATTAGAAGAAAGTATATGGAGCTTATGTACTAGAAATCAACAGAACAAAACATGATTGAGAGATTATGCATAAAGTAGGCGCTACAAGTGTACAGCTCCAGCATCCGAAATTGTGCAACTCGCTTGCGAGTCAACTCACGAGCCATTCCCCTGATCATTGTGGTTGTGGCCTAGGACCCTCAAGACATATTGACACCACAAAACTTGAACAAGTGAATCATTTCATAATCAAATCCCAAGCTTTATATTCAACAACCAAATACCTGATAAATTAAAATTCCCAATTTCTTTTTCATTCATTCAATCAATTCATAAAACATTCACACATTCCGGGTTAACTTGGTATTAATATAAACTGGTTTGGCTGAAACTTTTGCCCAAAACTGGCAATAGCAAACCGTAGACACACCCCTATCTTACATAAATTTTTGGGGATGAATAAACAAAATCATTCCATATTTATATCTATAAAATATAATGTAATACCAGAACTTTTATTAATTACAACAACATAATGTAAGAAATAAACTTACAATAAAGTTTCTAATTTCTGAATGCATTTTTATTAGACTTTGACAGAGCATGTAACATGTACTAGAAATCATGTTCATGAAAAAAAAACAAAACACCATTGAGAGAGATGATATGCATACAGTAAGTAGGCTCTATATATAAGTGTACAGCTCGGCTCCATGGCTCAAGATTGCGCATCTCGCTTGCGAGCCATCTCCCGAGCCATTTCTCGAAGCTCCTCTGGTGATTGTGGCCTCGGTCCTTCTGGCGGATACACAACGTATTGACGCTTGGAAAACAAATACAAGTGAAAATCATTTTAGAAACATAAACTCATAAAAGAATATGAAAAAAAATTAGGAAACTTACAGCGCCCATGAACTTGGTGAGATTTTTGGTGTTGTTAGCGAAGAAATACATGAGTCCAATGGGAACAGTGACGTAAACGGCAAACTTTGCAATCTCTAATACACCTTTTGATGTCCCCAACGATGTCATTTCTGATCTCAAATCAATCAAATCTTCTTCTGATTCAAAACCCTAAAGGGGTGACTGTGTGTGTGTGTGTGTGTGGAATAGGATTTTACAACAGGGCATCTCTTTTAACTATATGGGCCGGACCGGGTCGGGTTTAGAAAAGATTACTGGCCCATTTACCCATTGTAGAATGTCATTAAAAAAAATGTAGATTCTACAATTTATTTATGTGTAACATTATTATTATATGGTTTATTTTTGTATGATATACGTAACTTTCTTTAACAAAATATGACTGTTTTAAAATGTACTAGGTTCAAAATTCAAATGGGACATGATACCATTTTGGTCATAAGCCATTGGAATCTTTGATATTTTTCTTGGATTGGTAGCCCAGGCCCAATAGAAGCCAACCTGAAATCCCGAATACCTTATTGAATTGAAATTGAAATATCATTAAAGGTGAAGGTTATGAACAGGATCAATTTTGTCTTTTTATGCATTTTTAACATAAATATAAGATTTGTATAAATATTAACAAGTGGATCTTTGGTATAGTTGGTTCGACCGCTGCTTTCTGTTTGAGAGGTCAGGGGTTTGAAACCTGCCACCCGCTTATTTTTAGTTTTTGAAAGGATTTAGAGATTAGACATTTACATTTTGACCTTTATTATTTACATTTTGATTCTTTATTGTTTTTCTTACTTCCTCTTGCTATTTATTTTTTGTTTTCTGCCCCCTTCAAATTTCTATTGCACTTTTCTTTTTAAACTATAAAAGTTTTATACTTTATAGAAAATAACAAAAGTTATATTTTAGTTATTTAACATATTGTTTTTTTAACATTTGTTTCTTAGCTTTTGGTGTAGATTTTTTTGTATATTTTGTTTTTTTTTTCATGACTTTTATAATATTTTTGTTTTGTAATATATTTGTTTTACATACATTTTTTAAAAATTTTTTGATACTTTTTGGTTAGTTTATTTGCATTGATTTTGTTATTTGATTTGATTTTATTTTATTAGTATTTTATTTTTCTTTGTGGTTTTTAGAGTTTTTTCTTTTTTTAATTGGTTTTTTTTGAATTTTTCTTTTTAAATATTTATTTTTTCTGTGCTCCTTAGGAGTAAATGAAAATATAACTTTGTAACTGTCGTATTGTTGTTAAAAAATAAATGGATACCCGCGGCACCATAATTTTCCTTTGATTTGGGTTTTGGGTTTTATTTAAAAAATATCTCGCCTTGAATTTCGAACTAAGTTTATGATAACGTTAAAGAAATTACTCTCTTTGCCACTGTCCATCGGGCGGCCCAAACTTTCTAGTTGGAATGATTAGATATCCACACTGCTAAAAGACTCTGAAGGCTAAAAGACTTTGAACTTAAGTATATACCTTGAAAGATTTTCTTTATAAAGGAGTTAAGATAAGGGTAATGCTGACTCCATGTCAACAACCCTATACACTATTAAAAATGATATTGAGGCTCATAACTTATGAAATAGTCGGAATTATGTCATTTATAGTTTTATACATATTTATTTATCAATAAATCTTGCGTTTCATATCACTCACCTTGCAACACAACATGAGCATATATACATTTTGGAAGCTCATTTGTCAAGTGCAAGTACATAGCGGCTCACATTTAGAATGTTCGAAGCTGACCAATTACTATTAATTGATAACATACTTTTGACATACACTGATTTTTGTTAAATGTCAAGTCCTCATTGGCTACCATTTTGTAAATATTGGTATCGTAACAACTATAATCTTCACCCATATAGGGTGTGGTTTTTGTATAAAATTTAGATGACAAGAGGTCATGATAATTAGTTTAAGAATTGAAATTGACGTTACATTAAAGATTCTGTTACTTCCTACTTGTATTAGATTTCTTTTTCTAATGTTTCGACCAATGAGATATATGCATCCAAATTATTACATTATGAACGGACGAACCCAAATTCGGACCCACAATTTTCTTTCTTCTAAGTAGGAGTTTTCGATAGGGTCTAAACAATCATGTCGTTTTGACCCCCGTTAATCTCGTAGGCACGTGTCATAAACTTGGCCGTTGCTCTCGGTCCTCGAAACTTATTTCCAGTTGAAGGCCAACACCACTACGGATAGGTGTAAACCAATAGAGTCGACTCGAAATTAAGTTTTTCTAAGCTCGAACTTTACTAGTTTAGGTTTTAAGAACTCAAGTTTGGTTCGTTTAATTTTAACAAAAGCTTGAGGTCAACTTAAGCTAAAGTCATTAATTCAATAAATGATTTTCTTTTTTGCTTCGGATTCGAGTAGACCTTGACCTCGTTTTTGTCTTTTGATTGTACTTGCTCAACGTGTGGTATTTCAACATTTTGGAATTGGTGTGGTGTTGGTGATATTAGGAGAAATCGGAAGCGTACTTGAAGATTCTTGGTGGGTGTGTGGAATAACTTTGATGCTAATTAAAATGGTTGTGAAAACGGATTGACACAAAAACGAACAAAACTCCCTTGAGAAGCCATATCTCTTATTGATGGGTTGCTTGATTGAAAAACAGTGAGGCATTAGCCGGTGACATAATTAGGGGTGTTCGTGGTTTGGTTTTTACCCGGTTTATCCGTGAACCGAACTGTTTAAAAAACCGAAAAAAACCAAACCGGATTTGAATTTAGCTTTTGGTTTGGTTTGTAACCGAAACCGAATTGTATAATTGGTTTTTGGTTTGGTTATGGGTACATGATAACAAATTTGGTTAAATCAAAAAAATCGAATAATTTATCTTATTATTATGTATTTCAATAATTATTTAACATTTGTCTTTTTTATATGGATCATTATTAATATACTTCTTACATTAGATGTTTTATATGTTTATTATATTCATTTTTTGTAAAAATTTGAAAAGATTGAATGGAAAAATAATGAAGAACTTGAATATCAAAGATTGAAATTTTTTAATGATGATAATAAAAAAGAATTTATTTGTTTAGGTACTTTTTAAGACTAGTTTTTTTTTGGAATGATTATGTTACTTATTTATCCATTTCGTATTTGAAGTCTAAACTTACTACTTTGGTGAAAAATTGGAATTACGAACCTATTTTGGTTAAATTTAGCTTAGATAAAATGATGAATTTGTGTTTTTCATATTTGGTCTTTTTGGTTTTAAACCGAAACCAAACCGAATTCTAATTTGGTTTTCGGTTTGGTTTCTATTTTGAATTAGGTTTTGGTTCGGTTTTGGTTTTGAAAAAGAAAAATAAAAAAACCGAAAAACCCGAACCAAATAAACCGAAAACCGAACCGATGAACACCCCTAGACATAATCATATTTTTTAGTAAATTTTGGATGAAATCGTGGGATTGTATTCATTAAGAATTAAGATTGATTTTTTAGGCATGCTATACTAGTAAAATTTATATAAGATTTAGGAGAATAACGTACAAAGATGATTAAGATTGATTTTTTTTATCTTTCTAAGCATGATAGTAAAATTGATATTAGATTTAAGAGAATAGTATAAAGATAACAAAAGTATTGTTTTTTATTCCGCCACTATCTCTCGTCTCCGCTCGTATCCGAACGACTGAAGCACCAAGCCAACGACCACAACCAATGAGCCCGTACCATCGGTATCTCCAACCAATTAAGGGCTCGTCACTTCCCAATCAACGGACCCGTTAAAGCGGTATTAAACAAAAGCCTACCATAAACATTTACTTTATGAAAATCCTCCTAGCTACATTAAACTTTGTTAATGAAACGAATAGACTTGGACGGACAACATAAGATCCATAACAAAGTTGGTGATCCATCTACTTTGATGGTGAGTTTTTTAACCTGTTGATTTTTAACTTTCAAACTTATTGAAACGAATAGACTTGGACGGACAATGTAACAAGAAACAAAATCATCATATTGTACCATAAAACCATTAAATTCATTACCATACAGATTCTACGGCTATAACTTATTTAGACATTTCTTTAACTTATCATTTACTTTCTATTACTACTATAAAATTTAATTTGTTATCGTGTTCCATTGTAAGAACGAGGGATAAGCAAAAATTCAAAAATAACGGAACCGTAATGGAATTTCGGTACCTTATGTTATTTGGTTCCCACTTTTGATGATAACGGTTCCAGTACCAACATCACTGTACAAGTATAACTAAAAACAACATCTTTACCTTAGGTATAGTAAGAATATATTGGGGTTAGATTATGATCCGATGATACCATTAATAGCAAGAATACTTCAAAAGTATACCAGTGATCAAAATTAGCCGTTATAAAATAAATCTATTTTTTTTAATAGTTCTACCTTTTCATTCTCCTTTAGAATGGGGTTTAAAATAATTATCTAAACCTTTTCCAAAAATTTTTGGAGATGATAACATAACATAATCATAAAGACAGTTGGATCGACTAATGTGGTTAAGAAAATAAAAATATAATAGTATATATGTTAAAAAACATATAAAATGATCAAATCCTATCATGCCTGATGCCTCGGCTCCAAAAATATAACTTTTAATCCCATCAGAAACAATTACAAATTACAAGTGATAGTAAACGATAATATTAAAAAATCATGAATGTGCATCCACCGTTGATGCTAACTAAGACAAATATGGTTGTCATTTTCTTTAACTTTCTTTTGTATAAAGCAAAAAGTTCCTGTTTTTCATCCCAAAGTTGAACATGTTTATAAAGAAAGAAACAAAAGTTCTAATTACCAAAAAAATCTCAGGAAATTATTTTGATGACTATAAACTTATGAATAGTTTTAATGTAAGGGTTTTGCTAACTCTATCTATTTTCTAAGACGTTTTGACCAAAGTCGTTGCCAGACCTGAATTGATATTCTTTTTCCTTCTTTTTTTTGGATACTACATGACTATAAGATGAATTTCAACTTATATAGATGGTACATGGTGAAAATATAAACTATTCGATCGACTCTAGCTAATTATCGATAAAAGATCCCCACCAAAAATGTGTATAGTTAATGTAGTCCAGTTGTCATCTCTGCAACAATTTAAAACTGAACTAGTAGATGATATATGGTCTATTTGTAAAAAATTATGTTTCTTTAAGGCTGTAAGTTTTCCTATTATTGACATAAACCTTTTAATGGTCACGAACGTTCACACGTTATGATTTAGTATAGGCTCAAGCTAGCCTATAAACGGGCATAAACTTTCTTAAAATGAGGAATGATACACAATTATTGATACTTTGAAAACTAAGCTTCATTTATAAAATTATGTAGAAAAAAATATACGTTCTATGATTATCTACTAGAGTTATTCCGGCCGTTTTGCCCATTTATCAACTCCACTAGCTAATGTTTATTAGCTCAACATGGATAAGGACACAATTAAGAAAGTACAATATTATTATTATGTTAGTATATAATAACTTTTGGTTTGGAATTTTTTCTTTATCAATGTTTACCCAAGTTAAGATATACATGAATGTTTATCTCTTACTTTTTTTATGTTTTGGATATGCATACAAGATCTTTAAATAAACATAATTAAACATCACCATAGAAACATTTTATACTTTTTTAGATTCATCATGTCCGACATCCATTAGGGCAATTCAACAGTCCAAAATCAGCAAGGTTCAATTGTAATCAAGACAACAATAAAGCTTTGAGTTAAAATGAGAATACTCAAACACCAGTGAACAAATGCTTTGTGGAATCTTTATAAGTTTACTACTTGTGGTATCATTATAGTACTATAGTAAATATATAAAGATTGTGCATTTTTGTTGAAAAGTTATAAAGAAAAAGATGTGAAATGATCTTTTTATCCTTGGGTTAGTTTACACCACTAGTCTATTTACATCAGTTACCACAACTACTCGTCACTGTCACTGTCACCATCACCACTTGCCACCATCACCATATCAGTGACACATCGCGCGAGTATCCTTCTATCTTATAAAATATTTTCATCACCACGTTTACATTATTAACATTTAAATGAACTTACACCATGCGACACCGCCAGCACCACCAATAGTCATTGTCACTATCGTTGCGACCACTACTACCGCATTCCCAGGTACCATGCTAGCTACATAAAATAAGTATGAATCTCGCATCACTACCTTTTCATATTTGTAGTAGCGGAATAAAGTTTGAATTATATGTGAGAATATTTACAAAACTAAATCAGTAAATCTAAATGTGCGTTTCATTGAACATGTCATCATCTAATAGTTAGGAAAATTTTTAAATTATTTTGTTAGAAGGATTAGTCATTTTTCTTAAAAAAAAATTAAAAGATAAAATTAGATCGAATCATAATTTTAATTTGTTGTTCAGAAGGAATCATACTTTTGGGAGCTTTGCCTTTTATAGTGGTAAAACCGACGGAGATTGATTGCATTTCATAGTCTTCTGACAGTGGTTGTGCATGAACAGTCTCTTACACATTTAATGATGTACCAGCAGAAGACTCTTGTTCCCTGACAAGTCCGTGTAAAAATCATCTGCCTTTAAAATGGAACACACTATATTAAGGAAAATTTATCTCATTCTTTAGAAAATTATAAAGTAAAAAAGTCAAAAGATATTTTCTACAAGTAAACGCAATCTGATTGTTTCCGTTTAAAGTTTAGAAAAGTATTTGGTGTAATATACCCAAAATGTGCTAAGATGCTTAGCTAGGCCCAAAGTCGACAGACCCACTATCTACTTTGACTACTAGTCCACTTTCTTTAACTTTTCATGGGTGATAAAAAATTTAATAAAAGAAATTTAGAGATATATTTTATGTTGATATTCAAAAGAAGAACTTTTACTTCGACATCTTGATTCTTGAATTAAAATTAATTGTTAAGATTAAAAAATAATCTTTTTAGGGTAAAGAATAAAAGATATTCTGGTTTTTGGTTAATATTATAACATATCTTTTTAATCTTAATCATTAATTTTAAGATTAAAAGATATTTTGGTTAAAATTATAAAGTAGTTGGTTAAGATTATGATCTCTCAAACTATTTAATCTCCACCCCTTAATTACTTTATTTTGTTGGACTACATCTTTAAATATATAAAACATGCATGTTCTTAACACATATGTAAGTTTGGACTTACGGAGTAATGGTGTATCATTAAAATAATCATATATCATGTCATTAACTTTATATAGTTTATAGTTTAAGTTTATATGCTAAACAAATATGAGTGGAGGAACGGAGCTGTGAGCTAAAGAGAGCACGAGGTTTAAAGAAATATACTAAATAAAATGTAGTATTCAACCCAATTTGTGTGCTCGTGTTATTAATGGAAAAATTACTACAATGTTCAAATTTAAAAAGTTATATTCAACACTTAGAAAACTTTTTACCACAACGGTCAAAACATTCATACAACCTACTCATATTAGTAAGAAATGTCAATAACCAATTACATGATGACAAGTATTTTTGTTGGACCCATATGTATACTAGTTTTTGTTATTTATATTTTTTATAAAGTTCCTTTTTATACATATAATTTTTACTATGTTTCTATCTTGTTGGTTTCATAATTCTTTTCTCCTCTCTCTATCTCTTTTTTTGTAGAATTTCTAACCTTTTTGTACACTTTTTATATTCTATAAATAATTGCATTCGGTCGAATAACTCACATACGCAAAACAAGTCCATATATTGGTTAGTATTTCTAAGTATCATTTTTATATGTATATTTTTGTTTATCTGTAAAAACTCTCATTTATTTCAGTTTTAATTTCTACCAAAAAATACATTCCAAAATTGACTTATTTAAAAAATAAATGAAATTAAAGTATCTTTTGTTTGTGATGATACAAAACGATGTTTATAATGAATTCAAAATCTAAATTTTATTTCAAATATTCTATGCGTAGACTTAAAAAAACTAAAAATTTTTAACTTCATTTTAAGCTTTTCAAACCTTTTCTTATATTACTACATACAATAAAGATCTATTTATTTTTTTGGACTAACTCATTTTTTAAAAATATATTTGATATAAATGAACATGAAACTAAAATAAACGTAAAATTTTTTACAAACAATTGAAAATATATAGGTATATTAAATTAAAATAGGATATATAAAAATAGGATATTAAACAAATATTAACCAATTAATCCATCATTTGTCTAGAAAATACTAATAAATAATAATAAAGACATGAAAAAGAAAATAGATTACACTAAACATATATTTATACTAACAAAAAATGAAGTCAAAGCTAATAAAATATTGTAGAACTCACTTAATGACACTTATCATATTTTGGTTGATTATTTTTATTTCTTACTAAAGATGTTATGTAGTAAGAAATTTATGACTAAAATGGTAATATTTTTTGGTGTATAAAATTAGACATACACCTTTAAAATTAACCATATACGTAATTTTTTCTATTTTTAAATGACGTTCAAAAAAATATTATTTATCAAAAATCATTTCGAAAGCACGCACCAGCACTCTAATTCATGTTGTTGCATTTATCTCTTCCTATACATTTTCTTTAACCTACTACTATAATATCCGTAAAATATGACGATGATGTTAATGATAGTGGTATGGCAGCGACAGATGTAAAGGTTTTTGATCTATAGTGAGTACTATAAATATTTTAAAGATATACAAGAGACTGGTAATACACATTATTAATTATTAAAGATACATATATCATTTCGCATTTAACTCTTTCCAAAGATTGGTTCATATATTAAAGATATTTTGGTGAATTAATTACTACGGAGTAATATTTTCTAATCTATATAAGTCATTCAAAATTAACACAAAATTAGTATGTTTTTTTTTCCAAGTGAACCAGGTGAATGACATTACTAAAGTACCTCATCATGTAAGGATAAAACTTTACTGATTATGTTGCTACTTGCCATAATTATTCATGGGGTAAGTAGACATAAAAAATAAAAACTCTACAAGGATGTCACTCGAATAAGTCAGGCTTAAGACTTGTAGTGAAAAGGATGAATCGGTATGTTTGACACAATAGTTTCGAATTGAGACTGTGACTAGGGACTTGAATCTGAAACTTGTAAATAGGGCTATAAGCTGAGACTTCTATTTCAACCTTTTATTTTATTTATTTCGAAGCTTTTATGAACTTTTTGAGGTTGAAACTTTTTAGTTTCAAGTTCATCTCCAAACAACGGTATTATTTTGGAAAGGTATTATTTTGGAAAGAACTTATTTTTAAAGCTTGGGAATTTTAAACTTTTAAAAACCTCTTGCCAAACAACTATGTAGAAAAAATTAACCAAAAGATGAATTAATTGGTTGGACTAGCTATTAGATATTCCAATGTTGAAGATTAAATAATAATTTCCTGCCAATCAATTTAGTAATCAGCTCCAACCAAGTAAACATGTAGACAAAAAACAGAAGTAGAATATATAAAAATCGAGAAACTAAAACAAGAGAGAAAACATAACTTGAGCTAGGTAAAAACAAATGGCATCATGATTTCTATAATAGAAATGTCGAACACGGCGTACGTGGTTACTCATAAAACAAAAACATTTTATAATTGATCAAAAGAAATATAATCTTAATTTTAATTTAATCTTAATCTTAATATATAACAGTTGAATTAATGACTTATTAACCAATCAAATCACTCAATTTCATAAAAATTGACTATCTCTCATCATTTAGACTAACTATATTTTAAAAATCCTAATAATCATTATCTAAAAATATTATAATATTAGTATTTATATTATTTTGTAGAAAAAGTCTAATTAATTCACACCTTTTTTTGTTTTTCATCAATATTTTACACTTTTTAGCCCTGAATACGTAATTTATATTTATTTTTAACCATCAACTTGAAAAAACCTTTATTAAAATTTATAGTCATTTAATTAGTTAAAAAAATTTCAACATATTATATATTTTCTACAAAAAATTATTTCAAAACTTAAACACAATAGAATTCACAGAACATTGGACAATCACAAAACAAATCACGATTTACAATAGAAGGTTACTTGAATACTAAATCTAAATCAATATGAACTTCATTCAAGATTCATTATATCTCTCAATCAAAAAGGTACATAAGTTTCTCCTTTTTAAAGAGTATTAGTTTTGCGTATTAATGTTTAAAATTACAATCGTCCCTCAAATCAAAAGTCATAATTGTTACGAGTATAAAAGAATATTAAAACATTTATAATCTTAATATATACTATAAGACAGTTGAGCTAATGACTTATTAACCAATCACATCGTTTGATTTCATCAAATTGACTTTTGATGATGTCATCATTTAGATAAACTACAAATTAAAAATCTTAATAATCATTATCCAAATATATTATTATATTAATATTTATATTAATTTATAGAAAAAGTCTCATTATTTACACTTTTTTGTTTTCCATCAATAATTTATACTTTTTAGCCCTGAATACTTAATTTATATTTATTTTTAGCCGTCAACTTGAAAGAATTTTTTAAAATTTACAATCATTTAATTAAATAAAACTTTTTTTTAACATATCAAATATTTTCTACAAAAAAATTATTTCAAAACCTAATGACTTATTAACAAATATTAGATTAGATTTTTATAATTATAAATATTAATATTTAGTTTAATATTAGATATAAATACAATGTTAACTTTAGATACATATCACAAACATAATAACAGATAACGATGTACAACATCATTGTCCTAAACACAATAGGAATCACAGGATATGGGACGATCATAGAACCAAACACGATTTACAACAGAGGGTTACTTGAATCCTAAATCCAAATCAATATAAACTCCATTCAAGATTCATTCTATCTCTCAATCAAAAAGGTACATAATTTTCTCCTTTTTTATATATTAGTTTTGCATTTTAATGTTTAAAGTTACAGTTGTCACTCAATTCAAGAGTCCTAATTGTTATCAAGGAATATAAAAACAATCCTATTTGTTATCATATTATCATAGAACAAAGTGATTGAAAATAAACATATGCGTGTTATGGACATGCATCATGATTAAATACATATACCTAAATGTCAAGTACAAGATCACAAATATGTTTATATTTTTATTCTTAATTATCTTTCATAATATTATCACATTATGAGTACATCTGGTTTCAAAATATTCTATAATTGAGAAATTATTATATATAACATGTGCCTTGTGGAATGACTACAACAAACAATTCCATCAATATGTCTAGGCTAATAATAACAGTGATGAACCTATGATTATTGTACTACAACTTGCAAAATATAACACTTAAAACCGTATTTTTTCAAAATTATAAGCTTTTATGACTTAAATGTATGAAGATCTAATATTGATAATATCGTAAATCACGTGTCCAGTGTTGGACACGGGTCTAATATCTGGTTGTTATCTAATTATCACAGGACATGTGATTAAAAATAAACATATGCGTGTTATGAGTCCGAATCATGATCAAATACATATACTTGAATGTCAAGTATAAGATCACAAGTATGTTTATATTTTAATTCTAAATTATCTTTCATAATCAGGGGCGGTGTAAAGGGTTGGCAAAGTGGACGACGGGCCGAGGTCCGATTTTTTAGGGGGCTCGATATTTATTTTTTATTGTTATATATAAAAAATTAAAACTTATATGCGGATTATAAAGGAAAATAAGAAGGGATTGTCACTTGTCTGCTTCTTCGAAGTCTAAGCGATGCTGTCAAAGTTTACACAATTTCAATTTGTCAATTATCCCCACCTTTCATTTATTTTGCAGGTGATGATTTTCTATAATTCTTTCTATTGTTTTGTGTAGATAAAAACTAATTGCAAACTCCATCCATGTTTATCTTTCTTGTTTATTATTTGTAGTATGTTAATTCATTAGTATGATTTTGTATTTTTTTTTTTTAGTTTCTTTAAAAATAACTTTTTTGTTATGTTTATTGATATAACGTTTAGCTCATATAATGTAAACTTCCTATCTTGATATATATATATATATATATATATAGGAAACCTTATTTTGAGAACCCATTTTTTTGTAAGAACTTTGAGAACTCTTAAATTATGTATTGGATCACATGTTTTTTTTTGTTCATTTACATGTGAAATATTATAAAAATACATGTTGTAGAAGAAAGTTTTTTTCAAAACCTTATATATACTCATTTGTTAACATGTGAACGAAAACGTGAACATATTCATTCACAAGTTCACAAAAGGCTATTTTGAAGGTTTTTTAAAAAAGTTTCTTTTATAACATACTTTTTTATATCATTTCACATGTGAAGGAACAAAAAAAACATGTGAACAAATATATTATTTAAGAGTTCTCATGGTTCTTACAAAAAAATGGTTCTCAAAATAAGAAAAGTATATATATATATATATATATATATATATATATAAGTATGAGATATTTTGAGACCACCTCTTATTTTAGGACCAACTAGGACCATTGATTTTTGTACACCATCATGATCTACTACGATATACAAGACTTTTTTGTAAAAACACTAAGACTTTCTGGCGACGGGCCCACCAGAAAATCATGTGTAAGTTAAGTTACACATGTGTAACTTACACATGTGTAAGTTAACTTACACATGATTTTTTCGTGGGCCCGTCGCCGGAAAGTCTTAGTGTTTTTACAAATAAGTCTTGTATATTGTAGTAGATCATGATGGTGGTGTGTAACTTATGAAAATCAATGGTCCTTTTTTGGACTTTTTTTAGTTTGTCTCAAATTATCTTTCCCCTATATATATATATATATATATATATATATATATAATTTGTTGTGCTTAGCCGATGGGCCCTTTTTTTCCGCTCGGCCAAGACCCATAAATCTTCGAAGACGACCCTGTTCATAATAATATCACATTTTATTAAGAAATAATTTAGATATAACAAATAAGCAATATTTATAGAATGATGATTTTAAAAAAATCATCTTTTATTTAATATAAAAATTATTTATCTTTTAACCTTTTTAAGATAAATGGTTTGAATTACGCATTTAGAATTTTTTTCCTTTTTTTTCTGTTTCACTCGATAAATTTTCGTCAAACTTATTTTCCTTCTATCAATTGACGAGTCATAAGATTTCATAAATATCAATTTGTAATTATTTATTAAGATGAAAACCAAAATATATATCAAGCTTAATCCTTGATTTGCAACATCAATGGCTTATACAGTTATATCAATAGCCAATTACCACCATCCTCACCGATCATCCTCATTATCGACTATCCCCACCGTCTCCTTTTATAAATAAAACTTATGGCGTAGCCTGTAACTTAATTAAATCATCACCATTACCTATCACACCCTCATCTCCTTATTAATAAAGCTAAGATAAGCCCATATATTGTATATATACATTAACTTCAAATCTTGTGTATCGAATTTCAATCACGTGTATTGTTTGTAATAAACTTTCAAATCTTGTGCATTGTATGTATCCGAGTATATGTGGCAACCATATAAGCCGCCACTTGTCAAGTTTTGATTAGTTGGATACATACAATGCACAAAATTTGAAAGTTCGTTAACTACAATGCAGATTATGACAATTTTATTTACATTATTAATATACATTATTTTCTATATATTAATTCCATGAATATTAAGCAATGGTTATATAAAAATCTAAGTTTCTTTGATTAGTGTACTAATGCTTATCAAACATCCGAAAAATAACTTTAAGCATATATTACGCATAATAAAATCATACGTACATTACAATATTTCAATACATAATTTTATGTTCGGGCAAATATTATAAAAAAATCAAGTCTCCAACATAAAAATATCTAAGGGAATACAGTGTAGGGCCAACTGTACTCCTTTAGTATTCTCCTATAAAAACATCATATAAACCTTCCACTATAATCACCAAATATATAACCTACTCTCTATATACATATTTCATACATTCGGCGGCCGTATCGTCGCCGTTTGGGCATGGCACCACCACAATCATCACCGCCGCCACCCACCATCAAAAGAAACACTAGCGACGGCGGAACCATAATCCTAAACAAATACCAACTGACTCGTCTTTTAGGCCGTGGCAGTTTCGCCAAAGTTTACCTCGGCCGGTCACTCACCGACGACACAACTTCCGTCGCCGTCAAAGTCATCGAAAAACCCGCCACCGCGGATCCGTCAATGGAGCCACGTTTAGTCCGTGAAGTCAGAGCCATGCGCCGCCTTAACCACCCAAACATCCTTAAACTCCACGAAGTGTTGGCGACAAAATCAAAGATTTATTTAGTGATGGAATTAGCCGCCGGCGGCGAGCTTTTCACGCAATTAACTCGCCGTGGAAGAATGAAAGAAGCCACCGGGAGATTTTACTTCCAACAGCTTGTTTCGGCGTTACATTTTTGTCATCAAAACGGCGTCGCTCACCGTGATTTAAAACCGCAAAATCTTTTACTCGATAAAAACGGTAATCTTAAAATATCGGATTTTGGTTTTTCGGCTTTACCCGAATCCAAAAAAGACGGGTTGTTACATACCGCGTGTGGAACTCCGGCATTTACGGCGCCGGAGATCCTTCGTGGCAAAGGATACGACGGATCTCAGGCGGATGCTTGGTCATGTGGGGTAATTTTATTTAACCTTTTAGCTGGTTATTTACCGTTTGATGACAGTAATATTCCGAATATGATAAGAAAAATCTACCAACGTGAAGTGGTGTACCCGGATTGGATAGGAAAAAACCCGAGGGCAATAATTCAAAAATTACTTGACCCGAATCCGAAAACAAGAATGACTATTGAGAGTTTGATGCGTCTTTCTTGGTTTAAAAAATCTTTAAAAATGCCAAATGTTGTTGTTGAACAATTAGGAGAAGAGGATTTTGGTTTCCTAAAGTCGTGTAAAAAGACGATGAACGCGTTCGATATAATATCGATGTCGTCGGGGCTTAATTTATCTGGTATTTTTGAAGAAAAGTTGATGAAGAAAGAAAGGAGGTTTACTACAAGGGCAAAATTGGAAGAGATTAAGAAATTGGTAGCGGAAGTTGGGGAGAGATTAGGGTATAGAGTGAAGAAATCATCATCATTATTATGTAAGAAAATTAATAATAAAGAGAGTGTAATTAGTAGTGGTGGTAATAATGAGTGTTGTGATTATAAAGATGAGAATAATGATGATGATATGGTTGGGTTAGTGAAAGGAAGGGTGGTTGTTTTTGCGAAAGTGATGGAGGTGGTGCCGGAGTTGTTGTTGGTGGAGATGACGGTGGTCGATGGTGGAGGAATTAGTGAGGTTGAATGGGATGAGTTGAAAGTTGGTTTTCAAGATATTGTTTTATCATGGCATAGTGATGTACAGTGAACCACCTTTTTTTATAATTAGTTATTTTGTAATATATACTCTAGTATATAAACTAATCAATGGTTAAAGTTAAGTTGTTGTTGCCTTTTTTGTTAGTGCTCAAATTTTTTATTAAAAGAAATTCTCATAAGGAATACTATATGTTTCTTAATTAGTTAGAATTGAAATAGAATGCTAGCTATATTATAACCAGTTTATTGAATGCATTTATATCAATAACACAAGGGTGTTGACTGTTTATGCATGTACCAGTAGATTTATGGAAATCAATAGAAGTATAGAACACGTACAGCCTCTCATTATACAAAATCGATCGACAACACACGTGTTTGTACAACCTCAATATGTCTGATAATACCGAAAAAAAATTATTTATGCTAGTTTAATTTGGTTCGGATTTGGATCCATAAATTAATGATCAGTTTCGTATATGTATTTAAGATATATATTTGCATGATAGTGTTTTATATAAGATCATAGGAATGTGTTATTTTGAGTACAACTCTACAAGGGGCAAAGAAAGTACAAAAAGTAGAACCTTCTTCGGCCAATTTCTTCTTCGGCGACCGCCACACCTCCTCCTTATTCCTTCTTCTCCGACGAACAACCACCGCCACCACCTCCGACGACATCTCCAACAACTTTTCAACGAGAATCAGATTCGTTTTCGGATGGATACGGTACATGCCGATGGCCCTCATCCGTTCTAAGCTGACCGTCAAGGGATATATATGAGAATCGTATGGATTTGATGGGCGGCGATCCAAGAGATGGTGACGGTTTGCTACGGTATGGTGAAGCCCTTGCTGTCGGCGTCGTGGTTGGGGTGGTCGGAGATGATGGTGGTTGCTGGTGGTTGTCTTCCACAGAAGAAGGAGGTGGTAGCTGGTGGCAGCAGTCTCACCGGAGAAGAAAAAGGTGCCGTAGTAGCCGAAGAAGGAGGAAGAAGAAGGAGGAATGCTTGATTTGATCCGTCCAAAGCTTTAATTGGACGGTTGTGGAGTGTACTTTTATACCTTTTTCCCTCTTGTACTCAAATTAACTTTCCTCTACGATCGTATGTACAGGACCTCTAAAAGTTCGGGGAAATTGACCTTGTAATTAAGGTCTTGTAATATTTCCATTCTATATACAAGTTTTAGGTAGATCGGAGGTGACACGAGAAATTAATTCAATAATTATTCTTATTACTTTTAAAAAAGTCACAACAAATGTTAAGTTGTTGTATGTGAACTCATTCATTTGATATCGATCTACAATGCGCATCATGTTATACGTGTTCCTCTGAAGTAATCGGTCAATTATTATTCACTAAATATATAACTAGCTAGAAGACGTAGTATATTTACCCATTTGCAATATATAGGCTTCTCATGCACATGAGATTGCAAGTATAACATGCCTTATAATGGTGAAAAAAATTGATATCTTTTATGTATCATGTTGATATTTTAGCTGTTTGGACATAAATGGTGATATGAAAAAGATACCTTGTTTTTTTAAGGAATTGAAACAAAAAGAGAACATGACAAAAGCGACTTGCTAACGAATTAATGGCCGTTGAAACTAATGCTATCTCATAGGTCGATTATATATAAACGGTGATGGATCATATGGAGACGAATTAAGGGTGGTCGTGATCACCCACAAAATTAAAACATACATTTAGAATCTTATTATTTGTTAGTATTTTATAAACCGTTCAAACCTTTAAACCTAAAATCCTTACTTCGTTACTGATTGTAGATGATAGATGTCGATTGTCGACTACACATGTATATATTGGGACCGACGTAGCTTTATGTCCTATTTTCCTACGTTAAAAATGAGGAAAAAAACAAATGATGTACGTGTATCACTAGATTCGTTATCATGGTTAACTGATTATATAAGTTATTAGAATGAAACAAAAAATTCATACATGTTGTTCGGTATACTATGCCTTAATATAGACTTTTGAAAACATTGTGTACACATCGAGTTTAAGTTTAGTTATATGTGAAAACTGTTGAATCATTGACACTAGCTAGCTAAGGTTGTTTGGTACAGAATACATTAATTAATACTCGTATAGTAATGATAGTCTAAATTAGTCTATAAGCTTCAATATACTAGTATTTTTAAAAAAATACTTAATCAACTTAACTCATAGGGCTAAAATTAACCTAAAACCTTAATAATTTGACACGTGAATTTCATTAATTCTTTTTTTTAATCATATTTCTTGATTCTTTCACATGTCACCATCATATGATTAGGTTGATTTTTATGCATATTAAGTAGGTTGATTCTTTTACATTAAACTTGAGAGTTGAGACTACTCTTTAATTATTGAATCATTGACCAAGTTTGGTGTCTCGTTGAATTGTGTATCTATTACTCAGATTTTGAACTGAACTGATGGAAGATAGAATGGTCATACTGTTGTCGACTCTTCTTGCGGGTAAGTTTACATTAACACAAATTATTGGAAGATTTACGTATATCCTTCATTTTTAAGACATAATTACATATCTTTTTTCAAAAATATAAGTTTTCAATCTATAAATACAATGCTTTTAAAGCATATTTTGAAAATATATATAGTTACCCATCAAAAGTGGAGGATACGTGTATTTTCCCAAAATTATTCACATGTATTACTCAATAAGTTTGTTATCATTAACAAAAATATATATACTACAAGGAGTACAAGCTTAGCTATCAGATTATCTAGATAAGTTTGTCAAATACAAGCAGCAAGCCGTTCTAGCTCAGTTGGTAGAGCGCGTGGCTTTTAACCACGTGGTCGTGGGTTCGAGTCCCACGGATGGCGTTTTACTATTTCTACTTTTTCTGAAGTTTGTATTTGAAGCGAAGTGCTAGACTTTGGTTATCTGCTTTCTGCTCACTGAAAATAGATGGGAGTCAACTTATTTTTTCATTACGAACTTTAAACTCATTAAAAATCGACAATAAATCCCAAAAACTCCACTTTGATAAATATAGTGAGGCATGTCCATACTCAACTTGAGAAGTCGAGTCTAGCAGGGACGTTCAACGTTCATATATGCTATGTTTGGCACTGTATCTAACAGTTCATGTATAAGCAGCGTGCTTTAATTTTTCCAGAAGATAGCTAGCTAGGTGTTTTCAGTAGGTTCTAATTGTTTTCGGTTCTTTACAATTCTAATGTGCTGGCTTTCTATACAATGCAACTCCTATCCTGTTTTAGTGTTTTGTTTACACGAGAATATTATTGCTATTGTATTGTCTCAGTTGAATGGAGCAAAACAACACCATTACTATTCCAATATTTTGGTCACCCATTTAAAATGCAAAGCACAATTACAAAAATCTGAACGACAATGGAATTTTATCACCCATTAATTGGTAGCTAGCTAATACAAATGCCGTTCAAAAACAATAATCTAGGAAACGATCGACATAATTATTTCAAACTTCCCGAGTATAAATGTAGTAAATCACGCAGTTTTGTGACAAAACTGATATATGCTTTTTAACATTATTATCCATTATTGCACTGATAAAAGAAAAACAAAAAAGTTTGTTCCGATATGAAGTCTTTTACGAGTTATGGATATGCTTAGTTGTTTAAAGGAGTAAAGGGATTGGAGCTATTCATGGAGGAGGCGACTTGCGGCATGTGACACCATGTCATCAAATGGAATTTGTTAGAAAAATGGGAGAGTGGGCTATCCATGGAAGGTAGACTTGTGCCATGTGTCACCCTCCATTTTCTTTTTTTTTTCTTTTTTAATAACTTTTTACTTTTTTTTTTAACTCTTTAAATAATAATCATTAAACTTTAATAATCAAAATATAAAAATAAAATAGATTATAAAATTAACTGACATAAGATCATTTTTCCAACTCATACAACTAATTTAAACATAATAAGAGTAAGGAAAGCGATCAGTACGCCAACAATTTTTAGCAATACACCACCAACTGTGCTTTACAGTGTTGTACTGTACAACCCAATAAGGCATATTTGGTGGCGTATTGCCAAAAAGATCGTGACACGGCTGCAGAAAGGGTGGCTAGGGCTTTAACCCCATCTGTGGTGTTGGTTCCAAACGAAGAAGGGAGTGCGTCGAAAGAGCATAAATTGCTTGATTTAAATTGTTCACCCTTGCCTAAGGACGAAGAGTAAAGAACACCGGGGATGGAAAATATTTTCAATATTTCAACATATGGCATGGAAAATATTGCTTTCAACATATTGCCGAAAAAGAAAAAGAAAGATTTGGCTCATAATGTTGGACTAAATCCAGTGTTTACTTTGAAGCACTAAACCGTAAGGTTTTCCATCCCGTTCATTGTTGATTCGTAAACTTTCAGAGTTTAAATACTTATGTTTATATATAAAGTCCAATCTGAGTTCTTCACAAGTCGAGTCCGAGTCTCTAAAAACTCCTAACTCCCCCTCTCGCCGAGTCGAGTCCGAGTCACAAGTTCCCCAATCTTGCCCCCATATACAAACCACTACATTATACAATTGGGATCACCATCATGCGTTTTTTATTACAAAATTGATTAGTAAAAATTCAATACGTGATACCTGGTGATCACCATCAAGCATAGATAAAACTATATATATATATATATATAATTATACATAATCTCTCAAGTCTCCCTTTATATAAAATCAATATATTTTATTTATTTTATTTTTTTTTGCCGTATCTTTGCCGTACTCGTATCCTAATTTTTTTAGTTTTACCGTTCCCCATTCCCGTACCCCTTTGCCGTATCCGTTTCGATGCTACATAGGTTACAGTGAGTCTCTCTCTCTCTCTCTCTCTCTCTATATATATATATATATATATTTATATGTATGGCATGAGTAGGGTGTAAATAAGACGATACAGTTCGCGAGCTACCCGAATTCGACTCGTATATTATCCGAAATCGACTCGGTTTTAGTCGAGTCGAGCTACTCGAGTAGACTTTCGAGTCGAGCTCGAGCCTCAATATAGCCTACTCGAAAAACTCGCGAGCTTAATCGAGCTTGTACTTATTTACAATACTACCCTTGAATATTATATATTTTTACATAATTTATATTCTATCGAGCCGAGCTTAATCGAGTCTAGCTTGAAATTGTCGAGCTTATAAGACTAATTTGATTTATAACTTATTTTTAATTCTTAATCGAGTCAAGCCGAATCGAGCTCGAAAGTGTCGATCCGTAAAGCGAGCTCAAGCTTGAAAATAAATGCTCGGTCGAGCTCGAGTCGAGTTTCGAGCTTCGAGTTTTACAATCGAGTCGAGCTCGAGCTTGTATTTAACGTGCATAAAAAAACTTGTACCTTTCATATTAAAAGTCCGCCCCCTGATTTTCATGGTAAATGTATAAACAATTTATGCACCTTAAACACAGCTTAACGGCTGTATTTAGCAAACCCCTTTTTATATCATTACATATTTTCAGTTTTTTGGACACTTAAGAAATTCTGTCAGAACAAAACTATATTTTGATTTTCTGAACTGATTCATTCAAGAGACAAACAGAAAGATTGGTGAATGAAGTCAAGAGATCTGCTGAATCTGCAGAGGACAAGCTAGAGAACATAGAAGAGCAAGTAGACTGTCTGTTGCATAAGTTAGAGAACATAATTGAGAACTCACTTTAACTGATGACAGATGGTGTTGGTCTCAACTCAAGATAAATCCTATGAGCACCCCGACGTCGCTGGCCATCCATGTCGTCGACATCAATACCATTACAGATTTTTATGTGTTATATATATAGTGAAATAAATATGCGCGTAATAAAAGTGTTTTATGTTGGAATTCTCACCATGGAAAAGAAGCAACTCTTAAGAAGAAGAAGAATACGTAGAATTAGATGTATTTATTTACACAAGTAGGAAAAGAAAAAAAAGTTGAAACATTCATTTATGTATTTGAAACTCACAATGTTTTTATTATATATTTATTATTGTTAACTAGAGTAACGTTACTTTAATTCGGAGCCGAGCTTCAAGTTACGACATACCAAACAATAAATAGTAACAAAATTCAATTTGAAGAAATAAACCATGCCATAAATTAAAATCGACAAAGTGTTGCAATGTAATAGTAAAGTAGTATTATACATTGAAGAAGATCAACGTTACGTTAAGTTGTGCTCACAACTCTGGCGGATCCAAAATCGGAAGTGACCCGTAACAAAACTTTTTTCCACTAGCCTTAGATCGGCATAAAGTAACGATAACGACTAAACTGTTATGATTTTTAGCATTTTTTAACATATTTTTAGCTATTTATAATTAATGTTAAGAATTTTTAGCATTTTTAGTAGTTTTTCTTTATCATTTAGTTGTACATATACATCTTTATAAATTTTATTGATTAAAAAATGTTTCAAAAGTTTAAAATTGGTTACAAGACCGATATCCCATATTTATTTGACCCGTAGCACCAATAAAAAATACATTATGTTTCAAAAAATTATAATTACATGAATTTTGCGGACCTGTAGCCCAAACTACCGGGCCCTTATGTCAATATTGTTTCGCCCCTGGCTGAAAATTTCATCAAAACTTCAAAGACATAGTGCCATATGTCTATAGTCGTGTGATTCGACTCGTAAAAATTCATTTTTTTTCTAGATTTGATTTGATTTATTATTACTCGACTTAACTCGACTCGACGTGTACTCATATAAGTTTATGGTGATATTGTAGAAAGTCAAAATACTACATTAAAATAAGTTTTACTCTTAATATATGTAAGCAAAAACAATTAAAATTTCTTTTCATTTTTTTCATTTTTCTATTTTTAAATTAGTTAAAAGACACAACTTATTTTATATTTAGTAATCCTTCGTATTCTTTTCTTATTTTTCTTAAAAAACTCAAAAACATAACATAAAAATAAGAGTTAATTGCATAAAACGTCTATATGGTTTACACAGATTCGTGGTTTACATCCATCTAAGTTTATTTTAGTGGTTTTCGTCCCTTATTCAAATTTTATTAGCAAGTTACATTCTTTTGAGGAACGACATCAAATTCTCTCAGTTAAATGGTATCATGTGCCCCACATGTGAGGTTTTTTCGTCTTTTCCTTCTTCACAAAGACGTTTTATGCAACTTAGTGTGCAAACCACAGGGATATTTTATGCAACTTAGTATGCAAACCACAAGGACTTTTTATGCAAATAACTTCTTTATTTTGTTCATTTTTATTAATAGAATTATTACTTGTAAATGTAATTAATTATGACTAAATGTCTATGTTATTTAAAGATCTCGTATATGTTTATATCATATAATGAACTTTCATATCTTAGTTATTGCATGTACTTAGGTATATGTGACAATCATATAAGTTATTCCTTGTAAGTTTTTGATTAGTCGGATAAATTCAATAACCGGGATTCGAAAGTTTATTACATGACATCGATATTTTACGAAACTTTTAATAACAAAAATATATAGTCACTATAAAAATTGAATTTCTTACTTAAATTCAATAAAATATTCATTTCATAAAAATTAGTCTTTCCAGTTTATGCTTTATGCATTGAAAATGAACTCATGTTGATAGTTTATTTATAAATTATATTATATATACATTGTTCTTTGGTTTCTTTTGTTGTTACATGATTGCATGATTTTTTTCTATATTATATAATCAAAAGTCATTAGTTTTTTAGCTTGTACAATCAAAAGACATAATATTTTATAACATTTTGCAATCCAAAAGTATATTTAATACTTACTACTAGCTTAATTTCGATTGAACATATTTTGGTTGCAACATCAAAATTTTAAAAACACACCACCTCAAAAGTTACGAATCATATATATTTAACAAAAATATAAAATATGTTAAACACATCTTCATTTATATATGTAATAATATAAATAAATCAACAAATTTAATTAATTTTGGGTTAATTGGTGACATTAATGGATGACAAACTTTCATCTATACTCGTTCCACATCCAATATTCATTCATTTAACGTCATCCATATCCACCAATAATGAATCATATCGGATGGATATTCATTGGATCAGATTACCATTGTTGTCGCTAATAAAATAAAAGATGAATTACTTACTATGAGATATCCCAATGTTAAAATTAAATAATATTTCCTGCCAATCAATTTAGTAATCAGCTCGTGTAGACAAAACGCAGCAGAGTAGTAAAATATATAATCGAAAAACTAAAACAAGAAAGAAAACATAACTCGAGCCAGATAAAAACAAAACGGCATCATTTCTATAGATGTCGAACACGACGTACGTGGTCACTCATAAAACAAAACATGTGAATTAATTGTTCAACAATATAATGATATTATTAAGGTTCTACTCAATTATTTGATCAAAGTCTAAATGCTTAAATCATAGTTACAAGATTTGTTGGACACCTCACGAATATTGTCTTTGATTCGGCGATCCAATTTATGATACAATTCGTGAACACAGTCATTCGCAAACCAAAGACAAAAAAAAATATCAAATTGGTAGTGGTGGTTCGACCACCCATTTTGATTTAACTAGAAATTGTGTTCCACCAGTTTAAGAACTATAATTTGTATTTTCATTAATATAAATATAATACACTTAAAAGTTACATTGTGTTCTATCAATTTACTTTATGTAATTTACTTGTATTGGTCTTGTTTACTTATTTACGTTATTGTATTACATAAGGCAAACATGTCTAGTACCTGACGTATTACGTACTCACTGGAAGTGACAACAGTTTTAAGTACAACAAACATTCGGAAGTCTCGGTTTGGGATCTGACATTCATAGAGTATGTTTGACTTAAACGTAGTTGTGAGTTGGGGTTAGAGGCTTAGAGGGGAGGGAGTGGTAGCGGCGAAGGGGTTAGGGGGTCGCGGGGCAGGGCGGGCACACCGCCGCAGGAGAGAGAGAAGGAATTTGGGGGAAGGAAGCCACGCGGTGAAGAAGAAGAAAGAGGAGAGAGGGAGGAAAGAGAAAGCTGCTCATTGGTTGGTCAAACTCGTGGGACCCCCCACTAACGGGTCTCACGACGGGTCTCACGACCGTTATATTAAAAAAAAAATTTATTTTATTTTTTTAAATCTTTTTATCTATAAAAACCAACACCACTTCACCATTTTTATACAAAAAACACCATTCTTCTCAATTTTCTCTCCTCTTTATTTCAAATTATATACCAAAACTCCATCCCTTTTATAAAAAAAAAAATGTCATTTGATTCTTCTTCGTCGGAGGATTTAAATTATCCTACTTCTACCGACGAATCCACGGGTAGTTCTTTGCAATTTTTGCTTAAAGCACATAAATATCTTCAAGACACCGCAAGTTCTAGTGCATTCCGACCCCGTCAAAGTAGCCGGCGTGATATTGGTCTTCAAACTCTAATGACCGATTGGTTTGTTGAAGAACCAATTGACGACGCTTATTTTCGTCGCAAGTTTCGTATGGATAAAAGTATGTTTTTATCCATAGTAGACGACATTGAAGCTAACTTCCCATATTTTCAAGAAGGATACGACGCTCGAGGCAAGAGAAGTTTCTTGGCTTTACAAAAGATCACGTCGGCGGTAAGACAACTTGCAACAGGCAACGCACCCGATGAGAATGACGAGTACTTATGCATGTCCGCAAGAACTTCACGTGAAACTCTTGATCATTTTTGTGATGCCATCATTAAGTTGTATGGCCGAGAGTACCTACGCAGGCCGACTCAATACGATGTTGCACGCATATTCGAGGCCCATGAGGCTAAGCACCACATTCCCGGCATGCTTGGTAGCATCGATTGTACCCACATCGAATGGAGGAATTGTCCTAAAAGGTTGAGAGGGCAATATACGAGAGGTGACTATGGTGTGCCTACTATTATGATTGAGATTACGGCGTCACAGGATTTGTGGATTTGGCATGCCTTTTTTGGAGCGCCGGGGTCGAACAATGATCTCAATGTGTTGAATCAATCCGATTTGTATCTTCAAGAGATACTAGGACGGCTCCAAATAGTTCATTTTCTGTGAATGGACGGGATTACAAACGCGGCTACCATCTTACCGATGGAATCTACAACAAGTGGCTGACCTTAGTTAAAGCGTACCCGTATCCTACCGACCCAAAGGAAAAGAAATTCAAGAGGTTACAAGAGGCAGCAAGAAAAGATGTGGAGCGCGCTTTCAGTGTGCTCAAAAAAAAATGGAAGATTCTCATTCGACCTCTCCGGCCTATGACCAAACACAAAATTGGTCAATATGTTTATGCGCTATGTATTTTGCATAACATGATCATAAAGCGCGATGGTAGGGCGATATCACCGGTTCATATCATGGATCCGCCGGTGGAAGCAGTTTATAACGGTGATGTATACGATGAGATACAAGATGAGGATGTCCATCACCGTCTTCGATTCGACCTCACGGAGCATGTCGCGGCTCAAAATTTGCCATATCTTAATGAGTAGTTTGTTTTTTTAGTATGTCGTAAAATGTTTTAATTTTTAAGTATGTCGTAGTGTTTATTTTTATGCAAGTCGTTTTTTTTAGTATGTTGTAATGTGTTTTTAATATTTCTAATAAAATGTGATGTTTTTAATATTATTGTTGTTATTTTATATAGTTTGTAAAATTATATAGTATTAAAAATATATGAAACATAAATGAAATAGTATTAAAAATAAATGAAAAAGAAATGATGAGGTGGAGATGGGGAAAGTGCCGCCAGTGATTTGGGGAAGATGGGGGGAAAATGGAGTAAAATGAGGTGGTAAAATTTTATTGGTTAGTGATGGGGGAAGAATGGTAACCACTCCCTCCCCCCTTAGAGCTAAAGCTCGGAGAAGGGCTTCTATACATTTCAACCTTTTTTACAAAAAAAAATTTTTAAAAACCTTAGAGACTTTTAGAAGTTAAGCCTTATGAACATATCCAAAAGAGACTATCATTTTAAAAAAGACTTGTCTTTGAAAGTTTAGGATTTTTAAGCTTCTAAATTTCACCAAAAACTTCTTTCCAAACATATTTCAAGAATCATATCATGGTTATCCAAAAATCTAATTTCCGTTGGTAATGATTATCAAACATCCGAATAATAACTTTAAGCATTTATTAGCATATTGTGAAATGTTCATTTACAAACTTAATTTTTGTGAAAACTATAAAATAAATCCTAGCCATTCATTTTATTGATCTGATTGCTAGGGTTAAATATCCTCTCTTCTCTTTCCGCCTTTCTCTCCGGCCACCACTTTCATTTCTGGCCAGCACCATCTCCGGCCACCACCATCACCATCTCCGACTACTACCACCGCCATCACCACCATTACCAATTTACCATCTCCGACCACCACCACCACCATCACCACCACCACCACCACCATCTACGATCACCGTCATCATCCTTTGGCGAAGGCGACGGCGACCACCATCACCACCACGATCTAGATATGTCTTTTTCCTCTTCTATCCACGCCGCCGGCGCCGGCAACAAGGGCGGAGCCCGTACCGTATCAAACCGCCACCATCTCTTGTTTCGGCGTTACATTTTTGTCATCAAAACGGCGTCGCTCACCGTGATATAAAACCGCAAAATCTTTTACTCGATAAAAACGATAATCTTAAAATATCGGATTTTGGTTTTTCGGCTTTAGTAGAATCTAAAAAAGACGGGTTGTTACATACCGCGTGTGGAACTTCGGCTTTTACGGCGCCGGAGATCCTACGTGGCAAAGGATACGACGGATCTCAAGCGGATGCGTGGTCATGTGGGGTAATTTTAACCTTTTAGTTGGTTATTTACCGTTTGATGGCAGTAATATTCCAAATATGATAAGAAAAATTTACCAACGTGAAGTGGTGTACCCGGATTGGATAGGAATAATTCAAAAATTACTTGACCCGAATCCGAAAACAAGAATGACAGAGTTTGATGTGTCTTTCTTGGTTTAAAAAATCTTTGAAGGTTCCAAATGTTGTTGAACAATTAGAAGAAGAGGATTTTGGATTGATGCACTTTTGTTATCTGATGATCACTGAAGATAGACGAGAGGCAACCTTTTTTTTTCCCTGTTTTTTAACGTGACGAACTTTAAACTAGTTAAAAATCGACAAATATCCCAAAATTCCACTTGATAAATATAGTGAGGCATGTTCATACTCAAGTTAATAAGTCGCGAGGCTAGCAGGGACGTTCATATGCTATGTTTGGCACTGTATCTAACAGTTTATGTATAAGCAGTGTGCTTCAATTTTTTCGGAAGATTTACATATCTAGGTATTTTCAGTAGGCTCTTATTGTTTTCGATTCTTTACAATTCAAATGTGCTATCTATAAAGATGCAATTCCTATCTTGTTTTAGTGTTTTGTTTACACGAGAATATTATTGCTGTTCTATTGTCTCAGTTGAATGGAGCAAAACACCACCATTACTATTTCAATATTTTGGTCACCCATTTAAAATGCAAAGCACAATTGCAAAAATCTGAACTACAATGAAATGTTATCACCTAGGAAACGATCGACATAATTCTTTCAAACTTCACGAGTATAAATGTAGTAAACCGCGCAGTTTTGTGACAAAACTGATATATGCTTTTTAACATTATTATCCATTGCAGTGATAAAAAAACAACAAAAAAACAAAAAAGCTTGTTCCGATATGAAGTCTTTTACGGGTTATGGATGTGCATAGTTGTTTAAACTTCTATCACTTTTGTTATATCATATGGACTATGGAGAGTACTTAGGAACATTGCAAAATAAAGATGGTCCAAAAAGTCATATCTTAAGTTGAGTATACCCTTGACTTTCTTTAAGTATTGAACAATCTCAAAAGCAATCCATCCATATCTGTCATAGTCTTCTTTCAACATTATTCTCCCCATGCATAGCTATATGGGCAAAGTTGACCACTAAATATAGATTAGAGATATTGGTGAAAGTCAAACTTTCTTTTTTTATATATAGCATACATCTATTTTCTTGAGGCTGCTTTCAAAATTCCTCAACTTAACATAAAGATTTTTTTGATACCAAGTTGCACGTTGCTTCAATTTTTCAACTTCCATCTTTCCCAGTTGCAGCTTTATCGGAGATGGTCAACTTAACCTGAGACAAGTAGCAGAAAGAATCAAGTATGTTTACATCTATATATTGAATGCTTCTGAAAACTCTTTTTGTAGGAAAAAGTAGCAAATGAAGATTCAAACACTCAATTCTTTGTTAACTCTCATTCTTGCTGTTAACATTTTGTTATTTTTAAGTCTAGGTCAGGTTTTGTCGACGAATACCGATGGTGACTTCCGTCAATGCCTAATTTTCAATTCCGATAACTCCACTTCGATTTCACAAGTTATTTACAGCCCGAATAACTCTTCATACACATCAATTTTGCAATTTACAATAAACAACTTAAGATTCACATCACCATCAATCCCAAAACCTCTTTTTGTAGTTACACCAGTTGATGAATCACAAATTCAAACAACCATTTACTGCTCCAAGAAGCACGGATTGGAGATCCGAACTCGTAGTGGAGGCCATGATTTTGAGGGGTTGTCTTATGTTTCACAAGTTCCGTTTGTGATCCTTGATCTTATAAATCTAAGATCCATCACAGTTGATATGAAAACTGCAACTGCTTGGGTTCAAGCTGGTGCAACTTTAGGTGAACTTTACTATGCAATTGCACAGAATAGTCAAACTCTTGGATTCCCGGGAGGTATCTGCTATGCGTTAGGACTCGGTGGATACATTAGTGGAGGCGGGTATGGTGCAATGGTGAGAAAATATGGTCTTGCAGCTGATAATGTCATTGATGCACAATTCATCAATGTACATGGCAAGATTCTTGATAGAAAATCAATGGGCGAGGATCTTTTCTGGGCTATTAGAGGAGGGGGAGGTTCTAGCTTTGGAATTATTCTTTCATGGAAGATAAAGCTAGTTCCGGTTCCAAAAGTGGTGACCGTGTTCGCAATTGATAGAACCTTGGAACAAAACTTAACCAAAATAATCCAAAAATGGCAATATGTTGCACCAAAAACCGACAAAAATCTTGACATTAGAGTCCTAATGTTCAGCGTTGTCAACCCAAACACAGGAAACCGAACAATTCGGGCAACTTTTGATACCGTTTTCCTCGGTGGAATCGACAGATTACTTCCACTTATGCAAGAAGAATTCCCAGAATTGGGTCTGAAAAGAGAAGACTGTACTGAAATGAGCTGGATTGAATCAGTGGTAAATGGTGCTGGTTTCACAAATGGAGAGCCTGTAGAGATTCTACTTAATAGAACCGCCCTGCCAAAAAATTCTATTAAAGCAAAATCAGATTTCGCAGCACATCCTATTTCTGAAGATGGGTTTGAAGGGATATGGGGGTTTTATAATGACAAAATTGAAGCTGGAATGGCACTTTTGGTGCTAACCCCATATGGAGGAAAGATGGATGAGATTCCAGAATCAGCAATCCCATTCCCACACAGACTTGGATCATTGTATATGATTGAATATGTGGTTGCGTGGGATGGTGATGCAACATCGCCACATATAAGTTGGATTAGAAACTTATACAATTACATGGCTGCTTACGTTTCCAGCTCTCCTAGAAGAGCTTATTTGAATTATGACGATCTAGATTTAGGAGCCGGTAAAACCTATGCAGAAGCAAGTAGTACTTGGGGTCCAAATTACTTTGGAAACAATTTTAACAAACTGGTAAAGGTGAAGACAATGGTTGATCCTGGTAACTTTTTCAAGCGTGAACAAAGTATTCCTACGAGGTTCTAATGTTATTAACTTATTGACAGAAAATAATGCAATAATAAAAGTAAAACAATTATATTCTATAAGATGTGTCGTCTTATGTGTCTGTGTATGCAATCATATAAGTGAAACTCAATAATCTCATAGTGAAAAGATATATGTTCATCTTACCTCAAAACTTGCATAGTCTTCAACTTAGTAACGGCGATGCCGAAGATTATATTCTCTAGAAACCAAAGTGGAAATTGAAGTCTCTCTAACATCTTCCGGGAGCACATAGTCTAGATCTTCCAGTTCATCTTCGGATATATCTGTGTCGACCCATGAGGACCAGTCAACCTCAGTATCATCTTCGTATAGTTGTTTATTTCCTTGCATGCGATTAACCTTCTCAATTAGCGATTGTAGCATCTGATGGTTTAATGTCTCGAAGTCTCTGCTTGAATTCAGATACGCAGTACCATGAGTGTTAATTTTGAATGCAACTTATAACAGAAATTCACGACATATAAATGTATCTATGTTTACCTGTACATGTAAATGGCATATAGAAGTTGACATGATGCAAGAAGCACGAATGTTAACCTAATAATGCTAATAATCCATGCTGCTTGTTCAATGTCATTTCCATATCGAAGCACACCAAATTCAATCAAGAATGTCACACATAAACCTGTAAAGAAAGAAAAGAGAAACAAAAAAGTTAGCTTAAGTTAAAGAAAATACGAAAATATTTGAATGATGATTAACATACCTACGTATAGCTTGGGCCTCACATCGTAGGTTGGTTTTGTGCTTGTAAACATGTACAGAGTGAAGATCAATATAGTATAGACAAGGAAAGCTTTAATGACACGCGATTCCAGCAAAATTGCATTGTGCAAAGTGAAAAGCTTGTCGATGGCAAGAAACATGCTTGCTTGCTTTGACTCAAAAGTTTCCTATCAAACATTAAATCAGATTTTTAAAAATATACATGCAGTTAATTTAATATGTAGCAAACCAAATCCTAAAGGTAAACCTGGGCAGCCAGTATAGTATTTGAGTTATCGACTAGATAATCATGAGCTTGTTTGAGTTGTTCTTGCTTTTGTACCAGTTCCTGTTGTTGACTATAACCAAGCTCAATCAACTGTTGCAGACTTCCCCTGCAATTTCAACCCATTCATGTTTAATCTATGATAGTTCAAGCAGGTAAAACAAGACATTACCAAGAAAAGGAAACCAGGTAGAAAGTCCCAAAACATAAATGCATACAACCTCCTAAATCATTTTATTAGAAACATAATAATTAGAAAGACAGTATTATTTCCGAAATCACTATTTAGAAAAACAGATAAAAGGGGTTCATCAGGGGGAGCCGCCCCAATTTAACCCATAACCTCCGCTACCCAATTTGAGCCGTCGCTTAACTCCCCGATGTGAGCTACCCAATTTACCTGCTTTCTTCTAGTGCTAGGGTCAGAAAACTTGTCGCAGTCTTGAGAACCTTAAGGGCATCAGCCTGGGTCTCAAGAAGTTGCTTTTGCCTGTCTAAAGAAGTTTCTGTCATGTTTTCAATATCATCAGCCTTGTTTTGCAAAGTAGCCATCTTTAAAAACATTGCATCGCCAACTTTAACAATCTCTACTTCTATTTCAATGGCTTCTTTCCTTAAATTATTCATTTCTTCACCCAACTTATTGGCAGATTCATTGAGTATTGCCATTCCTTCATCCACCTTTTCATTCATTTTTATTTGTCGGGTACCCAACTCCAATTGTGAATCTGCTATTTTGAGGGATTGCTCATAAATGGAGTGTGAATTCATCAACACGACACTAACACGTTCTTCAACATTTTTTGATGTTTGAGCTAGTTCTTGTGTTTGAATATCAATAGAAGATAAAGAGCTGTGAATATTATCTGAAGTATGCAAGAGACGGTCTGCTTGCTCTTCTATGCTCTCTAGCTTGTCCTCTGCAGATTCAGCAGATCTCTTAAGTTCATTCACCAATCTTTCTGTTTGTCTCTTGAATGAATCAGTCCTGGAAATCAAAATATAGTTTCGTGCTGAAAGATTAGCTAAAGTGTCCAAAGAACTGTTTCCGAAATAAAACAAATACATCATGCCATTTCTGGAGTGATTTCATTAAAACACCATCATGACTCTAATGTTAACATTCTATGTGGCCACCAACAATGTGCATGTGTGTGTGTGTCAGAGAGAGAGAGAGAGAGAGAGAGAGAGACTCACTGTAACTGATGACAGATGGTATTGGTCTCAAGATAAAATTCAAGATAAATCCTATGAGCCTCCTGACCTAATCTTTTGAGACAATCGACCATGCGAGATTTTACATCACAATACGGAAAGGGGGACCTCCCAGTGTCCTTCTGAAAGCAATCACTAAGATACCAAGCCAGCCTAGACCGCTGTTCTTCACCGGCAAGAATCTCTGAGCATCCAGCAAATAGGTTTTGATATGCATTTTGCCAACAAGTATTAGACAAAGCAGCCTTTGTCATTGCCTTTTCAACCAATGTCACTCCCTTCTCACTATTGAAATTTTCCATGGAGAACTCGGCAACAATACCATGAGAAACTTCAGGAAAGTATGAAGGGTTTTCACTAGAATCCCCCCTTTGTTTGGAGAAAAGCCAACTATACGATGTAGTGCTTTCTGAAAGCAACAAAAGAATCCATAGGATCTCAACAGCAAAATGCTTATGGCAACTCATTATGTTCGAAGAACAACAATAATAAATCTGTCGAAAACAAAAGATATTCGATCAGATGAAAAAATTATAGATCATTAACAAATATAGAAATGATCAAAAGAAAGATAATTTATATGAATATAGAAGGGTTATATAAATAAATATCCTCATAGGTCAAAGTGATTACTAAAAAGTGATCATCACATAATCCTCCATAAGTAATGACGATAGACACCAAATAACTTATTTCCGTTTCTGGTCCTTACGTATAAGGTTATATAAGTAGAAACACTTGATATGATAAGTAAAGATGCATACTTAAATGATAACAAACACTAAAACAAATTCTACGGAAAAACCTATTACTTAACCATCAAAGAAACATAAAAAAGGACGAAATTTCACTTAGTAACTAGTATAACCATTAAACTTCAAGGCATATTGATAAATAAAATTAAATTTCATACCGGGTACCCGATTCTACAATCTTTATATATGCATATATCAAAAACACTTAACGTTAAATTTAAATGCACACCCTATTCAAAGATTTATGTAGTTACACTTTTTGTTAGTTCCTACAAATAGTAAAAGAAGCAGAGCAGAACAAAAAGTCTAAACAAAAGTTCCTCTTATCGAAAATTCGAAATGCAACAACTTTAAGACCTTTTCTTCATCCCCAGGATAAAATCTGACAAGCCGTTTATATATTGATTATTGAATAATGCAAGGCAAACAGGGAAATATTTATTGAATAATGAATGACTTAACATATAGGGAAATATGATCAAAACTCAAAAGGAAGAAACTTGATGGGAATAAATAATATAAGTAAGTTATAATTAGTAATTTCATAGAGGCATTTCATCAAACAGTTAGTGGGCAAATGGAAAAAATAAAGATACATTGTACATACATTGGTATATAGTAATTTTGTGTGTATCAGAGATGAAAGCAGTGTGACGGCAGCTATAAAAATGTGGTATAAAAGAGTGAAAATTGAGATTTGGCGGTTGAGTATCCATTTTCCGGCGGTTCATTGAATTGCAAGGATGCTCATAGATGATTAATTTCTACTACAACCTCACTGTTCGGTTAACAATAAAGTTAACGTCCGCTAATTGAGCTATGTTAAATCTCTAAAATCCACCGCACATGAGGGATAGGGGTGTAAAAGAGTCAATCCTACTCGTTAATTATTCGAATTCGATTCGGAAAAAGCTCGTTTCGAACCGAGTCTAAACGAGCTTCAGTCGAATTCGAGCTTAACTATTGACTCGTTTACTAATCGAGCTCGAACTTCGAATACATAACTCGAATAAGTTTGCGAGCCTAAACGAGTTTTCATATATAATATAATAATATATATGCATATTAGATTAACGAGCTTTTTTCATGAACTTTTGATAATCGAACTTAGTTAACTTATCGAGCTCGAACCCGAGCTTGAACTTGTAGAGTTTTTTTTGACAAACGAGCAGAGCTCGAGTCGAGCTCGAGCTTTTTTAAAACATTACGAGCCGAGCTCGAGCATAAACAATAAGGTTCGATCGAGCCCGAGCTTCTAAAACGAATTCGAGCTCAAGCTTGGTAGTATTTGAGCTCGACTCGGCTCGTTTACACCCCTAATGAGGGATATTTCATCCATTCACTAGATTAATAATATATAAAAATTATTAATTATTAAAAAACACACATACTTTGTAAAATAGTTAAAGTGCATAAAAATATTAGTAGTATATATTTTCATATTAAAATTCATCCTTCAAATTTTATGATAAATGAACAATCAAATTAAACACGTTAATTAGAGACCTTAGAGTTTTAGCTTTATACTGGTTGAAGTTCTTACGAGTTTCTACGAAACAGTTTTTTTGTTTAAAAAGAACTTGCATATGTTATTGATGCGCTTCCATTATATTAGTTATAAATGTTTTATAATAATTATTAAGTAAACTATTCAAAAATCGATGTTATTATTTTTCGAGAAAATTGTATTTTTAATACCTAGAGTTGTCAAAAATGTCACTTTTAGTCTCTAAGTGAGAAAATTTTCATTTTCGATACCATCACGTGCCGTGGCGGATCCATACATTTATAAGGTCGGGGGCATAATTTTTTTTTTCTTTTATCACTAAATTTTTTCCAAATGTATATAATGTACAAATAAAATAGTTAATTTATAATATATGGAATGTATGAGCTAATTTATCTAATTTTGTTAATTAATACATTGGTAAAAAGAATTTTAATTTATTATTTTATGATCAAAATACAAAAATATAAGTTTTGTTATAAAAAAATATGAACTAAATATTTTCTTAAAAAAATAAAGTATGAAGTTTAAAAACCATATTTGTTTTACTATAAGAAAGAATATAGGTTTATATGTAATAGTATTACCTTTAAAAGTTGAAGGACTAAACTGACACGTTAAATATACATAAAGGACTTAAAGGGACTATTGTTAAAAGTGTGTCATCTTTTTCCCTTCAACCTTGCAAATGACAGCCGCCATTTTTGATAGTTCTATCATTTCAAGCTTCATCTAAATAGGTCTGTTTCTTATTTCTTTGGTCCTTTTCTCCAATCCCGTTAATTTCTTCATCTTTTATATAATATAACCCTGGGGCCTAATTAACTTAGAAAAAAAAAATTACTAACAAAAATAGGTTGAGAGTGGGGTGGTGACCACCCTCATTCTTCACTGGATCCGCCACTGCTCACGTGTTGGTCACGTGGTGCCGTAACGGAAAAACAAACGGCGTATGTGTTTGGTACTAAAAATGATAAAACTAACCAACTTCTTGATATTATTTGTAATTTTTTCACTTAGAGAGTATAAGTGGAAATTTTGACAACATCAGATACTAAAAATGTAATTTTCTCTTTACGGATTTTAGGTCTCAATATCATGATATGGTACGGGGCAGGTTAAGATGTAGACAGTCTTACCCTATCTAAGTTAAAGAGACTGCTCTCGGGTTTTATCTAAAATCGAGAAAGACCTTCGGCCCTTAGGGTTAAAGGGACCCCACACACACACATGATAGTTGAAAACACATTAGTTTCTCTGTTATATTACAATAATCTGCCTTAAAAAAAAAAACATGACGTATACCTTCAGGTGCTAAAACAATGGATATTTGCATCGTCTATTTCTATGTTACAAGATAGACGTTTACTCAACTAAGTTTCTCAAACACAAAAGCTTAAACATTCGACTATTACATGAAATCAATATCATTAAAACTTTCCGTACATCGCACGGACTTAAGACCTTATATACAATAACAATACACATGTTTATCATTGCAAATAAGTGAAAGAGCCTTTACGATCGGCAGTTAAAGGCCCTTCCATTTTTGCATATTTATTGTTATATTCAACTCCCATAAGTAAACAATTATGCCTACTTTGTTTCCACATCCAACTATCAATATCATTAATCTTTACTAGACTACAAGCATTCATTTATAAATTATGAATCCGACGCTATAAGTCGCATAACAGAACTACACCAAGTTGCCACTCTTTTACATGACACCCGGTCATAGATGTGAATCACAACTGCTTACCTTGTCGTGCAACGCACGGGTCTTCACTCTATTTATGGTAAAGTTTTACGCAAAAACATAATAAACTCTTCAATATAATGTCTTAATGAATAAAATGACACATATGCAACTTAATTAATTAATCCTCATTTTAAGTAACAAATATCCTCAAATTACATCGAATTTATATATCCATCAAGTAATTACGATACTATTTGTAGTCAATAATAAAGTATAAAAAAGCACTTACTATCTTATGAGAATAGTATTGTAATTACTTGGTTAATATATTCTTGTAATAATTCTTAAAAAAAAATTTTTACAGCAAACAAATATGTATGAAAATTATCAACCAAATCCAAATTAAAGCAAAGCAAGCAAACGATATACAAGATTTGCTTAGTTATTACATGTCTTTCAAATTCAATCAAATAAGATCTATCTATATAGTATTTACATTTTTATTTATTATAATAAATATTTTGCATGGATAACTCGATCTTGCAAAATTATTAAGACCCTCGTCCAACATATATATAAATTGACAAAAATCACAATACTATTCTCGTAGGACTCCCGATCACACATAATCTAAAGCCGGCCAATACAAACACACACTTATACATATCATTCATAACGAATGGCACAACTAGGTGGTTGCGGCAACAACGACAAGAATCCTGCTCGACCCATTAATGGTGGTCGAACATCAACGCTACCAAGAGCCCCGGGGGCCGAAACCCCTCCTCGGCTACCAACACCCGTCACAGCACCCACACAGCCCTCAACAACGCTGTCTATTGGGGGGCCTAGTACTTCTGGGGGGTAAACGCCCCATGTCGTCGTCATCACCAGGAATGATAACGAAGAGTTCTTGCATTTGTCCCGTTCGCGGGAAAGAAATGTATCATAAAAAAGCTCTTAACGGGCACATTCGATGGCATCCGCAAAAAGATTGTGACGCGGCTGCAGAAAGGCTGGTCAAGGTTTTTGCCTCATCTATGGTGATGGTTCCAAACGAAGAAGGGAGTGCGTCGAAAAGGCATACCTGATTTAAATTGTTCACCCCCGCCTAAGGATGAAGAGTGAAGAACACCGGGGATGGAAAATATTTTCAATATTTCGACATATGGCATGGAAAATATTGCTTTCAACATATTGCCGAAAAAGAAAAAGAAAGATTTGACTCAAAATGTTGGACTAAATCCAGTGTTTACTTTGAAGCACTAAACCGTGAGGTTTTCCATCCCGTTCATTGTTGATTCGTAAACTTTCAGAGTTTAAAGTAAACACATTTATGATTGTAGTGTTTTTTGTTTTTCTTTGTGACATGAATCATGAAGCTTATTAATTTGATTAGGTGGGCTGGGTTCTTCTCACTTTTGGAGCTGGATTCTATTTATCCATTTGGGCTTGGATCAAGTATTAAATACATAGAATTTTTATAGTAAGGGTAGCATTGGATGGGGTCATCCCCCCTCCTTATACATTGCATCGATTTGAACTATGCAAGAGATGGTGTGTTTGCTCATCGATTACCCGGTATATCTACTATCTTTCATTCACTTTTTATTTTATCATTATATGTTTCTTTGTTCAGATAATTGATGAGCAAGAACAACGTATTCTACATCGTTCAGATAATCGATGCAATGTATGAGGAGGGGGTGGATGATTCCATCCAATGCTCTTTTGAGTAAATTATACGGATAGTATCTGAACTATATCTCAAATTACTCTTTTGATATAAATTTTAAAGTTCCACTCATACCATACCCACACTTGCATTATTTTACTTGGATCATACCCAAACTTGAACTTTTCCACTCGTCCCATACTGACAGTTGTCTATTTGGCCGTTAAGTCACATCACGTGTCGTGCACATGGGTATCAAACTTGTAATTTCGTATATACATAGGATATCATTCGTGTAATTTATCCTACAAATATTATATAAAACTTTATTTTTTCATAATCATTTATTTGGTTAGGTTGATATGATATTTATTCTAAAGGAATAGTTTTTTTTTCACTTCCTAATGAAATCTATTGTTATGAACAAAAAGTTGATACAATCATGTTGTTATTATTATTATTATTATTATTATTATTATTATTAGGTTATAATGAAGAAAACAAGGGTGAGAACAATGATAATCACCAAAGTTTTATTTTTTATTTTTATTTTTATTTCTACTTTATAACTTATATATATATATTATAATAAAAACTCATTCAAAAATATAAAAACAATATAATGTTGTCGTACGGTTGATGACATCCCCCTCGCATTATAGGAGTAAAGCAAGGCCGAAGGCCCGTCACGATTTTAGAATATAGTTTTCGCCTCAAATTTGAAATCCGTATGGTTTAGGAAGTGAAGTTATAGTGTTAATCGTTACGCTAACTTTAAAACTTCTAAGTTTAAACTCGTACTGTTTCGTGGCCTTCTTTAAGATTTTTTTTTTCTTTTTTGAAATAGATTTTTATTAAAATATATAAAAAAACATAAGAAAAATATCTAAACTGAAAATTTTGATATAAAATATCTACCCAACATAATAAATGAAATATAAATAAATATTTAAAAGTTTTTATTAATTATTATTAGGGTATACTACATTGATGATATTTGAAGTATACACGAAATTACGGGTTTGATACCTCATGTGCATGACACGTGACTTGACTTAACAGCTAAATAGACGGTCGTTAGCGATAGGTATGCTCCGAGTGGAAAAATGTAAGTCTGTGTATGGTTCAAGTAAAAAAGTGCAAGTTTGGATATGTTTCCAAGTGGAACTTCAAAAGTTTGTTTAAAAACAGTAATTTATTCTATAACTAACGACACCATATTATGTTTTATACTTCTATAAAGTACATAAAATATAGTTTTCAATTAACTTTATTCCAATAAAATTGTAAATGAATAAAAAACCATTAATAATTAATAATTGGTAAATACGAGTACATTTTATTAATAAATTAAATATACGAAATCAAAGGGTTCTTAATAACATTGAATCAGTGTTCACCCCTTTTCTCTCTAAACCAAATTATTTTCAACGCTATCATAAATTTTTATGAAAATAATAATAGATTAATAGGTAACATTTCAAAATAAAATTTCATGATTTAAACTATGTATAAAGTGCAGGGTCTAAATTGAAATTTAATGATTAAGAAGGGTTATTAATGGAAGAGAAAGGATAAAAGACAGAGACTTATCTTCCTTTCCAAACATATTCTATTTATTAAGGGAAAATTACATTTTTGGTCTCTGAACTTGACACGTTTTTTACTTTTAGTAACTAAACTTCAAAAATTGCAAATTATACACTGAACTTGTCACTTTTTTCCACTTTTGGTCACATCGCCCAGTTTTGTTAGTTTTGCTCCATTAAGTTGCCTAGATTCGTTAGTTTTTTCTTCCACTTTTCATCCTTCCCATTATTGTATAACTAAAATCGATAATTGACAAACTTCAGTGATGAAAAGTGTAATTTACCTAACTTTTTTATATATACCTTATTCGTCCAATTTTAAATGTTATTATTTTGATTTTTTCTTAGTATATTTTTACTTTTAACTTTGACTCCAAACATTTTTATTTATAATATATAATAGTTGGTGTAAATTAAATCAATGAAAAGTATATTTAAAAATTAGTTCATTATTATATGTTTATAACAAATTTAAATAACACAGACAAAAATATTTACGGTTAAATCATAAGGCGTTATAGATTATCAAAAAAACCTACAACACGTTACTTCAGATAAACATTACAATATCATTTTTTATTTTCGTTTATTAATAGTTGATAAAATGAATTAATAAAAACTATATAAGTTTATATTACACACTAAAAAAAAATTACGGTTAAAGTAGACATAATAAGATTCAAAATTCAAACATAGTCACTAAATAAATCTATCTTTATAAATAAAAATTTTAATTAACAATTATTTCATCGTCGTTTAAAAAAACAATCATTTCATCTAATCAAATTACTATATAACCAATAGATAATAAACTGTAAACATAAAAAATTTGTTTCAAAACATAATAAATGAATATGTATTTTCACTAATCGGCCAAAACAATATATAAGACCTGAAGTTGGACCGATTATCGATTTTAGTTATGGAATAATGGGAAGAACGAAAAGTGAAAAAAAATTAACGAATCTGGGCAAGTTAACGGAGAAAAACTAACAAAGTTGACGCAGTGACCAAAAGTGAAAAAATATGTCAAGTTCAGTGTATAATTTACAATTTTTGAAGTTTAGTGACTAAAAGTGAAAAACGTGTCAAGTTCAGGAACCAAAAATGTAATTTTCCCATTTATTAATTACTAGTAGTTTTTAACCGTATAAAAAAAACAATATAAAAAGAATGATACAACCACGCCACTCCATCTCACTGTCGACCAATCGACATTGGTAAGTCCACGCCGCAACATCTCCAACTTTGTAACCGTTACAGACACTCGTATGTGTTATATAGTGAAATTTATGTTGGAATTTTTACCATGAAAAAGAAACAACTCTCAAGAAGAAGAAGTAATAGATGTATTTATTTACACAAGGAGGAAGAGAAAAAAAAAAGTAGAAACATTCATTTATGTATCGAAACTTACAATGTTTTTATTACATGTTTTTGTTGCTTTCAGAAAACACTAAATCATATAGTTGGTTTTTCTTCAACGGAAAATCGGATTATAGTGAAAAACCAACTAAATGATTGATGCTTTTGGAAAGCAACAAAAGAAGCAACTCTCAATAAGATAAAGGAGAAGGAATACGTAAAATTAGATGTATTTATTTACACAAGTAGGAAGAGAAAAAGAAGTTGAAACAATCATTCATATATGTATCGAAACTCACAATGTTTTTAATATATTTTTTAGTTGCTTTCAGAAAGCACTAAATCATATAGTTGGTTTTTTTTCAACGGAAAATCGGATTATAGTGAAAAACCAACTATATGATTGAGTGCTTTCGGAAAGCAACAAAAAAAAGCAACTCTTAAGAAGAAGGTGGAGAAAGAATACGTAGAATTAGATGTACTTATTTACACAAGTAGGAAGAGAAAAAGAAGTTGAAACATTCATTTATGTATCGAAACTCACAATGTTTTTACGAGTATTATATATTTATTATTGTTAACTAGAGTAACGTTACTTTAATTCGGGGCCGAGTTTCAAGTTACGATATACCAAACAATAAACAGTTACAACATTCAACTTGAAGAAGTAAACCATGCCATAAATTAAAATCAACAAATTAAAGTGTTGCAATGTAACGTGCCTTGGTTACTGAATTGATAAAAACATTTGTTAGTACTAAGTTACGCATCCTCAATGCTTTGTTGAAATTAGTATAATATTTAAAGTTTATAAGATAGATTATACAATATACTAATGAACTTATCCATTGTTAATTAAAGATAGATTTTGTACAAAATATTGTCGTAACAAATGGCTAATCAAATTCATTGCTTGACAACAATATGTTTCATTTTAAAAAGTTCTTTAATTTTTTCAGTTTAATTACATAATATAAATGAATTCAATAGTTATTTAGATAGATGGTCCTTCAACGAAATATAAAAAATAGTTTCAAACATATAATCATAAGCTATGGATCACGGCGACGGAGATTATATCTACTTGAGATTGAAGTAGTGATTGAAGCTTCATCTGGGAGTATATAGTCAAGGTCTTGAGAATGGTCATGTCTAAGGCCTTCCAATTCATCGTCGGTTATATCGCTATCAACCCATTTAGACCAGTTCATATCAACATAATCATCCTCATCGTTAGATAGCGATTTATTTTGCATGCCATTAACCTTCTCAATTAGTGATTGTAGCATTTGATGGTTTAGCGTCTCGTAGTCTCTGTTTGTATTCAAAAAAAAAATCACAATAAGTTCGTATTTTTGATCATTCATGGTTTGTTTTAGCAAACAGAAGACCAGTTTTATCTTTACCTGTATGCGTAGATGGGATACAGAAGTTGACACGAGGCAAGCAACACAGATATTAACCGAACTATGCTAATGATCCATGCTTGTTGTTTAAAGTCATCTCCATATCGAAGTACCAAAACTTAAATTAAAAATGTCAAGCATAACCCTGCAAGAAATATCATTGTGAGATTTAAAAATACCAAAAAAGTTTGAATCATAAAGAAGCAGTAGTCGTGTCGACTTACATATATATAGCCTGGATCTCACACTGTATGTTTGCTTTGTACTAGTAAACATGTATAGAATGAAGATTGATACAAAATATAAAAGGAAAGCTTTGATGCCGCGTGATTCCACCAAAATTGCATTGTGTAGAATGAAGAGTCTGTCGAGTGCAAGAAACATACTTGCCTGCTTTGACACAAAAGTATCCTGCAAAACATAAATAGAATTACTATTTAGAATGATAAAACGTGCATTTTAGCTAACGACGAGGAAATGAAACTAAATTGAATGGTCAACCTGAGCAGCCAACATAGTCTGTGACTTTTCATATAGATCATCGTTAGATTTTTTAAGTTCTTCTTGTTTTTGCATCATTTCATGTTGATGATTATGACCAAGCTGCATCATCTGTTGCACATATGCCCTGCAATAAATTTTGGAACTAAATTAGTGTACATTGAAATAAAGGTGATAATTCAGACCCGTTAACAGGTTCTGTTTTACAGTATCTCTCACGGGTCAAGTGGGCAAGATTAAATTATTTGCTAGAATGTAAATAGGTTGAATGGGTTGTAAGACGTCCAAAAATATTTAGTAAAGGAAAATGTTTTCTGCCCATGCTACACAAACCCATTTTACCTGCTCTCTTCCATCGCTTGGTGCTGTAAACTTGTAAGAGTCTGAAGATTCTCAAAGGCGTCCATTTGGTGTTCGAGAAGTTGTTTTTGCCTGAATAAGGCGGTTTCTGTTTTATTGTCAATATCATCAGCTCTGTTTTGCAAATTATCCATCTTCACAAACATTGCATCTCGAACTTTACCAATCTCTTTTTCTATTTCAGCTGCTTCATTCTTTAATCTGTTCATTTCTTCACCCAACTTATTGGCAGATTCATTGAGCATTGCCATCCCTTCATCCACCTTTTCATTCATTTTTATTTGTCGGGTACCTAACTCTAATTGTGAATCTGCTATTTTGAGGGATTGCTAATAAATGAATTGTGAATTCATCAACACGACACTAACACGTTCTTTAACATTTTTTGATGTTTGAGCCAGCTCTTGTGTTTGAATGTCGATAGAAGATAAAGAGCTTTGAATATGATCTGAACTATGCAAGAGACGGTCAGCTTGCTCTTCGATATTCTCTAACTTGTCCTCTGCATATTCAGCACTTCTTTTAAGCTCATTCACTAATCTTTCCGTTTGTCTCTTGAATGCATCAGTCCTGCAACAGATAAACTTTGAAATTTAGTCGCCTTCCAAACGTGTAGACATATATTCTTTTCCCATTTCTTAGAACATGCAATATATTTGTACTAGAGTGATTAAATGTTTACTAGATGTGGCATCTTCAAACTACCAATGCATAAATGGGTCAATCTTGTGTCAGGCCAAAAAGTTAAAGCTAGTCAAATGGGTTAACAGTCAACTAAAGTCTATTTCTATTGCAAACAACCTCCTAAATCTTTTTACACAATATTTAGACCCTTATTGTTATACAATAACTTTTGTTAATTGCTGGTAAAAAAGAAAAAAAAAGTTCTTTTTGTTGTCACGTATTAACTAATAAACAAATTGCCCGCCCCACCCGTTGTAGCAAACCTTAGCCTGTCCCACTCATTTTCTGATTTGTTTTTGTAGTTCAAAAAAATAAACTCATAAAATAGCTATAAGGTATTCTATGCCTCTATGGATATATATATATATAGGGAGAGAGAGAGAGAGAGAGAGAGAGAGAGAGAGAGGGAGAGAGAGACTCACTGTAACTGATGGCAAATGGTATTAGTCTCAAGATAGAACTCAAGATACTGGCTATGAGCTTCCTGGTCAACTCTCTTCAGACAATCTACCATGCGAGATTTTACATCACAATAAGGAACAGGAGACTTGCCAATTTCTTTTCGAAAACAATCAGTAAGATGCCAAGCTAGTCTAGCCCGTTGTTCTTCGCCTGCTAATATTTTTGAGCATCCTGCAAATAGATTTTGATATGCATTTTGCCAACAAGAATTAGGCCCAGCAGCCTTTTCCTTTGCCTTTTCTAGTAATGCCGCTCCCTTTTTGCTATTGAATGGTTCCATTGAGAATTCAGCAACAACGATACCACTACTCGAAGTTTCAGCTTTTTCACTAGAATCAACCTTTCCACTAGAAAAGAACCAACCATGTGACCCGATGATGAGTGAAAGCACCACAAGAACCCATAGGATACCGCGAGTAGTATGATGACTCATTGTCTGTACAATATACAAGAAAAATACAACTATTAGAATATGGAGCAATTTATAACAGTGCAAAACTATATATTTAGACATCAGGTGATGTAACATCGACCGATAACGATTAATGAAATATAAAAATCCGTATTCAATTCCTTTTGTGTCAAGGGAACGGACATAACTTTCTCATTTTCTCTTACAGCCGGTGGATATAAGATCGACGTATGGAAAACACAAAGTCTCGTAGATTACTGCGTCGGTTTGAAAGTGTTCATCCAGAATTTAAACATTATTTTAACTTCAGCATATATTTGAAAATTTTGCTCATTCAACATAGTTTTCAATGTAGAAAATTTTAACACTGGAAACTGCATATTACTTTGTGTTATAACCTAATGAATAAAATGACACATATGCATCAAATGATATTTCTCATTTTAAAGATCAAATATCCTCAAATACATCGAATTAATTAAAACATCCAATTTTTATCTTCACAAAATAAGTACGATATGAAAAATGATAATTTGTATATTATATATTAAAAACCGCCCCTTGATTTTTCTAACAGCAATGTACAAATTTTAATGCACCCAATTAGCTTTTACTGACAACCCTAAGGGCTGTCACTAACAAAACCCTTTATATATAGCTAATAATAACGTAAAAAAGGTTGCTAACTATGTAAGAATTACGAGAATATATTCAAAGAACTCTCCGAGGCTCCTCTGGAGATTTTGTTTCTGAAATATTTGTCACCAACAAAAAGTCCTATTACATAAGTATTTTGTTTCCTTTCAATTAAGGTGTGACATATTTTCTTTTCAAACTCATTTTCTCTAGGATAAAAGTATTAACTTTATTTTTTGATGATTAACGAATTTAAAGAGCTACTTTAAGTAATATAATGTGTATATACACTTAAAAAATATTAATTCAAATAAGCATCAGGTTGACGGATCAACCTATAAGGTCAAAAATCTCAACCCGAAAAACCCGACCCAACGGGTTGAAATGTCGAAAATACACAACCCTAACTTAGTTTTTTCAGGTCGGGTTTTGGGTTTGGTCGAGTATTGACAGCCTAGTATACTATCTAGCTTTTCATCTTTATTTATTAAAATATCTATATCTGCTACACAATTTCATGGGTATGTTGGAATAGTTATTGTTTGTTATATCAAAAAGTATCGCTGTTAAAAAAAAAAAAAAGTATGTTGGAAATACGGGTGTTGCTAGTAGTTATAATTTATCAGTCATTCGTATCCCCATATACGAAGTTGTTGATTGCCTACAGAAGAGAAATATATATAACCCACCCACGTACCCACCAAAACTTAAACCCATCCAGCCTCTCCTGTCCTGATGTCACTTTATAAAGTGACTCGACTTTAAGGAGAAGAATATGGCTAGCCGAAAGAAAAAAAAAAAAATCGATCCGCATCTCAAAACGAACAAGAAAACGTATGTCGGATATGAAATGTAAGGAATTTAAATGTGCTTTTGAATTTGTTTATCCACAATATGCTTTTGATTAAAGATAATATTTGGAATATATTTTCTCTTTTCTTTATCTTTCTTCTTCGGTTCTTTCTAAATTCTATATACAAACTCGACAAACTACATCATAAACCAAACCAAATAACTTTTCTAAACCAATTCTTCAAGTATGTATTAAAACTCAATCCAACTATGAGCCTACTCATACGTTTTTCTATGTACCCTAAAAGACTAAAAGTGATTGACAGAATCCATCGGCCCATGGGCCTAAAATTAGAGTAAAATTGTTTACATGTTTTCATGAAAAAAGTGTCATTTATGGAAAGAAAAAAAAAACATTTGTATTGTGTCAAAAATTATGAAGAAGTTACAACAAAAGCCTTTTAAAAATAATTTATTAAAAAGAAAAAAAAAGCCTTTTAAAAAACTTATAATGAAAAATACTCAGAATTATCATAATTGTCAGCTTACCTAAAGTAAAAAGTTAAATTTGATGGATGTTGATAAATCTTCTTTAAAAGTATTAATTTGCTGCTTTATATTGAAATGAAAAGGGAAAATTCAAAAACATAGATGAAAGAATTAAGGAAGCAAAGAGATAAGGAAAAGAGAAAATATATTTCCAAATATTATTTTTAATTATACTTTAGGAAAACAAACATAGGTCCGGTTTATTTTTATTTAATAAACATAATGGTTAAGAAGTTAATCATTCAGTCAAATTTAATGTTTCTTTTTTAACTTAACAAAAAAATAACTTGTCAATTACTTATATTTTACTTAATATATATATAGTTTCTTAATTTTGGTCACTTAATAAACTCAACATTTAATGGAAAAAAAAAGAAACGGGCCCATAGTATCCGACATATAAAAAGAAGCACATTTTTGAAATTTACGGAAGAAACATATGGATGAGACAGTTGAAAATTTTAAGCTGGGAGTCATCGACAAAACAAGCGAGAGTAGGGACTTTTTTTCTTTTAAAACGGCAAAAATTTTATTAATATGACCACCGACTAGCAAGGTACTAGTGGCAAAAAATACATGAACATACAAGCCAGAGAGTAGGGATTACTTAGATCATCTTGTATTGATCGATCGAAGCCAACATAAAAGGGTTGTACTCAACTTAATTGATATTAGGAGTGAGCAAAAACCGAACCGGAAAACCAAAAACCGAAAAAACCCGACAAAACCAAACCGAAAACCGAACGGATCGGTTCGGTTTTCGGTTTCATATGCCAAAAAGCCGATCAAAAACAGAACCGAACCGATACCATTATATTTTAATTTATTTTATATTTATATCATATTACATTTATATTTATTGCTTATAATTTGTAAATATGTTAATATATTTAAACTTTTTGTCTTTTTAATGTACAAATCTATATAAATTATATGTTTTAGATGAAAACGTATAATTAAATCAATTCGTTTTATAAAAGTTCCGAACAAAAACTGAAACCGATCCAAACCGAACCGAACAAAAACTGAATCCAACGGTTTTGATTTTCTAAAAACCGAATTGATCGGTTCGGAGATCGGTTTTAGCCAAAAACCGATCCAAACTGACTCATACTCACCCCTAATTGATATGTATGGGATTTTCAGAGAATCAGAGGGACCATGGCCCGGCCTTTATGTTGGCAAAAAAAAAATAATAATAAAAAATAAAAAAATAGAATCATAATTTTTTTGGGTAATAATTGAAAATACAAACTAGACTCAATCTAAACCATAGTCGCATTAATGCGCAAACCATGCACTCAAAAAAAGGACTGAAGCGGACGAAAAAAAATCGTACGAAGTTATGAGTGAAACGAAGAAAAACATATTCAACCAAAAGGAGAATATTAGAATAATATATACTCCGTATATAATAATGAGATCAAGACAAACTGAAATTGATGTTTGGTATACCTTTATCTAGCTAGAGACGTCGTACAGTTATTGCAACTGATCAAATTAATTGTGTTACGAATGTAAGAAATCAATTAAGAGAAGATCGATGATGAATATTCAAGTTTTGGGAGAGAGAGAAACGAATTGTATGTTGGAATTTCTTATTGATAGATAACAATATGACTATTTATAGTTTACGACACCACCGACTCATATATTTTATACATCAAGTTATTAGCAATTAATAATGCTGCGAAAACCATATCATTAAGGAAGGTAAATCTTTCAGAATATGATGATGTATTTTAAAACTCCGTAAAGTAACACGTAACGAACAACAAATTATGTCATACACTTTTAGGTTGAAACCGTTCCTTATTTAGAGGTTTAGTCCCTTTTTTCCCTTTATTTTTTTTCTATTATTTTATATATTAATTTAATTTAAGTAACATTGATTGATTGATTATTCTTCAAAATAATAGATAAATAAAGTCATTAACAAAAAATGATAAACTTGAAGTTCAAGAATGGGGTCATAGCCATATGAGACCGATAATATCCCGTTAATAACCTATTAGCTTTCAACCTTATCCAACAGACGAGTTAATTCAAACTATATGCTTTATAAGTTTTGTTACAAATATGATTTAAGTTTTTATGATAAAAATAAAAGTTATGAAATTTTGCCTAATTAAATAATTGATGACTACATATATCGAAAATTAAACATTTCATAACTTAAAAAATGAAAGAAACTAAGCATGTTGTACTTAATATACATATTTAACAATAATATATCAATTGAAATAATATAACGTTGACAAAAAACAGATATATAAACATAGCCATGGTCGCTAGTCTATCAAGCTTAAGGGATTATAAATTTCTATGACGTGTATGGTATCCGCAAGTTACGAGTATTAATATACCAAAATGTACAAATATTATAATATATTGTACAAACTGTGAGAATTTATCAATCAAAGAAGAAACTTACACAAATCACCAATCACAATAAGAGAAGAGTTATTATGAAGTATTTTGTAAAGTTTATTAAGAGTTATTATTACAGAATAATAATCAAAATATCATCCAAGAGATGATTATAAACCATAATATATATCGAAGAGATATATACATATACATGTATGAATATAGATACAGAGAGAATGAGATGATGCTAATATATAAAATGAATGTGAAAGCTGCTTCCTAATTATCTTAAAGGCTCGTTTATATAGTGCCTATAAAATACATCTTCAATCCTTGTATGTTTTTGAATGTCTTCCAGCTCCTTGCACTTCTTATTCTCCCAGGAAAAGTACTTTAGCTTCCTTAGTCATACATAGTTAACCCTGCGTTTAACCTCAACATATAACATAAGTACTTTATACATAAATACAAGAATTTAACATATTTAAGCAAGGTATGAACTTATACTTTGGAACATCCCCCCTCAAGTTCATGCCTTGAACATGTCAAACAATCCCAATTT